>NW_028279028.1:0-366901 GCF_059751315.1 Micrasema longulum
TTTCCAAGAAAACACGTTTTAACGATTTCAAAGTACATTTTATCGAAATTGCTAAAAGCGGTATTTACACTAACTTTTTACTAATAAATTGAGTATTATACCTACGAAATGTAATCATCATCTTTCCATGTCCGCTACCTAGTTGGCAATGGTTCACAAAGATCCTCCAGGCATCTCGGTCGGCTGCCAGCTCCTGTGCATCCTCACAAGTCAGGCTTGCATCTCGTAGTTGTGACATGAACAACCAACATAATTAGCAGTGGAGGTCTAAGACGTCAATTAAAATACACATTTGGTCATGATATTCACAACTACAATACGCGTAACTCGGGTAATCTTTATGTATCCAAGTTTTGCTCAATGAAATTCGGCAAAAGGTTTCTGGAAAATATTGGCCATTCCGAATTTAATAAACTGCTCGATGAGCTAAAACACGAAAAGCGAATAGCACATCCAAAAGTGTCGCAATTAAAAAATATTACTTAAATCTTTTTAATAGTAATAGTTATTAATGTAATTTATATAGATGTGTAAAGTTGTGTTTTATTTTTCTAATATTGTGTTTTTTTACTATTTCGGATGTATTAACCATGTATGATACTATGTATTGTCACCAAAATCTTTTCTTTTTACGTACGGTACCAAATTGAACTTACAGGTACAAATTTTAAAAATTATCGTACCTGTAAAAATAAAGAATGAGGCAAAAGACAACAATAAAATATTATTTGATTTTGTTAACGTTTTGCCAATTAACAAACAGTGTCAATATAAGATAGTGACAGATCACTTCCTCGATTGCAATTTTAAATCCAAAATAAACCACCAGATCATGACCCGACAAGTATCGGCACAGCAGCTGATGGTACCACGACAGAAAAACTACTAGGTGACAGAACAATGGGTAGTGTAGTACCAAAACTGTACAATTTAATACCAGCTGAAAATCGTGAAGAAAAAAACCTAATTTCATTTAAAAAAATAGTCAAAAAATTATTAAACAGCAAGTGAAACTTAAGTGTATAAATATATCTTATTCTTTAATTATTATTTAACTATGTACTTACTTATAAATTAAAAAAAAAAAAAATGTAATGTAACCCGCAGACAAGCTTCGGCTTTGCGGGAACAAAAATACAATTTTGTATGTTATTTACTTGTTAAAATGAATAAAACTTAATAAAAAATATAAAAAAATGAGTTTTTTTTAATAACTCCTGGGAGTATAATATTATATGTTATATTAATAAATAAAAAAAATTTAAAAATATTGGTTTCGTCAGAACACTAATTACGTATACTAACATGCGAATCGCGTTGTGGTCCAATTCCACTCTACCCCAACTTGATTCCTAGTTAGTGAGTCATTTACAACTCGTTGAAAATGGCCCTTAAAGCGAAATATTTGAGTAAATCATAAGAACGCAAATATTTATTTTTCCTTAAAAAAAATATCTCACACTTTCACCATAGCCATCATCCCACTTTCCCCACCCAATAGTGCATAGGTCACTGTATTTTAGCAACCTTTATAAAACTTCCTACTTCCTCCTGGCTGTATGTCCTAGTCAGACCTCCTAGTCGAACTAGAAGATTTCTTGTTTTTTTTACGGCCGGTTGCCACCTGACACCGAGACAGTAACCTCTCTTGCTAACTTGGGCTTAGGATGCCACCATTGACTGTTGTTTCTCCGTTGCCATCATCAACACAACGTCCTGCTCAACGCCACTGTCTCCCAACAGCCCATGTCCTGAAATATATCCGGGTGGCCTGAGAGACGGTTTGTGCCCCTTCCTCCTGTTCTGCCGCATATATAAATGCACGTATAATTAATATATTTGTAGAATTTTGGTATATTAGGGTTGGTTGGAGTTCCTACCTCAGTTAGAGATTGACAGAGAAGACACGAGGTTGCTGTTTAATACGTATTTATTACATGGCGAATAAGATACATCACTTGGTTGTGTAGAACGAGCGTAGCGGCGATGATGGGTTGAAGAGACTGCACTTGAACTACATGCTGGAACTGTGTGACGTCGTCGAGCTGGACTGACTGACTAAACTGAACTGATTAGGCCGACTGACTGGCGTTGCCACGCCCTGAGGTCTCTTTATAGGCGACGTTCCTTTGTAGTTCATTTCTTCATGGTAAGGACGATGTTAATGTACTGCAGAACAATGCCCCCGATTTCATGTGCGATACTGTTAGAGTTGCTGTATTGTATTCTATAGAAAATGATGACATTTCTTTCTTTGGTCATCACACTATTTCGGGTGAAACGTTTTAGCATGTGTGTGTCATTGATTATGGACTATGAACCCTACATATTATATAAAATGAACATAAATTATTTTATAAAATAAAAACAAACAAAAAATAAAACCTGCAGATGAGCCTTAGCTTTGTAGGAACAAAAATACGATATTGAGTTTTGAGATAATTTTTGAAAAATATTTTTTTAAATAAAAATTTTTAAAAAAGTTTTGTTAAGAAACTTAGAAGGTTAAAAAATTCAACACTATTTTTTTCTTTTTATATTTTTATTCAAAGTAATAAAAAGCAATCCTTTTTTAAATGATTGAAAGGGGGAATAAACCTTCTTTTATTAGAAATTAATAATTAGAAATCTCAGATATAATAAAAACATCATTAGACAATTCAATCGATTCCAAATAATCGATACATAACATATTTATGATTGATTAGTTCTCGGTGGACAATCGGGTTGTACGTCAGGATGGGTTAAGAAGAAAGATGGTTCACGTTCCAACTTCTCATTAATTTTGCTTAGCGTAGGGTACGGAGACAAATCAACCTTAAATCTGAAATAAATAAAAAATATATTTTTATGTTTACCATAGAATAGAAAATATATACATATATATACATATAGTTGGATCACTTTAAGGGCGCTGTACAATTAATAAATATCCCAGTACGTTTTGCAGCTACAGAGCGCATGGTTGGTTGGGATTTTAGTTCCTCGTTTTCAATTAAGATCAATCAAAAATTATAACAAATAGGAGCTAGATTACAGGACGTCTTGCAGCTACAGAGCGCATAGACAGTTAGAAATTTAGCCCCCATTTACACATTTTAAAAATTGACAAATAAATTTAGTGTTTTAATTATATTTAAAAAAACAAAAAATATGAACAATAAAAAGGAGTAAGATTACAACACGTATTGCAGCTAAGCGCATAGACGATTGGAATTCTAGACCCCATTTACAAAATTTAAGTATTTTAAAGTTGATATATGAAAGCTAGATAACCAATCATCGTGCAGCTACAAAGCGCATGGACGAGTGGAATTCCAGCAAAGTTAAAACAATATCAATAAATTTATAAAAAATAGAGCATAGTAGTAAATTGGTCAAGTGTTCATGCCAAGAAGTAAGCAATAAAAAACTAAATAAATCAAACTCTGTTTCAACTCCATGGTTAACAAAGGGAGATAGATGTCCGAAGAGAAGCTTTTGTAGACAGTGGGTAGATACCGTCGCCATGTGGCCCGCTGGCTGCTAGATAATTTCTGGAAACGCACGTGTATAGTACTATTATGCCTTTTGTTCCAACGACTTGGTGTCCTGTGACATATGTATGTTTGTTTACGTTGCATTTGTTTTTTTAAATATTTTTATTTATTTATTAATTCAAAAACCCCCTTAAGGTTATATTATGAGGTCTAGTCATGATATGTCTCGTCTGGTTAGTGTGCTCATCGTGGGCTGATTGATTTAAATTTCCCTCCAGTGTAATTTTTAAGAAATAAGATGCCGAACCGGAGTCGTGAATAACATGGATCGTGCAGCGAAATTGAAATGGCAGTGGGCAGGACACGCGGCGAGGCGGAATGATGGCAGGCGGACAGCGGACACCCAGAATAATAAAGTTGGTTAGTTAATAAAGATGGGTCGACGACATTGCCTCTATTGCCGGGGAAACTTGGATGATGAAAGCAGGCGATAGGAAGGAATGGAGACGTTTGGAAGAGGCCGCCGTTTAGCAGCGGAGAGCATAAGGCTGAAGAAGAAAGAAGAAGAAGGTAAGTCATAATAGTGTCCAAGTCCATTGTATTATTGCGTATAATTTTTTACTGTCCTACATTTTTGTCTTTGCTTTTTTAATATGGGAGTGTTGTTGTTGTTGTCTGGTACTATATTTGTGTATGTCAGATGGTTAATGGTATGTCACCGTCTTGTAATAAATTAATAAAATTGTACTGAGATATAATTTTTCAATTAACTGCGGCATTTATAATTTTATTTTTAATTTTTGACAGCTTGTGAGGGAATTTCAGGCTTAACCATTTTTTTGTTTATATAATTCGTGTACATTCAAATTTAAAAAAAATTACAATGATAAAATCGATTTATTTTTTATTATTTATAAAGAGTGATTTTGATGGGTTGACATTTCTTTAAAAGTTCTTTTTCAGTCGAAGGGGTCAGGAAGGGTTAGTTGTATGTTAGTTTAATTATTTTGTTTTTTGTTTTTTGGTCTTTGTATCCTTGCTATGTCTGTCTAGTTCCAAATTTTACATTTTTCAGTGAATTTATATCATCTGATACATGAGAGCAAGGGGATGAGTCCTACGCTTCAGGTGCTAGTCCAGGAAAAATAAAATATTTCAGTAAAAAAAACTTTAAAATCGATTTTCCACATCCACCTTGGCGAACTCATCAACCACTAGGCAACTTGATAGTCTTGTCTTCACTCAATTTCCTTATTCAAGATTTTTACCTGAGAGCAGCCATCGAGTTGAAAACACTTATCTAGACACTTCAAATACAAAAAAATATATTCACTTTTTTGTATGCGGCCTTTTTGCTAAAAGGAATATCACTCAGCCAATCAAAAAACAGACAGGTCAAAAGAAAAAAAAAGGTTTCAGCTCTTTACTTTTCAGCTTTTTACTTTACGTTTCAGCTCATTTACTTCACAAAAATCAACAGATAGAAGAGTTGAGGAATGTCGATGTTCGAACATAGGCTGAATAGTGAATGTTACACAGTGTGTTTAGGTGTAGGTAGGAGAACTTTTGGTTTGATCAAATATTTTAAGAATTTGATTTTATCTTCTGTGAGTGAACATTGGAAGAAATCGTGGTTTGGTTCACCGATGTCCTGACCACATTCACAATATGGAGAAGTTACACATTTTATTTTAAAGATATTGGCCATGAGTGAATGGCCAGATCTAAAACGACAAATGGTTTGAATATATTTATATTTTAATTTATTTCAACAGAGAGGGAAAACATTTTCGAGAAGGGATTATGGAAGTCTAGGCATTTACAGGGCTTATGACCTGTCATTGGCTTGTTTATGCCTAGACTTCCGTATTCACTTCTCAAAAATGTTTTCCCTCTCTGTTGAAATAAATTTAAATATGAATTACTCCCTAGGGAGGAAATCCAGCCAGTCTGTAAGCATTTGGACATACTCAAACATTGAAAAATTGCACCGTAATCTTTGCCAGGGGAGGTCACGTTCCGTGAGCTCCGTTAGTGAAAAATTTACAAACAGCGTTATTAGTGTTAAGTTTGTGTTATATATAGAAAGTTGAAACTCGGCAATATTTGTTCCGTGTTTCAGGCAGAACTCTTTGCGATCGGAGAAGCCCTGGTCTATGTTTTGAAGAAGCCACCAAACAGATGGAAGAAAATAATGATCCTGACAGATTGCAAATCTGGAGTCCATGCAATAACTGATCGAAATTCGGTCAACCCTATTGTAATGGACATAAGAACAGATATCCAGAATCTACGATGCAGACACCAGGACGTGTACATCGGCTGGATACGAGGACACTGCGGAATCCTTGGCAACGAAAAGGCTGACGAAAAGGCTCGGGAGGCTACGCTTAAGAAAACAGCCCCCGATTTCACCGACTTTCCGCTCAGTTTTGCCAAAAGGAAAATAAGAAGCAGGACCCTTCAACTCTGGAACGATCGCTATTTGAGTGAGACAACCGGAAGTGTAACTAAAATGTTTTTCCCTACAATTTTTCATGCCTATGATTTCAGAAAAATGCAAAATGCTGGCTACGAGCTCACCCAGATGCTTACGGGTCATGGTGACTTCATGAGCTACCTGCATCGCTTCAAGCTCTCAGAGATCGACAGCTGCCCATGCGACGATGGAACTCCTCAAGATGTCCCTCACCTGTTGATGCATTGCCCCTTTTTCAGCTTTCAAAGACAACAGCTGGAGGCGCGATGCAGAGGCCTGGGTGAAGATCTATGCGACATCCCATCGGTGATAAGTAATAAAGAACTCACACGAGAGGTAGTACGAGTATCATACATGATAATATAGCGCAGGAAATTGGTTAAAATAAACCAAAGTGGGGAACAAAATGCCGAACACTCCTCTAGTGGAATGGAAGGCCTGTTGATTGCTGCCAACAGGCCGGCTTCTCCTGGAGAGTTTTAAGTGGTTTCCTCTCCACGTGAGCAAATGCTGAGAAGTTCCTGAGTAGCCCACATTAATATATCCCTCCTGATCCCAATAGTTTAGATAAATTTTAAGATATTTAATTGCAGAAAAATCCACCTTTTGAAATATAAACCTTGTATATTATATATAAGGTAAATAATAAAGCAACTCTCATATAAAAAAAAAAAAATTTAAAAAAAACATTGAAAAATATGTTTAAATTGTTAATATAAATAAATAAACAAATTGTTCGCTAAGACTTGGACAGACACAACCGTGTTACAAAGTATGAAAAATAAATGCTTAATTTGTTGACCTCACTTACTTTTTAGCATTGTATATTTGTGGACACAGGGCTATATCCGCAATAGTGATCCTGTTACCGACGCAGTACTCTCCGGAAGTCCTTCTAGTGATGTTTTCTATGGCAGCCAAACCTCTGCTGATCCAGAATTGAGTAAATTTCAAAAATACCTTCTCATCGCTTAGAACGGGTGATTGCTTTAAACCGATATTTTGAAGAGGTTGTATTCCTGATGCGATTATCTGTAATCACATAGAATACAAATAAATTATTATACTTTCTCATGTTTTATATTGCACGTGATATATTGAACAATAGATGTGCTGAAAAATCCTTCTGGCGATGATGCTGTAACAACGTGTTACATTAAGCAAAAGACAAAATGTTGAGTGTCATAAGCCCTGTAAACACCTAGACTTCCATATTCCCTTCTCAATAATGTTTTCCCTCTCTGTTGCAATAGATTTAAATATGAATAACTCCCTAGGGAGGGAAATCCAGCCAGTCTGCAAGCATTTGGACATACTCATACATTTTTGAATTAATTTTCATATTGAATTGAAATTAATTTTCATATTGAATTAAAATTAATATAAAGAATTAATTTATATGTTAATTCTTCATATTAATTTTAAAATACCCTTGTGATGTATAGACAATAAAAAACAGCTTATTTAGCAAAATAGGTAGTGTCCACTTTACTAAAAGTTGTCTCTGCTGAGTATTTATTTTATACTATTTTCAATATGAAAAATAATGAGTATTAGCGAATGTGGCGATAATCTATGTGGTAAAACATTTCAAACAATGTTACTAAATATTTTTTTATATAACCACTTACAAACGTTTTTATGTCTACCGGTTTCGAGACGTACCTGTCTAACCGGCTGTGGTGAAAATATGTAGTGGGATTTGCATGCTAGTATAATTATTATCCTGGTGAGGAGAGACAAATATGCCTTGAAACTGGTACATAAAAAGACATTTAAAAAAATCAGTAAGTGGTTTTATACAAATATTTAATAATACTTATCGGTTTATGTTAAAATTTGCATGTTTTGTTTCTTATTATTACTATTTTTTTTTGTGTAAAAAAAATTTTTTAATTCGTTATTTGTAATGCTATGTAAAAGCCCAATGGGCATAAATAGAATACATGAAATGAATGAACTTACCAAGCTTATTTCACTAGCCCTTGCCCGGCTTATTTTATCTAAGGGATAAAGGGGATATCTTCCGGGATAGTTCTCTTCCAGGTAATTCATTATATTTATAGATTCTACCAATGTGTTATTATCTTCAGATCATGGAAAGAACAAAAAATATATATTTAAGTTGTAATCGTTACATAAATACTTAGAAAACGATGTGACAGTGCAGGAAATCACAAATATTATAAAATTTGTGAAAAAAAGTTTGCAAAAAAGAGGTACCACTAAATCTACAAAAATGAAAATGGTCTAACTCAAATCTATCCTATATTATATGACAACACAGAAATCTGGACCTAGAGAAATAGAAACCGGAGGAAATAATGATAGCGTAGAGTGTTGTGGATACCATGGGCAGCCCATAGAACTAATGTTTCTATAAACCAAGAATCAAGTATTGAACAGCGTCTTTCATCCACTGTGCGAATTCTCAGGTACTTTGGCCATGTTATGAGGCGAAGAGATAACAATGAAAAATCAGTGGCACAGGGACGAGCAGAGTAAATGCAGTCTCGCGGAAGAAGTCGGACAGACTTGGTGGCAGAAACGACGTGCATCTTTCTTCAGGAAGCCTCCAGAAGCCCTGAAGACAGAATCAAATGGAGGCAGATCCTGACAATACGCTGCCAATGTGACCGCGACTGCTCTGCCAACAGTAAACGACTAAGAAGAAGAATTCAAAACCTAGAAATCTCCTTTAAATTTATATTTGATTCTTTTTCGAGTTTCATATTGTAATTTTACATCATTTGTTTTCATTTTGCTTATTAAAACATTTATCTTGCAGGGGGATCTTCGGACTGCTGAATGTATATTTCTAGAATCATTGTCTAAAAACAAGTGGCATGATTTCATTTTTTTTTTATAAAATTCATCATCTGTCACATAAAATGCATAAATATAGAAATTACTGTTTGTTTCTAATATTTCATTCCTATTGACAGTAGTGAAAGTTTATTTATTACCGATTATTAAGGCAGGAACCTTTTGCAAAGGATTAATTTTCTTAAAATCCTCCTCTAAATGCTGCTTCTTCTTGAAAATGTCAACTGTACGAATTTCATAATCAATTTCTTTCAGATGCAAAGCAATTCTTACTCTCCAAGAGCAAGAACTTCTCCAGAACGAATATAGTATTGGCTGAAACAAAAGAATTTCTTCTACACATATATACACATTTTTGATAATATAATTAAGTTATATTTAAAAATAAAAAAAACAAATTGATTAAAAAATATTAATTCCTAACTGTTTATAGTTAATGCAGTAGCATCCATATTCCCATAGTTCATAATTATTATTTCTGTGTTACTCAGTACTACAGAAACAATTCTGCTAGCAACCATTTTTTTTATTGAGCTTGAAAATTGTGGCTCATTATCTATTTATTTAATAAATAGAATTTTATTTACAAATGAAACAGCAGTTGCAGTGCAATTAAAGTATTTTTTATCACACACAACTACATTATAAGTATATTATTTCTGCCTAGCATCACGTCTGATCGTTGCTTCGGGAAAGTTTTGTAAATACTGTTTTCTTAGTCTGTCAGTGTAAATACACATCATTGTGTTTTAATTTGTATCCATATTATAAAAGTATTGTAATTTAAATAGAGAAATAAATAATTTACTTTACCCACTTTACCCCAACTTGATTCCATTTTCTAATAGTGAGTTATTTACAACTCGTTGAAAATGGCCCTCAAAATTAAATATTTGGGTAAATCATAAGAACGCAAATATTTCTTTTTCTTTCAAAAAAAAAAAAATATATATTTATTATTAATCGATCAATCCACTATCAATATTTTCACATAAGAAAGGGTAATTAAGTATGTTTGCACTAGAACTGTCTACATTTCATAAAACACTATAAAAGTATATCAATCTAAAATCAGTAGATTACGAAATAAAAATAAACACAATACATATTATCAAAATTATCAATAGCGAATGATAAGAGTAGGGAACTAACAAGGAGGGGTCGTGTCATCGACCAATTAGAGAGTCGAAATCTCTGGTCGATGGGTTGTGTGATACAAATGTAAATTGCTTCATAGGGTACCTAGTTTTTTTTTCTCTTTTCATGTGTTAGATTAGCTTATTCTTTTATAATGTTTAATAGGTAGCTAGTTATTCACTTTTGAATGGTTTGAAAAATTACTTCAACTTTTTCTAAATGTATCTTATTTCTATTCCACCGTGACAATATTTTTACATGGGCACATTATCTGACAGGCAGGTATGTGGCAGGTATCTAATAAAAATAACGCTTGGATTTTCAAATTATTTTTTTCCCGTTAAAACAGTAAACATTTTTTTTTTAAACATGGCAGCAAAACCAAATAACAACTCAAACCATTTTGTAAATAGTATTTAGTACCTATGAACTAAGTACCTACCTGTAATAGTTAATTATTATTATGTCATAAAACGTAAGTCATAAAAAATATGTAATTTGCGATCATAACCTAACTGTTTCCAATTTGACATAACGTTACTTATCAGCTGTCAAATTCCACTGCTAGTCACGTCAACTTTTAAAGTTGTTTAAACAAACTATTTAAATAATGTGTGTTTGGAATAAAATAATAATGTTTAGTAAAATAACAATTACCTGAGACATTTTTGAGAGATTCGGTCACCAACTACGAAACTTCCACTTTAAATAATGAAGATTCGTTATAATTTAATCTAATGTACTATCGTTGGACTTTGGTACTGATCAGCATAATACAATATACAGTACAAAATGTATTTATTCCGGTTTCGAGTGTGTATAAACACCTAACAAATACAGCTATGTTTACCAATGATTTTACACAAATGACATATAATATTGATTATCTTAAACGTTTTTACAAATGTTTTAATTGGCGTAAAGGCGAAGTAATAAAAATTGTATACCTCGCTCCTCAGTATATCACTGTTCTTTTTATAGTTCGTAGGTATGTACATTTATGTTATCAGTTTGTACATATTAGGTATTTACTCTATACTGAGTAAAATTCACAGATCATTTGATTTACTTATTTACATCAGGTATTTTGCCAAAAACTGTCATCATTTTTTTCTCATCAACTGATTTTAGAATCAATTAAATATTTTTACCATCTTCCACTGAGGTATAATTAAATAGAGAATAATAGATAAGAGAAAATAAATACATAATTCTGATATTCTGAATGAATTCGGTTTATTTGTCCCTGATAATTATCTTTGACAAAGGCAGCACAGGTTGTTCTACCTACCACGATGCAGAACCAACCTGCCAATGGTTATGCCGGTAGGTAGAGCAATCGTATCGCCTCGGATTTCGATATATTTCATGACGGTGGGATTACCTCAGGAGGGCAAATTCAAAATTGTAATAAGTATGTATGTCAATTTTACATGACAATTTACTTTCTTTTTCTCTTTTCTGTTAAATAAATCTGATATATATATTTTGTAATGTGTTGAGAATTAATTGGATACTCTGTAATGTTCTCAGTGTAACTAAAAATAAATAAATGAAATGAAATGCTGCTTCATAGAACGATAGGTTCAAATTATGTTCTAAAAATGAGCATTGGCGCGTCATGCCTAGGGCTGCCATATTTTTCTAGGGCCTCGTCGGGACATTCTGGGATGGGGAGATGTATTAACTGAAAAGGCAATTATTAAAAATATAACAGAAAGGTTTTTCATTCATTTTATGTGGTGCTTCTTCCGAAAGAAGCATTACTTGCCATATTTTTTAATGGCTTAAAATCAACCTAATACTGCAATATGATTCTACAGTCACTTCACTGGGCCAGCGTCTGTAATATTACTTTTTCGAGTATGGCTTTATGAGCTTTATGAATCGAAAATAAGAACAATAGAGGAAAGAGTGTTGTGCATAGTTAGTGCTACAGACTGGCAGATGGAATAAATACTTATTTCTTGTCACGCGAGAGGGACATCAAGTTTATTTATATTTATAAGAGCCTATAAAATGAGTGTGTATTTACATATAATTTATTTTTTGCATAAAATCAAACAACATAATATAGAGATCCCCATTTCAAGTATTTGAGGCGGTTTGACTTTGTTCTTCAGGCTTACGACAATGAATCATTTGTCATTCTGAGAACTGGACGACTCTAGTCGTAGTTTCTACTACAGGACCCTATTTACGATCAGGCTACCTAAGCTGCGGCCTATGGACCCACACTACAAATAATCTGTTCAAAAATCTATTATAAACATCACTTTGCAGAAGCAATATTAGTGATGATTGAACTGTTAAACCTATAAGGATTGAGAAACAATGAAGTACTGCTCATCGATCAGCATAGAACAAACTATGGCCTTAATTCTCCAATGACCCGTCTTTGTCGTATTTTTAACTCGAGACAAGATCTGGACTTTTTTGGTTTAAGTTTATAACGATTTAAAGAAGCACTAAATAAATAGTCCAGTTCTTTCTTGATGTCCCTTATGTTTGTCAATGCTTCTTTTCTTTTTTTAAATGTTTTAAACTCTTATTTTATTGTAATATTTAAACCCTATAAATTGTATACATGGACAATGTCCGTTAATAAATAAATAAAAGGATAGTTAGGTAAATATCTAATCAAAAATCACATTGATCTGTTGCTCGGTTGCGAAGTGAAGGAAACACACTTTCCCATTTATAATATTAGTACGGATATGGATTGTTAATATAAAATAAAATAAAGAAAACAAATTGCAGGAATTTTACATGTCCAGCTTCTGCGTATCAATATAATGTTTTATTACAGGCATATGTAATGTTTGCAGGTTAAAGTTTATTTCCAGTAAGGGCCGCACAGCAGGTTTAGCCGAGGGATCTACCGATCACCATACTAAACTTACGGTCTACTATGATTTTTAAGATTTTTCATCTTCTCTGGACAGTCTGGTTGTATGTCAGGATGCGTGAGGTAGAATGATGGTTCTTCTGCCAGTTTATCACAAATTCTATTGATTGTCGGATATGGCGTCATATCCAGATTAAAGCTGCAAAATAAAATACATTTATTAAAACTTATTTATACATTTTTCGGCATCGGGGTCTAGTGACTCTGGCATCAGGCTGCCATCTATGAGTTCCAGTATTGAATTCTTTACTGAGTTAACATGCAATTTTGATAAAAGTATTTGAGTTTTAAAGGCAATTGTTTTGCCACATTTCAGTCATTGTTCCGGTATTCTCTTTCTAAGCAGTGAAAATCAGTACAATATCATGCAAAAGACTCAGAATAGAGACCTGAGGACGATATTGAAGTGTGACGGGTACACAAAGATTCAACGTAAATGTGTTGACGGTGCTAAACATGCTTTCAGTCAAGCAAAGAGTAATTTTAAATACATTCATATTAATATTCAGTTCAAAAAGTAAATTGTTGCCTGAATACATGTTCAGTAATATTCAGCGTAATACATTGCTATTCTACGAGGAGAGGTGAATGTTCCAGGCTCACAAAAATAAGAATCAAGGCAACTCGGAACAATATGTACCATAAAGGACTAAATATGTTTAAAGAATTGCCGTAAGAGATTAGGGATGCTGGGTCTATCGCATCGTTTCGTGGGATGGCAATGGTTTTCGTTAAAAACATACATTCAGAAAGAGTCTGAATTAATGACCGTTTTTATAAAAAATATTTTTTAAATGATACGTATTAGGTAATAACTAGTTAAAATTTATCTTGTACTACTTTCTAAAATAAATACATTACAATTAAACTTAGGTTCAACCAAACATACAAGAAAATAAATCTCATATGCATTATTAAATATTGTACGCTAAATTGCACGATAGCCTAAAAAAATAAGTTAAATATTTTTTATGTAATAATTAGCGGTTCATAATGGAGCCCTGAAAAACAAGAATGAAAATATGCTAAATGCTGTCCCTCAAGCCAATTTGTGGTAAGCCAATGTGGAAACAAATTTAAAATCAACCTTAAAAAGTACATGATGACTACACTGACCAGAGGAAATGTAACATGACTTGACCTTGAAATATATATATATAACCCTAACAGGTTTTTTTGAGATTATAAATAAATACAAATTAAAAAAACAATATATGATAGAATCACAAATGTCATAATCTGTGTAATGAAAACCTAAAATGAGCATTGTCAACAAAATTAAGACAGTAATGCTGCTTTGGTTCAGATATGTAAAGCGAATGGATGTAAAAAAAAAACAACCATAAAGATTTATGATGCGAATATATTGATGAATGTAGAAAACAAGGAAGACCGAGAAAAACATGGCATGGCCAAATCAAACAAACACTTGAAAAAGGATGTCAAAGGTCAGAATTATCAGAGTGTGATGTATATGAATGTAGAGGAAGCGATGATGTGGCATTTTATTGAACTTTTTGTACATTGGCAGACTTATTGCCAAATGGCAATTTCTTCAAATCAACCAATCAAAGAAAAAGTGTTATTTGTATAGTTTCAACTTCAAAACAAATGCGAGAATAAAAATTAAACAAAAGAGATATGAAAAAAAATAGAAATATGTATTTAAAAATAATAATGTTGAAGCTAGTCTTCAGTGGGAATAAAGGGAGAGGAAAAGACTAGAGATAAAGAAAGAGAACATAGATTAGATAGAATGTGTGATTTAAACAGAGCTGCTGAAGAAACATCTTTGATAGATGATTCCACAGTTGAGCCGCATAGACACTATGAGTAAAAGAAAAAGGGGGAATGAGGAAGTTCAGTGCTAGGGGAAATTGGATATGAAAAAAAAATTCTTATGCGTGGTAAAAATTAGAGCATTCAATTGTATCGCGAAGTTTCTTGAAAATGCATAAAAAAATAAATAAAAATGAACTACTTTGAATTATGGGACAAGTTCTTCCGAATCAACTAATGATATAATGTTGCGATAGATATGTCCTTTAGCCACTTCTGTCTTCAATTGATTTTAGCATAAGAAAATAACCTCTAGGAAAATCAACTTTTGAATCTATACTGAATCGGACTTACTTTCTTGCATTGTAAACTTGCGGAGCCAGCGAAATATCCGCAATAGTCAGCCTGTCTCCCACGCAGTACACTCCAGCAGTCCTTTTTAAGATCATCTCTATGGCAGCAAATCCTCGACTCATCCAGAGATGAGCAAACTCCAGGAATACTTCATGATCTTGGAGAGCTGGGGATATTTTCAAACCGAGATTCTGGAGGGGGTGAATACCTGATACGACAATCTGTAATGTTAAATATACTTATTATATAATTATAACTGTTTTTATATAATCATCATCATCAAACCCTTATCATAGAGCACTCCATTGTTAAATAAAATGAAGCTTATCTCGATCATCGGTTACAAAAAGGTAAGGTGATTAATCTCAGTGATCAGTCAAGACTTCAAGTACCAGTCTAAGGACAATGAAATATTTCATGTCGACCTTCCCAGGAATTGTACCTGGGATCTCAAGCATGGTAGGCGAATGCGCCAACCACTATACAAGGTGGACATTTCTTCACTTGATTTCTTTTTCAATGATTTTTTACCTAAGAGTAGCCATCAAATGGAAAACACTTGTCCAGGTTTGACCGCGCGCTGACTGTGCTTTAGGACCCGCTTTGTCTGCTCTAAGGTCTGAGAGGTTGTTATGACACGATTAGGGTCTTCGCATAGGATTGTAGCTACTATTGGTATTAGGACAGTTAGAGTTTTGTGAGGGATCAGCGTTATAACAAAGGAGAATTTTGCATGAGTTCGATAGGGTCATGCTTTTTGCGTGGATATTATACTAGGTGAATTATTTTCATATTTCCTATAGGTGTTTGGTGCCGTTATTTTTTTTGTTTATTACTACATTCTTCTTCCTTTTCAAAGCGGGATCTGGAACATATGGGCGCTATCTCAATTTGGAATGTAATCCTTCACTGTCATGCTTGGAAACTAGATGAAGGTGATTGTACTGACCATGTGTATTTGATTGACAATACTGCATGGAGGTGTACAATGAATGCTTTTATGTTTCTATATTTGGTTATTTTTGCAGTTTGATTGTAAACTGGAAGATTTAAGTCTTTATAAACAATTTTGGGAAAGTGGTGGGTGCTTTCATTGTCGTCCAAGTTCCTTCTATTTCATACACAAAACTGTATTCTTAATCCTCCCGGACAGAAGAATAATAGAGAATCATTAATCTACTAATTTATTTGATCACATATTCAACTAAGTACAATGTTATCGATAATGTAACATGGCAACATTAGTACCAAGAAGGGGGATGAACTGACAGCAAATCAGGGTGATTGATGTTCGCCATGTTGCTGGGAACTGAGTCAAGGAAAACTACCATTGGCGGACTTTACTTCCTTCCCAGATTGAGACAATCATGCATTATTTTTTAATCTATTGTATAATAACCGTCTTGAGTTTATGTATTTATTAATATACATGGCAAGCAGTGCCTTTTACCTTACAAAAATACATATTTAATATAATGTAAACACTTCCATATAATGTGAAAAAGAAAAAAAAAATAAAGTATTATGTAACATAAATACTTATGCCATTTCACGTAAAGAACATGCTTAGATATAGATTATAAACATTTAAAATTTAAACAATGTGTGCATATAAAATTCAAAATTTTAGTAAGAAAAGTATTTTTATTTTTAAAGTTTTATCAATAAACTAGATTTTTATAACATAACCTCGAGTCTTTTAATTACAACAATATGATAACGCATTTACCTACCATAATTTTACTTTTAATTAATAATATTATAGTAAATTTCCATCAAATAAATAGAGATATAGACAGGGTCTACGTTCAAGAATGCAGTGGTGCGTTGAGAGTTTAGATAAAAATTAGGAGGTCCATTTTTACAAATATATTATATTCTCGAATATCTAGTCGCCAATTTTTATCAAAACTCGACCAGGAAGAGTCAGAACACATAACCGCATTCCTTTCGTGTGCTTTGAGCATAGACTCCGACTAAATGTAGGTAGATTGGATACTATCCGTGGTTGTACCCATCAGTCTTACCAGGCTTATTTCAGTTGCTCGTGCACGGTCTATTTTATCGGTTGGATAAAGGGGGTATGTTCCAGGGTAGTTATCTTCCAAGTAATTTAATATGTTTAATGATTCTATCAGTGTATTGTTATCTTCAACCCATGAAATGAAAACATTTAGATAGATTATTAAAATTATAGTAAAGCTTAATGAAACAAAATGAATTCATAATATCATATCCCACATAAACTGTAATTGAGTAACATTATGCATATTTAATATAAAAGAGTTTGAGTTTTAATAACAAAACAGTATAATTTGAAAGAATTCCTTTAAAAACTTAACTAAAATGTCAACTATGACGAAGTATTAAATAATGTGAAAGTATCTCTACTTTGACTAGATACATAAAATTGTGGAAATCACAAACATTAAGCAGAATGGAAAATCTCTGCTTTTGCTTGTATATAAAATAAGAATTTGTTTAGTCTTCCACCAGTCTAATGTTGGTCTCGACCAAACCCAGTCACTTATGAAAGTTATAAATTAAAGTGGAAAAAACTGAATACAGTATTTTTGTAATTATAAATATAATAGTAGAACATGGCATATCATATTACAAAGTAAGGAGAAAAATCCAAAAAATTTACAAGAAAGATAAAGAAAAGGACATCATGAAGGTTGACAATGAGAACAGGGAAGATTTTACAGTAAAATTTAACAATTTTCAATTAACTTTTGATAAAATTATTACAAATACGTTTAAACAATGTACATATTATGTAAATGATAGACTGATGAATATCTTCTAAGTATGAAGAGACAATGTGGAATAATTGGTGGTACAAGGACGAGTAGAACTCGATCTCGCGGAAGAAGTCCTACCAGATGGACAGACTTGGTAACAGAAGCGACTGGTGTCCCTCTTCAGGTAGCCCCCAGAAGCGCTGAAGATAAAAGCGGATGGAGGCAGATCGTGACAACGTGCTTCCCTCTTGCCAATGTGACCACGACTACTCTGCCAAGAGCAAACGACTAAGATGAAAGAAAGTATGAAAGAATCTTCAAATGTTATGAAACTGTGATGGCGTAATGCACAGCCATATTGCTCTATCTTTGCTTACAGACTTCGCTCCCTCTTCATTTATACATCTTCACATGCACGCACGCTGAATATTCCGATTTTTGAGATGTCCATCTTCAAGTATTTGTTGAATTTGGTCATCCATGTCTTTCTCGATCTTCCTCGTTTTCTGCATACAACAACATTCATATCGTAAATTCTTTTAGCCATTCTTTTACCGTCCATTTCCTCTACTTGTCCAAACCAACGCAGCTCCCCTTCGTTGAATTTGTCAACAATTCTTCTCAGTCTTAAATAAAATGCATGATTCTTGTCATTTTTTACCACACAAAGTTTTACCACATATTCGCCTGTTACCCTTGTTTTTTCCTATTCTATACATTGATCCTATAGGTAAGGGTCGGCACTGGGACTCTATTTTTTTGGAATACTGATTTTGCCCCCTGCGACAAACATGTTTGATTGATGATGAGTTTGATTTTATTTTGTAGTATATTACCTATTACCAAGGCCGGAATTTTCTGTAAGGGATTAATTTTCTTGAATTCTTCATCCAAATGTTGTTTCTTTACGGTGAGTTCTACTATTTGCATTTCGTAATCAATCTCCTTTAGATGTAGAGCGATTCGTATTCTCCAAGAACATGAGCTTTTCCAGAAAGAATATAATACTGGCTAGAAACAATAATATTATAACAATGTTTTGAGTGAGTTCAAATGTTTGTTAACAGGCTGGATTTCCTCCCTATGGAGTTATTTCGACCTAAATTTGTTGCAACAGAGAAGTAAAACATTTTGAAAAGGGAATATGGAAGTCTAGGCATTTACAGGGCTTATGACCTGGCATTGGCTGGTTCAAGTGCGCACTTGGATGGCAACGCTAAGGGAGTAGAATATTAACATCGGAGTGGTCGAGTAGGAATTCTGGATAACAACCATAATTTATGGGACATTCAGAAAATACACTATTTGATGACAATATTTTGGGTTTGTCCAAATGTTTGTTTGACAAAAGACTGGATTTCACCCCCTAGAGAGTCATTAAGATTAACAAATTACAACAGAGATGGAGAACAGTTTAGAGAAGGGAATATGGAAGTCCAGGAAATTACAGGGCGTATGACCTGTCATTAGCTGGATTCAGCGGCCACTTTACACACTGTGTAACATTCACCATTTTGCCTATGTTTGAGCATCCATATTTCTTCGACTGTTCCGTTTTTCTGGACTTCTATATTCCCTTCTCTAAAATGTTCTCCATCTCTGTTGTAATTACATATTTATTATTCAATGGTTTAGATTTTTTCCGCGAGCTGACGTAAATGAAAGTTTTAACAGAGATCATATAACCTCGGCACGGATTCCCTCAATAAGGACACATTATTTTTATTGTTTAATATTGTGAAATTTACAAAAAATAATAAAAAGCATTAAGTTTTAAAAAACACGCCAAAAACATATCCATAGATTTACTGTATAACATTATCTTGAAAAATAAATCATAAATACTAAAAACGTTCATAATCAAAAACGTCCGTCAATCGTGCGGACAAAAAACTGACAAGATGGCAAACAAAATACATAAGAAACTGTCAATTAAATTACAAGACTATAATTACTTTTATGAACGCGTGAAGCATAACCTCGAATTTGTCAAATTGACATTCTCCTGTCAGGTGCTCGTGATCTTGCGCTATCTTGCGGTCGTACTCCCCGTGTAAGTTATTTTCAATAATTTAATTACCATGCTAAAATATAAATGTCATATTTACCTTATGCGGATTAGAGAGATTCATCCTCTATCACTAAATTATATTTTCTACCTTCGATAAATTTTAATCTAATGGGAATCCGTCACGCGTTCCACAAAACTGTTTTTACAATTTTAGACAGTGAACGAGCTGTCCACTCTTATATCATACGATTAATTAAAGTATTATAAATGAATAAAATGATTTGGCCTTAAAGTGTAGTCGACAATTTATGATATGACCTTGTTCCTCGTTTTATAGTGTTCTGTTAGTGCGTATAATCGGGCGTAATCATTGTATTTTTTTTTTGTTCTTTTACAATCATCTCCAAAAAATATTTCACGATAACAAGCATACTGTTTATTAAAATTAATCATCGATATCTCATATCGTCGCCTTTATTTAAATACAACTTAAGTTTTTTATTCTGTATTTGAGATCATGATTGAATATTTTTCATCATTCAAATAACACATATTTCTGTTATTTAAACGAAGACATTGTTATCAGAAAAGACATAAAACACATTTTTCGAATTACGCATATGTCAAAGAAGACAGATCTTCCTTGGAATACAGCTTGGATTGGTTGGATATTCGGCGAGCCCCTAAGCCGGAGTTAGAAACTACCCTAAATATATCTTCTCTTAAAGACCGTCAAAATAAATCCGACCTTCTAATCTTATTTAAAATTCTCAACTCTTTCTTTATAATAGCAAATAGAAGCTAGATTACAACATGTTTTGCACCTAAGTATGGATAGTAAGACATGTTACCCCCATTTACTTTTTTTTTGGAAAGTTTGAGTTACGCGGTGATAGATTACTGTCGACGTTATATTAATAATAAACATGATTAAATATTTTGTTTTTAACTTTTCTAAGTGATTGACAAGTGTCAAAACGGACATCACTGGACTGTGTGGGATAGAATGGCTGACAAGTCTGTATAAACTTTTGCAGTATTTTCTTTTCATATTGAAAAATGTTGGAAATTTTTTTAAGATTTGTCTTCCATGATGTTCGACAGCGCCTCCGTTGTTTTTTTCTTCACCTCAGCAATGTCAGAAAAATGCCTTCCTTTCATTTCATTTGGGAGAATAAAAAGAAGTCGCAGGGGGCTAGATTGGGTGAAAAGGAGTTGTGGGGTATGACATTTCTGATTTAAAAATCGGCACACGTTGAGCCACCATTCTCCCCTCCCCTAGTGAGCATCCACAGAACAGCTAATAATTATGCTGAGCTGTTGCACTTGCTCCACGCCACTCCTGCTGCTATCCTTTCCATTGAATGGCCATCCCCTCAATTCTCCTCTTTTGATTTCTATTCATCTTTACTTATTTCCTTTTTATTTTTAACATATTAGTGAAATAATACAATTATGATTCTATTTTCTGTCAATTGCTATAATGAGGAACTTCAGCCCTACGGGAAATTAGATACAAAAAATGTTTTCTTGCTCCAGGTAAAAATTAGAGCATTAAATTGTAGTGCAAAGTTTCTTGAAAATGTACGGAAAAAAAAATATTTTAATAAAAACGCTTTACTTTGAATGACGTCACTGGTTCATGTGAATCAACCTATGATCTGAGAGCTATGGAAGATTTCCGGTCTGCTTGTCGCTTCTGGACCAATGGGATGAACTGAATGAGAATAAGCGGAAATGAACCTCTGACGTTACACGCGGAGTTATTTCAGAAATACAAAACTTTAAAAAATCGTACTGCTGATAATACGATATATAAAATTTTTTGACTTAGTTTAATAGTCAATTAATAAATAAAAAATATGAAAAAACCACTGAACTTCCTCATTTATGTACTTCTTAACTAAATATTGTAAGAGCCCTCTGGGCGTTTATAAATAAATAAATAGAGACGGCTGGAGAACAAATTTGGCAGCCACCCTCCTCATGCCCAAATCTTCATTTAAAGTTTGCTACACTGAACTCTAAGTATATCCAAATAGCTCTACAACTTCGATGGCCCATCGTTGGGCTTCCAGGACGATTTGACAAATGTTTGCGACATTTTTGTTGGTTTTGACCTTCGAAGGACGTCCAAAACGTGGTTAATCATTAATTGACATTTCCCGTCTTTTAAAACGGGAACACTTAAGTTTTCCCTGTACCATAATTTTCGTCGGCCATTGTTAACATTTTAAGAGTTTCTGTGATAGTTTTTTGGAGCATGACGAACACACAAAAAATTCACACCAGCTAAAAGAAAACTTCTTCTGCGATGACACTTGATGTACTAACTGAGAAAAGATCTACACAATCCTATCAGCAGGACCCAGTACTACAAGAACTCCGCCCACCACAACATTTTACCCCCTCGTATACAATTTTTAAAATACTATAAAATCAATAGTTGTCCTTCAAACATAAGAAAAAGAAATTATGTCTGCTTTATGCAGACTTTTTATATTATTGAGTAAACATATATTATAAATATTTTTTAGTCTATAAAATTAACCAGTTTATTATACCTGTTTAACCACATAAAAGTTTTAGTTTTTTCTATTATCAGAACATTCTGTTAAAATATATCTATTGAATTTCACCGAAAGGATTTAAGTTTTTTGGAATTGTAAATATTAACCATAATATCCAAAAAGTATAAGTACATTCATTTCTGAAAAAATATAAACTAAAACCAAATTTTAAAACATTAAAAACCCGAGTTTTCAGTGAAAATTCTTGGTGGAAGTTGATTTGAATTTTTTTTAGAAATAAATTTGTAGATTTACGTATCACTCGTCTTTTATTTCTATAATAAATTTAAAACATTAGTTTTGTATTTTGTCAGTTGTTTCTCTCTTATTTGTCTATCCATTTATTTACAATATTAATTGATAATAATTATATTAATTATTAAAAAATGTTTTTATCTAATCGGTAATTAAAGGACATGAACTCAACCTCTGTCTGGCAAATTAGATTTTGTGGCATTTATCTAAAAAAAAAATCTTACTCATTTATTACACATTAATTTATCAACTATACATTACTAGTTTATATAATATCTTACTCTAGTTGCGCTGTGCCTTTCCAAAAAAAGGACTAAGCTCTTGTGCTCAGAGAGGGACTCACGCGGAAGATTTATTTATTATTTTTAATTAAGGTTCTAATACAATTTTTTTTTTTTAGAACTAGACTTTATAGTATTATGATAAGAATGCTTTTTAACCTATAGTAAAGATCTAAATTACCTGGCTTTTCAAGATTTATTTATAAATATTTTTACTCTGAAACGAAATCTATTCACACACAATCAATGAAGGGCCGGTAACATGAGAACAATACAATAGATATGACAATATTGTCTTGTCCCAACTCCGTGAACAGCCTCGACCGCGCAGGACAGAACGCTCAGGTAATATGAAAATTCGGCTTCAGTTCACACGTGAGCGCTGTGAAAATTAATACACAACGGTGTTTGTTGCAAGCGAATTCATGAAAAATATTAATTATTTTATACAAAGATATATTGGAATTGTTAAAGGATGAAATAAATAATAAAAAGGATTTTTTTTTGGGAGTGACACATTCACATCAAGCAATTCGCTATTGCCACAAGGTCTTGGCTGTATGTGTTTACACGAGAACAATACGGCCGCGCGCAGTGGCGGGAGTAATTATTGTACCGCAAAGCTAGTCTATCTCGGTGGCGATGTCTTCGGATTTATTTTTGTCTTACAAATTGTTGTTTACACTTGGACAATGGTCGAGTCCTGAGACAAAACAATATTTATTGTCTACCTGTAAATACCCTTTAAGGATAAAGAATTTTAAGAAATAAAGCAACATTTTAATTATATTTGTCTGAATGATGTTTTTACGAATCGGATTTATATTATGTTATTTTAACGAGTTTAAATAGATGTTGCAAGAGCGATGAATCCATTCACTGGTTTTTCTAAATTAGTCGATTCATAAATTGTCTTTTAAATCTATAATAAATTACAATAAACTTCCCCTGAGAATTTTCACTTATTTTATTTATTTAATAAACTTAAAGTCCAAATAATAAGTACTTTGGCGGGCTTGTTGCTAAAAGCAATATCTTCTAACCAAAAAACAGACTGGTCAAAAGAAGAGTTGGTTAAAAATTTGTACTAAAAAACGAAAATATTTACACAAAAAAACCTAATTAATTAAAAATAACAGCTGTTTTTTAATTGGGAGATAAGGCTTGCACATATTAACTTAAAAAACTACATTATTTTATACATATTAAAGGATGAGGAATGTGGAATCAGATAATGAGTTTGGAAGGAGGGAGAAACAGGAACTAAGGAAAGAAAAGGGATAAAAATATAAATAAAAAATATATTTTAAAAAAACATTAAAATATAGGGAGTTTAAGATTCTGAGAATATATCAAGCATAATCGGCAGAACAATGTAAGCGTCACTTTTGGAAAATTGTTTTTTTTTTAAGGAAACATGTTCCTTATTGCCCCCTTCACAAGTGTTAAAAGCATCATAGCTCTATAAAATTCACCTGTCACATTTAAGGATATTTATTTTTCAACAATGTCTGAGTATGTCCAAATGCTTGCAGACTGGCTGGATTTCCTCCCTCGGGAGTTATTCATATTTTAATTTATTTCAACAGAGAGCGAAAACATTTTTGAGAAGGGAATATGGAAGTCTAGGCATTTACAGGGCTTATGACCTGTTATTGGCTGGTTTAAGTGGCCACTTTACACACTGTGTAACATTCACCATTCTGCCCATGTTTGAACATCCGCATTTCCTCAACTCTTCTATCCGTTGACTCCAGTCTGCAAGCATTTGGGCATACTCAAACATTGTTGAATTAACTGCCTGGTAAAAGAAGAAGTATAAAAATTGGAAAATTGTTTTCAGGCGTTGCCTAGTGGGTGATTTGGTTCAGCCGGATGAATCTCACCCATGCGATAAAGGTTTCAGCTCTTTTACTTCACAAAAGTCAACAGATGGAAGAGTTGAGGAAATGTGGATTTTCAAACATGGGCAAAATGGTGAATGTTATACAGTGTGTAAAGTGGCCACTTGAACCAGCCAATGACAGGTCATAAGCCCTGTAAATGCCTAGACTTCCATATTCCCTTCTCGAAAATGTTTTCTCTCTCTGTTGAAATAAATTTATATATTTGTTTTTATTTATTAAAAGAAAACAACAGCCATTATAATTTTAAAAATACAATATTTACAAATAAACCAAAATTATAGGCCAATTATAGTTTTCTATATATTACTCCGCATCATTCCACTCGTAAAAAAAATGTTGGTTTTAGCGGTTAATTTTGTTAACATATTATTTTTAAGCCAAGAAAACAGCGAAACCGACCACAATGTAGGCAGTTACGCTAGCTCACCACCAAAATTATAGGCCAATTATAGTTTTCTATATATTACTCCGCATCATTCCACTCGTAAAAAAAATGTCGGTTTTAGCGGTTAATTTTGTTAACATATTATTTTTAAGCCAAGAAAACAGCGAAACCGACCACAATGTAGGCAGTTACGCTAGCTCACCACCAAAATTATGGGCCAATTATAGTTTTCTATATATTACTCCGCATCATTCCACTCGTAAAAAAAATGTTGGTTTTAGCGGTTAATTTTGTTAACATATTATTTTTAAGCCAAGAAAACAGCGAAACCGACCACAATGTAGGCAGTTACGCTAGCTCACCACCAAAATTATGGGCCAATTATAGTTTTCTATATATTACTCCGCATCATTCCACTCGTAAAAAAAATGTTGGTTTTAGCTGTTAATTTTGTTAACATATTATTTTTAAGCCAAGAAAACAGCGAAACCGACCACAATGTAGGCAGTTACGCTAGCTCACCACCAAAAAATAAACCTATCAGAGTTATAGGCAAAACAGCGTTACCGCCATTATCTTAAAAGCGGAAGGTATTTAAACAATCTGGCTGTCAATCCAGTATTGGCAGTAACCAACTATTATAAATCCCATTTACCGAATTATTAAAAAAATATACATGGAACAAAAATTTTTTCAAATCTTCTGGACAATTCACTATTTGTCGCTTACGTTGTTCTGCCGATTATGGCTCGATATAGTAATGATTCAGGTGTTTCTTGATCTCGGCCTCGTGGTCAGTGCATTTACCTACCATGCCAGAGGTCTCGGGTTCGATTCCCGACATAGTTGATATGAAATATTATTTAAAAAGGTGTTTTTACACTAGAATATTTCATAGTCCCTAGACACCAGTCTATCAGTCTCACCTGAAGCGTAAGACTGATCACCTTACCTTCATGTAACAAAAAATATCAAGATACGCTGCGATTGGTGTACCAATGCAGTGCCCTATGCATTATTAGGTGCGGAAAGGGAATGATGATGATGATGTTTCTTAAAGGTGGCTAAAAAAAGTTAATTTTTATAAGAAGACGTAGCTCATTCCAAACTTACAAACTTGAATGCTCAAACTGTTATTTTAAAGAGTTTTGATTTTGTTACAGGTAACTTATCATCTACTCCGCACATCAAATCTTTACCATGTCTGCCTGGAGAGCCGTTGGGTTGAACTATGTCAACTATTCGACAATTGCTGCTAAGATTTTGCGGAAATGTTTAATTCCTTCCGAACTAGCTAACGCGGAGAAACGAAGCATCACTAGCATTAGATTCACCACCTGGGCTAATGGAAAACCGCAGAAAGATGCTTCTAAGTAAAATATACTGTTGATCCTATCATTCCATTATTAGTACCTCTTTATTTATACTGATTATTTTTTAAGAATATTATTTTTTTAATAAAGTCAATTTAGCAGTGTATCAGTTGTTTTTTTATCTTAACACATTGTAGTCGGGCGCTTCGAACAATAGACTCTAGCCTATAGCGGGTGTTTTTCGCGATTAGCGCAAAAATATATCGCTTTCTTAAAATTGACACAATTTCTAAACCAAATAATATTTTCGATCGAAATTTTCAAAGAAATCATATTTGACATTTGATCATCAAAAATAAATAAATTTAGGTAAAAAGTGGTCAATAATTGGTTTTACTTTGCATAATCGGTCGGAACTATCTATGATTTCTTCATTGTTAGAAAAATGCCACGCTTTCCATATCTGCCGAAACCGGTCTCTGGACATCGTTTTAGCAAAATAAGGAGTTTCGGTTGTTGGTTCAGTAGACCAGTACTCGTCCCTTATATCCTTTCGAACTTGTCCCATCAAAATAATCAGCCCCAAAAACTTTTTCATTTCTTTCAAAGTAATATTTTTCCACTTTCCCGATTTTTTATATAATTTGTAATAATGTGAGTTTTGGTGGTAATATCTATTAGATTCGTTTATAAAATATTCAAACAAATCATCACCGATAAATAACTCTATCGCATCACTTACAGTTTGAGGACAATGGACATTTGAATTCAAACCGCGGCGGCCTAAAAACGATTCCAGAACTGGAGGATTATCAAACGATGACCACTCGTCCACATCCTCATCTGAGCTCGTCTCCGAATCAGAATCACTTTCAATAGTGCGACGGTGAAACGTTCTAGGTCTTGGTATTTGTTCATCATCACTCGGTTCTTTGTCTGACAACTCTTCAATGTCATCATTCCATGAACAATTAGATAAATTGTCGGCATACACTTCATCGTCACTATCATTGGCTTGTAAAGACATTTGTGTAGGGGTAACGTCCTATACAATGCTAATATATTCAAATAAGAAAATACCAAACAGTAAACAAAACAGTGCGAGCGGTATGAAAAATAGTCCAATACGTGAAATGACTCAAACTAAACTGGAGATTGAGATCGCATAAAACTCTAGATTTCTGGCGACGCCTTTACAAGTGGCACACTAGCCAATCCGGACAAGGCATCTCAAATAACGTCGACAGACTGTCGCCTAGCACCCCAGGTAGCAAATCACCCTTCAAGGCGTTTTATTTCACGCTGATAACAAACCCGTTTAATGCCGTTTCCCGCCAACAACCGACAGTCAACAAAAACGGCATTTGCCGTGTCCCGCGGTTGACCGACAGTCCGCGAAAAACGGCAAATGCCGTGTCCCGACGACAATGTGTTAACACTCACTCTCGCAAAAAAATGTAATGCTGTTCCTCGGTGACCAATGAGGAAGTTCAGCGGTTTTTTTAAATATTTTTAACAGACTATTAAACTAAGCCAAAAAAAAGCTTTTTTAATTTTATGTATCGTATGTTTTTTTAAGTTTTGTATTTTTGAGATTACCCCGCATGTGACGTCTCAAGTTCTCTTCCACTTCACGTCACGATCACCATAAATCAAATGTATCAAATGACAGTCACAGCTAGAGGATTGTCAAATGTCAAGTATGTGTGTAGACCCCTTTATTGCCCATGAATGAATCAAGAAATATACACATTTTGTTTGTGTTAATAAACATGATTTTTTGTACATTTAACCTTTCCCTTACTTTTCCAAAAACATATGCACGTTACAGTGCTATGTAGACATTACACATGTAAGAAATGAGAGATTCTATATCGGAAAAGGCAAGTTCTTCAATTATTTATAGTTGAAGTCAAAAGTGATAATATTTTTAATCTACGAGGGCTGTGTAAAAAGTAAGGTTCCCAGGGCTGTAAACTCGCCGCAAACTCGAAATGCTAGACGAAATCCGGCAACACCGCTGTGTGCGCTGGTTCCCCCACTATAGATCCCGCCTTAGTAAAACTCGCTGCGATGTATAGCCATTCGCGATGGAACCCCTGATCGCCGTCACCCCCAGGAGCGAAGTTCGTGCAGTGATCCGATTTTTGCACACTAAAAAGTTACCACCGGTTGATATTCATAGGTAGTTGTGTGAAGTTTATGGGGAAGCTTGTATCAGCGTTCAACACGTCCGCAAATGGTGTAGGGAGTTCTCCGATTGGCGCACAGACATCCGTTAGAGTGCACCACGACAATTTGCGCCCGCACGTCTCTCGCCAAACCAAGGATTTAATCGAAAATTTTGGCTGGGATCTCGTTGAACAGGCTTCCCTACAGCCCTGATCTTGCACCGAGTGACTTCCACTTCTTTCCAAAATTATAGCAACACTTGGGTGGACAACATTTCGAGACTGATGAAAGAGTGCAGGAAGCGGTCACCAAATCCCTCCACGGACTGGCGGCGGACTTCTTTGAAGCTGGATTCCAAAAGTGGATTAGTCGTCAACAAAAATGCGTTGAAAAATCTGCCGATTATGTTGAAAAATAGTTAAGAAATTAAGTTTTCCAATGATGTATTTTTCAGTTCAAATAAAAAATGCCTTAAACCTGAAAAAAAATTGAGAACCTTATTTTTTACACAACCCTCGTAATTGCTAAAAACATGAAAAAAACATTAGCGTGGGCTAAAGAACCGCCCCTGACGAAAGTCGGGCAACCACTAATGGGCAACTGGAATATTAACGAAAGGGCAGACTGTAAATGAAAAATGAATTTCATTCAGTTGTGTGATAGGGAAATATTTTAAGAAAGGATAGGAACTTGGAATGGATGCCTACCTTTGGTATTATGTGAATGTTCTTCAATCTTAACCACCGAATGATGAAATGCACTATGAATCGTAACGATGTTTTCAACGACGCAAAATGAATATAAGAACTTTTTATGCAATTGTATGTGAATTGTCAAAATGTTATATTGTTTTATTCCAAATCCAAATCTTCTAATTTTCAATTTCTTCTATCTTGTTGTTAGGTAGGTACCATAAGGATGGGAAAGAAAGGTAATCAGCCAGGAATAGTATCGATAAATGCTGTTATTTACTTAACAGGAAGAAGTTCTAGAAACTTTGCTGTTTGCGCATGTGACGCGTGAAATTGTCTCCCTCGCTCCTGAATATATCTGTGTATCGAGAATGAGACATAAAGAGTGTGTGAGACAATTGAATCGTGTGTTTGAGAAACAACACACAAGCCAACTTTTGGGATATCAACTTAATGATGCCATCTTGTTTATTTAACCTAGACGCACATTCTGAGCAGAAATAACAAACATCTGATCATTAGTGAATAAATTGCCAAGCACAGTTGTCTATTCTATTTGGTCAACCAGTTCAAAACCCGTTTGGATACTTTTTTGAAGGAAGAAAAACTTGGACAAAAAGCAGTAAGTACACGAGATATAGGCGCATCAGCAAAAGCTGCTTGCCTATAACAAATAATAATAATGTTTGAATTTAAACTTACTTCCCTTTTACACGTGTGACAAATGAGAAATTTGCCAGACTTATTCTGGTTCTATTTAATCACTATTATCCAAATGTATATAAACCATGACGCCATTTTCCTGAGTTAGACCGAAGACAAAGGTGATGTCTATTTCTCACTTTTGACGTGACCAATTAAAGTTTTGATTTACCTAATCATTCCTGGTCTTTCTCAGTGTCCAAATCATACATTTCCATTCATTGTCACTGAATAAAATAAAACACAAATTGATATTTTCATTTGCATTTATTTTAAGATTTTTACAATTATGTTGTTTTGAAATAAAAATATTCTAAATAGAATATAAATTATTTAATATAAAACATTGACAGATTTATAAAAGCATTTTGATAAATTTTAATCCAAAATTATATGCGCAGAGTATTAGTAATAATATGTTGATATTGTGAATGGAAAATGGCCTACCTCCATAATGAAGATAATATTGGGTCTTTTTTAAAATATTTTTTATTCTAGAATAGGTACTTTGGATGACTTATTGCTAGAGACCGGAAAACAGCAGTGTTATTATTTGTGAATAGCGGTGTTATTTTTTGCCAAAAGCGGTGTTATTTTTGAAAACTGGCGGTGTTATTTTTTAGAACCAATTTGAGTACACGGGTTGATAATAAAAGTCACAGGTGTTGTTTTTTTGCATTAAAAATATTTATTTTACAATAATACAACATTAAAAACACTGAATATAAACTACATATTATAAACCGACTGGTAATACATTTAACAACAAGTTGATAAATTACCTGGTCCATGAAGAAGTATAGAAATTAAAAAAATAATATTCTCAGGCATTGCCTAGTATGTAGGTGAAATAATTCAACTAGATGAATCTCACCCGCATAAATAAAGGTTTCAGCTCTTTAACTTCACAAACATCAACAGATGAAAGAATTGAAGGAATATAGATGTTCAAATATAGGCAGAATGGTGAATGTTACACAGTGTGTAAAGTGGCCACTTAAACCAGCCATTGACAGGTCATAAGCCCTGTAGATGCCTGGACTTCTATATTACCTTCTCTTAAATGTTCTTCATCTCTGTTGTAATTTGTTAATGGTAATACATTTGTTTAAAAACTGAATACAAATAAATTAGCAAATATTACATAAAACGCGGAATATATATGTGTTAAATGCACATGCCAAAGATGGTCACCCAAAACCACCTTCAACGTCTCAACACATTTAGTCATGTGACACGCTGAATCTGTCACTCACTCTTCACATTTTTAAACTAAATATTGTAGTCTTTCAGGGCATCTATTATAGCCCTGACACAATTTGTAGCGTTGGCTGACTCTAAAAATTTTACCCTTGCCACAAACAGTTTTACCTCTTCATGACTTGTATTAATTCTAAATAATATGGCGAACACACAACAGCCTGAAGAATCGGTAGTTTTGTCGCAAAACAAATCAGTTTTGTAAAACTTCTTTCACTTTGCAAACTCTATCGGCAGCTACAATTCCGAGATATTTCTCCCTTAATTGTGGTTGGATAATTTATATAGCGCCATTTAGTGAAAATCACCTCAAGGGCGCTGAAATGTTTTTGTGCACAGCAAATCTCCAGCACCTGAAAAAAAAACAATCGTAAACTGAGAAAGGAAAACTGTATTTTCGACATTTTTTCAAGTCTACTTTCAAATGTTTTCATTCGGCGTTAATCTTGAAATTATAATAGTGTTTGTAAATGTTGTGGCTTTGGAAATTGTTTGATCAGTAAGTTTACGAAACAAATTCACTGCGTACTATAAAAATTACAGGTAAAATATTGAATGTCGTATTTTTACCACTTTATAAATATGTGTCAAAAATACTTAGGTTTTCAAAATCGGCAAAATAACATTAAAAATAAATGTTTTGCTCAGAATAAAGTAAATAATTGATAAATCAAATACCTTGCATATATTTGTCTATCCAGGCTCTGACATGCGGATCATCGAGTTTTTCTGAAGGTATGTTGGCTTTGATAAAGGTTTCAGTCGCGTCTTTAGCCAATTCCGTAACAGCATCCTGTCTTCTGGTTACATATTTTATTTATAAGATTGCTTTGAAGTGCAAGCTGAATTCTTCTCGTCATTTTTCCTATGTTTCATACCATGAATATGTTTTTCACAAGAATCCTTTCATTCTCAAGATATCGTCATATTCAGCAGAATCGGCACATACGCCACATCACAGACCGCCACATAAAACACAAATCTGACAGTTATGAAAACAAATATGGCCTCTTCTTCTTCTTCTTCTTTGGCTTTTTTCACCCCTAACTGGGGTGTTCTAGCCAGTGTCAAGTTTAAGTTATCTTATTGAAATATTTACACATGTGTTAGTACTATACATACAAGTTAGTGTGTTAGTATTTATATTACATACACTTTACATACTATATAACTTATTTACAACTTAATTCCATTTATTACTACATATTTACATAAAAAATTTAATATCTGTTTATTGGGTGGGGACAAGAGAATTAAAATATTAGTGGGGAATGGGACGCTGATTTTGGAGAGGTCAGATAGGAACTCAGGATAACAATCATTTAAGGGGCATCCAAAGAAAACATGATTCAGATCTTCCTCCTCAAGCTGACATTCGCACATGGCAGAGTCCCGGACATGGATTTTAAATAAATGAAAACTATTGCAACAATGTCCAATGCGCATTTTAAATATAAAAGATGTCTCAAATTTGTTCAGAATCACGTTGGAGAACCTAGGCTTTTCTGTTACATTTGGTTTCAATTGGAAAAGGTGTCTTCCCTTGGTTTGGGAGGAGGCTACCCAATATTCTTGCCATGTGTGAAGTTGCTTCTCCTTTGTCATAACGAGGAGAACACCTAGTGGTAGAAAAATACTATAGGCAGGATCCCCGGAATGGACCGCCTCCTTTGCCAACTCGTCCACCCTCTCGTTGCCGGGAATACCACAATGGCTAGGGATCCAAGACATAAAAGTGCTTTTATTGGATGCAAAATATGGCCTCCAATTCGAATCAAACCAAGATTCCATAGAATGACGCAGATAAACGAGTGTGAAGTTAGCAACTTAAAATATTCTTCAAAATATTTTATGGCTGTTCAAAGCTTGCTAAGCTTGTTATTTTACAAAAACACCGAATTTCGCGTTATTTCCAAAAAACACGAAATTTCGCGTTATTCGCGTAAAAATGCCAAATTTCGAGTTATTTTTTGTTTTATCACGTTCGCGAAATTTTCCGGTCTCTATTTATTGCTTATTGCTCAAAGCAATATCTTCTAGCCAACCAAAAATCAGACTGGTCAAAAATATGTACAAAAAATAATATCAAAAAATACAAATATGAAATAATCTCATTAATTCATAACAGCTGTTTTTTAATGGGGTGATAAAGTGTGCACATATAAATTTAATAAAACTACATTGTACTAAACATATTAAAAGATGAGAAATGTGGGATAGAGTAATAAATAGATAAAAATAAAGAAAGTTTGGAAGGAGACAGGACTTCACTTTTTTTTTTAATAAGTAATAAATTACAATGGTATCGGAATTATTTTTTTTGTGCGACGTCGTATAAATTTTATTAAAAAGTTTAAAATACGCATATTTTTAATTATCCGAAAACTAGACTTTTTGCGCCCTATAGGGAATATGGAAGTCTAGGCATTTACAGGGCTTATGTATAACATTCACCATTATGCCTATGTTTAAACATCCACATTTCCACAACTCTTACATCTGTTGACTTTTGTGAAGTAAAAGAGCTGAAACCTTTATCATGTGGGTGAGAGGTTTGGCCGGATGAATATTTAAATCAACAATATCCAGTTAATGCAGGTCATAAACTCAGTATATACCTGGATTTGTCTTTTCAAAAGTGTTCTTAATCTCGATTCCAATAATATTTAACACTTCATGATAAAATATTTTTTTACGGTTAATTGAAAGCAAGACAGAAAGAAGAAAAAAAACATAACGAAAATATTTCTGAAATGATTTGTCCGTTTTATTTTGCATATTAAATTTTTAAATTATTATTTTTTGCGCCACAACAGGCCAGGAGACCACCCAATTACAGTGGTGAATTACAACACAGAACACCCAGGCTTGAGAAAAATCACATTAAATTTTTGTGCTCTCACCGGGAATCGAACCCGGAACCTTCCGTGCGTGAGTCATGCGTCTTGACCACAACACCACGAAGGCCGCCTAAAATTGCCTCTTTTAAAAATGTAATTATTAGTCTTGATTTGCATAAATGCTCTTGGTATAATATTCACCACACTTAATTTGTGGTTTTCATTGCTAATTGGTCAAATAAACAAGTGTACCCAGCATTTTCAATTTATAGCTTCAATGAAAATATCAGGTAAAATATATCACTTTTGTGGTCTTCAGATATGAATTACATTTCAACTCTTCGTTCAAAAGAATGAAAAAAAACTCTCATATTAAAATTACACAAAGATATTTCAAAGATGAATAAGATATAGTTTATTCGAATAAATATTATCATTGATATGTTAAGGTGCCTACAAATGCACTAATTATTTGTCGCTGACACATGACAACACAGCTTGTGCACTACATACCGCACACCACATCGTAAGTCTCCACATACAATGAAAATTGCTCATTGGCTAATGAGAGAAGTTGCCAGAAGGAGCTCTCTGTAATCTGGTAACCTTGGCATCTTTTTGCTGTAAGAAGGTAATCCAGTAGTACATAATATGTACTTCATTGGATCGAGGAAAAGAGAGAAATGAATTCTTCACCTACTGGTATTAAATTGATTGTACATAATCAATACGCCAAAATGATTACAAAACTTTTTAAAAGCCTTGAAATTCTTTTTGGAAGCCACGAGATCTGTTTATTTATTTATGTGCACACATTATATTTATTGCACATTATTTGAGGTAAAAGTCCTAACTCCATGCGACTAAAAGTCCTGTTTTGAGATGTGACGAGCAATTAGTTGACACAGACACATGAGTATATCACCACAAATATAAGATCAGAAACACAAAAAATTTTTTTTTAATGTATACATGGCACATCAATGTGGTAAACAGTAAACTCAAACATTCAGAAAATCATATGTATATCTGATAGTAACTATAAAAGCGCCACAGATATAGCGAGAAGCTCTATTCAGTATTCAAAGAAAGAAGGAAAGGGACTAGACCACAGAATGTGTTCAGAAGATTGATTAAGATATCCTGACACGTGACAATATTCAAATTTTGAATGAATTCAGTGGCGGAGAAAGACATGGATTTGGTCATACCACGTATTTCTCAGTTTTCCTCAATTTCTGCATCCATCAACAATTGTAAATCTTTTCGGCCACACTTTCGTTGTCCATTCGCTCTCCGTATCCAAACCAACGCAGCACTACTTTCTTATCAATAATCTCATTGAAATTTAAAGTTATGGTTTAATTCTATAATAATAAAGGTAAAAAAAGAATAAGCTGCCATCTCTGTAGAGCCGCCCGTATGGACAATAACAATCATAAATTTAGCTATGGTTAACAGCAAAACTATGGGCCGCAGGTACTCAGGTCGAGAATCACTAGCAAAGCCATGAAACCGTAGTTACACGTCTGTTGTTAAACCAAAAGTTTGTATTGCTTTTATTCTATATGATAGAGTGAAATGCTGTCTCTGCAGCTGAGGTGCATTATTCCTCTGAGGGAAAAACAGTACCTTACATTTTATAACTAAGCTTATAGAACATTACTAAATATTTATAAACTTGAAATTCTCAAAGTTACAGAAAAAATATTCAATTAAAAAAACTTGTATGAAAACAATAAAGATGATGATATTTTATTTATTTATTTATAAATTTACAATGTTTGTAATATTTTTTTATACATAATAATGTTCCCCCACTGAGGTGTCCCATGCCGAGGGAAACATTTTACAATAAGTGAAACATGCCTTAAATTAGTTATTTAACAAAGTTAACATGTAATTAATCTAATTAACCTAATTATCATTAACATAATAAGCAATATAAACTAAAATAATCATAAAAAACATATAGACCTGTAGACCAAATTTCATAAACAGTACACAAATTTTACCTATTTGGCTTGATCCACTCATCGATCCGTGTGCAACCCACATCCACTATCCATTTCTTAATAGTAATTTTATATTGTGAGTATTTACAATGGAAGTAGATTGTACACTTTAACCGAGTAGTAGGCCAATCCTCTTTGACCGAAAGTTGTTTTAATTTTAATTGTTTTTGCAGCGTCAGGGTGGAGTATCTAGTAACTTTTGTATTTGTGAATGCTCCATGAGATCAAATAAGTATAATCTTATATAAATAATACCTAACGTATTTTATAAATATTTAATACTGATTGTTATGTCTATACTTCTGAGATGAAATCATTTTATCCCCATCGTAACGGTGTCCCAGCCGGTCTTAACATCGCTCTATTCTCAGCTCTGATGACGTTATTGTTTCTAAGATAAGAAGGAGAAATCCTCGGCGCGAAAATTCCTCTCTGCGGTCTGTATCTGTCGGGTAACAAGTAAAACAGTCGCAGTCTCGACAATATTGAGAATCCTCGCTTAGCGGGGACTGGCATAGTATGTCCATCTGTATTATTAGTACCGTAATCGAATTTAAAACCAAAGTGTTTGGTGAGTGCTCTTTCCATTATAAGTGTCTTGGCTTTCATTAATTCTCTGAGGAGATTGATATTATCCAATTCCAGTACTGAATCGAAGTCTACTCGGGATCTGATGAAAGAATAACACCACTTAGTTAAGAAATCTTTAAGATATACATCAATTTTGTGATTTTTTAACCACCAGTCTAGTGCCATTGATCTCTTGACTCTGTTGGTTTCTGAAACAAAAGAAATAAACATATCAAAAGACTTTAAACTCCTCGATTTTTTAATCGGGTCGTGATCCCGTGGCCACGTGTTGTGGACTCACTCAACTAGATTCGCATTTTCTCATTGTGAATTATTTACAACTCGTTGAAAATGGCCCCAAAATGGAAATATATGGGTATAAATGTATATCCGGTATCCAGCCTATCCTGCTTAATTTTACTATACAGCAGGATACCGGATAGTAGCTCAGTATACCTAATATTCATTAAATTGCGAAAATTTACTGAAATCATCGCCATTAATTTGGTTTATTGATATCGACCCTGTTCGGAAAAAAGAATGTAACCCTCATTATTTGATAAATGTACTTTTTTGCATAAAAATTTTCATCAGTGTTCAGTGTGCGCTCTAGAAAAATAATTAAACTTGCAAATAAAAAATGTTTATCAAAATATTTTTTTAATCAAAAATATATTTGCGTGAAAAAAATAAAGCGCAAAGAGTGAAACTACCCAAAACCATTATTGTTATTATTTAATTAACACTTTGTATCCCGGAGCCGTGTAAACACGTGATTAAATAAACATACATTGTGTCCCGGTCCTGTGTTTTCACGTGGTTTACCAGCTGTCTAAAAAAGTGCATTTTATTGACATCTAGTGACTTTTATTAGTACTTTTTCGCTGCTGGTTAACCACGTGAAAACACGGGACCGAGACACAACACATGGTTATTATAATCACGTGTTTACACGGTTCCGGGATACAAACCACAAAAAAATAAGTGAAGACCTGTATATGTGCGAACATTGCAATGCGCAATGTAGCTCTCCATAAAGGCCAATGTTGGCAAAACTATCATACAAAAATGACTTTTTCATTGTTTCAAATAAAAACCAGAAGTTTGAATTTATTTAACCCAGTATTTTCATAATTATGTCACTTTTAAGAAACGGTGTTCGTAACTTTAAATTCATGGCTTAGTAGTTTTATGTTCATAATTTCAAATGTATTGTAAAATTTGTTCACAATTTTAAATACATACGTAAATAATGTTAATAATTAAAAATATATGTCGGAATTGCATGCAATACACGGCTACAGCCGCTAATAATACAATTATAAAAAATATATGGTAAATGGTGTTTATAATTTCAAAGACAAATACATTTTTATACAGACCCTCCACTTATATAGAATAATATAGGCCCAACACAAAACTACAGTAGTACTGTATAATACGTTAAATATTTTCATTATTGTAGTTTTAATTTATGTTATCAGTTATCACTTAAATTGTGTGTATGTGCTAATGTAGTGTATAATACAGTATAACATACATATATGTACACAATAAAACATAGCTTGTGCCATTTAAATGTTCCAGTAATAAGGCGTTTTCACTAATCCGGTAGTGCTCGGGTCCGATATCTGCCAGATTGGTGAGAGACCACTGTATATCTTTTATGTATGTATGTATGTGTATCCACATGGGTATAGGTATGTGTGTATGTATGTATATATATATACATGTATGTATGTATATATACATGTATGTATGTATATATACATGTATGTATGTATATATACATGTATGTATGTATATATATACATGTATGTATGTAATATATACATGTATGTATGTATATGTAAATGTATAAAATATATGTGCATGTATCAATATGTGCATACTAGTAAGTTTATTATGTTATAGTTATATAGTTATATATATATAGTTAATATTTTATTTGTCTGTTCTTTCTTTTAACTTGTTAATTATTTTTATGTATTAAAATGTAATTACCTAGCTTGGAACGGAACTTGGGCTTGGAACTTGGGCAAAGTGTACAAAAAGTGTATGTAACATGATAAAATGTATAAATAAATAAATATGCATTAAGTTTATAAATAAATAGAGCTAACAATTTAAAACATATCGAGATATCTGCTAACTTTTAGGTAATAATAATATGTGTACTCAATAAAACGCATATTTATTTGTAGATTCAATTTATTTCGGCTTTATACACACCTGGTTGAATATACAATTTTTATGAGAAACAACACTGAATAGCATTATTTAAATCACCTCTCCCCATCTTAATATACTATATTACAGTTAAAATAAATAAATGTTTGCCTGGAGAAATAACAATGCGATAAAAAATATAACTCTGTATTATATGTATGTATACGTGGAAATCAAAGTCCATTGATCGATGACACACACACGCGCCAAATGATTTTTTCTAAAATTTAGAACGAGGACCCAGGAAGCAACTAAGCATTTTCATTGAATACAATACATTATATTCTGCATGACCAACAGTATTGCATATACAGGATGTTAACTTTATAATGAAATTAGATACCATATCTAAAGCAGCGTCCTGGAGTACATTAACTTCCCGCCATGGAGATACGAAGAACAAAGCAACATGGCCTATAAAAGGACCACAGGGCGTGGTAACATCAGTCAGTCCAGTTTCAGCATGCAGTTCAGTTAGTTCCAGCATGTGGTCTAGTTAGTCAGTTCAATTAAGTTATTACTCTCGCGCTCCATGACAAAGTGCTGTATCTTATTCACTCTGTAATAAAAACGCACCGAATGTCAACTTCATTTCTTCTGTTAATCTCCAACCAGGGTAGGAGCTCATACTATTATCATAAATTTTTCAACCGCTCCTACCTTAGTAATCAACAACAATGTGATTCCTTTCACAACAATACTAAAAATCTTGGTATTATTATAGACCAACACTTAACACGGCAAGAATAGATCACTAAGACTGAGACTTCCTCCATTCATTAAAAACACTTCGGAATTTTTTTGTTAGAATGGTCGGCCACAGGAAAAAAAATCAGTCTCAATCATTTTCCATATTATTTGTCTTCTCTGTGCTGTGATAATATTTGTTATCTTGACACCAATACCGAACTCAATACTCGTCTATAGCGTTTGCCGAACCAAAGCATTAGCTTTACTTTTAATCTCAATTAATATGACAATTTATCACCCTTTCACACCAAGTGACCTCTCATCTCATGAACTTTCAATCATTAGTTTCTTTCGTTTTAATCACCTCATAAACTTTTAATCTCACTTCGTTATAACATTCTTCATAACCCTTGTGAACCAAAGTATATTGTTGTGAATTTCATTTGCCTTTCTGTTCATGTTCTATAACTTTACTCTTCTCAGGAGAGAACACGTTCCATTCCTTGACATACCACATCATTCTTCAGTAATTCCTTTTCTGTTTGAGGTGCCAGCTTTGGAATGCACTACCCCTTCATATAAATGCACCTTTCTTGGCTACTTTTAAGAAACACCTGAAACATTATTATAAATCTTTGGAACCCTAGCTTCGTTCAATTTTTTCAATTCGTTTTCTTTCCTGGATCCTCTTATTTCTTTTCTGTATCGTCTTCTTACATCCTTCCAAACTTTACTATCTACATTCGCACATATTTTATTCATGAAATCAAGACTTTTTGGTGACGTAAAACAAGGGCAGATCCAGGATTTCAAATTGGGTGGGGCCCTCGTCCGTTTTAAGATTTTAAAAATTTTAAGTTAAAGGCATAGGCAGGCAATCAGCCGAGACTTTTATAAATACATAGAACATTGAAACTATAAAAAAATATTTTTTTATTGTCATTTACATTTTACAAAATTAAATCTATTTTCGTTTACTCCTAGCATACCGATTTATTACGTCATCAAGATTAATATTTAATGCCCTATGGACATATAGAAGCACAAATTCGGTAAGATGTTTTTCTCCAGTTCGCGTATGCAGCCACGGTTTTAGGCAGCGCAGGGTAGGAAAAATCTTTCGGCCATTGCTATACTCACTGATAATGTCGCTAAAATGTTGAGCACATTATGCTTGTTGCAGGAAACATGTCTTCATCAATAGTCTTTAATACATCCAAAGCAGTGGTTAGAATTTCTCATTTTTCCCTCTTTGAATGCAGCTATTTTTCTATCCATATGGCGTACTCTGGCTTCAGACTCACTGCACGCTCATATACCTGTGATACTTTTTTAATCCAATTTTGAAGGTTCTAACTAGCCTCTGTCACGGTTTTAGACTCAGTGATGGTGTTCACAATAAACGAGGGCATAAGCAAACGAAGGTCGAATGTGTTCATGACATTATCTAGTAGACGATTGCGCAAGTCACTCACAATATCCAATAGGGATATAAATGGATGTCCTGAAATACGTCTCTGGTCCTCAGTCGGAGGTTGGGTGATTTGCTCCACAGACAATTTTTTTTACTATTTGTGGGCTTGTAATTTCTACGTCAAGTATCTTGACCATTTCTTCTGCCCTAAGATATATATGTATTTCTAAACACAGAAAAAACATCTTCTCTCTTTTTTAGTACATCTAGTTTCCACAATAAACATAACGACATTACAAGCAAGGAACCATTTGGGATTCGAACCCGGAATCATTGTCTTCACCTATTTGCCATTTTTTTTTTTCGTCAATTTAAACTCAAATTTATAAATGAATTATCTGCATTATATTTTTATTATTTTATTACATCGCTTTGAATCATTGATTCTAGAACCATACAGGTAAATATTATTTAGGCTATTATATTTTGTCATTAAATGATGTGTCTCATAAGAAAAACATTTATTTCGTAACGCCCGTGCTCAATATTCACTGTAATTATTCTGATTCTTATGTTCCGAGCAACTTAGCTCACTGGTGGCTATGTTGCGCGTTGGTTCGAGTGTAATGGATTGAGGTTCGTGTCTTGAGATTCAATAGCAAGTAATTGTATTTAATTTTTTTATAACCATTCAATCCTTCGAACAAAAAACTTGGCAATATATTTATTTATTTATTTATATATATACGCCCAATGGACATTCGAAAGGACATATAGAAAATTATTATAAAGGAAAGTAGAAAGAAACAATGGTATATAGTAGACTTGGTTTCCACCAAGCGGAAAAGAGGTGTTCATTATTAAATTTGATCCAGTGATCGTTTAAAAGAAGACAACTTGTTATCAAAAAAAATCAAAACTGGTATGTTTGTTGGCAGACCTAAGAATTCTGGGCATAGGGGAATAAAAACCATGGTTAGTTCTATGGTTATTGGTATGAAAGAGTAAGTTTTGTCTGAGGTTTCTAGATGGGATAATTTATTTTATTGAGCTCAGTAGTTCAGGCGCATCAAAGAGTGAGTTGAGCGATATAGCAACAAACACAATTTAATTCATAATGACATATTTTCATACTGAAAGCCATAGAACTAATTATGGTTTTCACTTTGCCATGCCCAGAATTCTTAGGTCTGTCAACAAATATCCCTGTCTTGATTTCTTTGATAACAAGTTGTCTTCTTTCATTCGAACACTGTATCAAATTCAACTATAACCATTTCTCTCTCGCTTCCATTCCCACCTAGTTCAATTTTGTTATTTAATGATGTAGGTATATCGTTCGTGTAAATGCCCAGTGGGTGTACAGTGTACATGTATATAAATAAAAAACAATTTAAATTTGACAACTGTCTAGATTCCTTAAATATATCGTGTGTTTGATATTAAAATATTTATCTTCAGCATTTTCAATCCCCTTTTCATACCTCGTGGTGCATGTGACACTGCATTTGAACACTAATCGTAGCGTATCTTAACCATTCATTAGAAAGAAGGTCCCAGCAGAATGCCTGTTCAAAGTTTTCGCCTCACCTTAATTACTCAATACTGAATACCCGTACGATGCTTACTTAAAGACAGTTTTCGTATGTGGCTCCAAGGGTGGTCAACGTCTTGGATGAACATATCAAATTCTCTAAAACAATGGCCATGTTTCAGGTGGAAGTAGATTTTATCGAAGGGAAGAGACCGTCTGAGATTACTCCAGGACTAAATTTATTGTAGGGATGTTTTATGTACTTATTGTATTTTTATCTCTTTGCTTTTCTGTTTTCTAGATGATGTTTGTAACTTTGTTTTATTATAGTTTTAATAGTACTCAATGTTTTTTTTGTTCTGTTATTCCTAATTACTGTTATTTTATATGCGGACTTTATAAGTTCTCGCTATTTCTCAACAAATGGTGTTATCCTCGCATTCTTACATCGGATAATATATATTGTAAAGCTCCACTATTAGACTTGAAATCATGGTATGTTATGAAGTGTAAACAAAATGTTTTTTTCATAGCATGAAACATGTCAAATTTTGTGCCAAAGAAACGAGTATTTGCATGGAATTTTACTGAATGCAATAATGACTAAATTTCATATGAATAAATTTGATTTGATTGACATGAAGGTATAATAATCGAGTAAGTGTAAGAGTTTATGCTTCAGGTAACAGTCTGGGGACTTGCCACTGAGAGGGAAAACACTTTTGAAAAGGGAATATCATAGAAGAATAGCCTTTTTAATCAATATTTCATATCAACCTTCTCAGTGTTCGAACCTGGTACCTCAAACGTGGTAGGTGAACGCGCCAACCACTACACTACGAGGCGGACTTATCTACTCTCGATTTCCTTTTTACAGGATTTTTACCTGAGAGCAGCCATCGAATCGAAAGCACTCGTCCAGGATTCTGGTTCTATTTCACACACAGAACTGTATTCTTCTTCCACCTGGACACAGATATATAAAAAAACGATGAAACCGTAACTATTATGAAACTTGTATTTAATATAAAATATCGGAGTTCAGCAATTTAAATTTAAATTTTAAACATATTTTTTTTATTGAAACTTTTCATTTAAGTCTTAACAAAAGAATGTTCTGCGCCGTTAATGTTGTTTTTCATATTCATAAAGGTAAACCACCTGGAAATATAAAAAACATATATAAACATTTTTAAAATATGTCATTAGATATTATGTGTTTAAAAATATAAAATTAGTACCTAATTAGTTCTATAACTATCCGCAAAGTACATATAAAATAAAATAAATAGCCACCTACCGTATATGTGAAAAGTTATACATTTTTCGTTATATTTATTTTGATAATTATTTTTAAATGCTGCTTTTTAAAATTCCAACTACATAGATACAACTTACAAAAAATACTCTCTCAGAGTCTCAGAAATTTACAATCACAGAACGAATTATAATGGCTTCCCTTCCAGGCTGATATTCCGAACGCATTTACAGCGCTCTATAACGCGTATTTAGTTCGTAAAAACACGCTATACCGCGCTATAATTACGTTCGGAATACCAGCCCAGGCCCGCGATTATGAACGGCTATCTTCATCGGTATATACTGAGACGGTATAAACTAATATCGATATTTATGTACGAAAGTGTGTATATTTGTATGGAAATTCAAAGTATTTTCGTCGGTAACCGGTAATTAAACATGTTTAGAAAAAAAAAATTGTAAACATATTCTATTTTTCATACAGAAAACTTAATTTTACTTTGTAGATGTATTGAAGACAAATTCCCAACAAACTTCCCATTAGAAGACGGACCCAGGGCTGGTATTATGAATTCATAGCGCGGTACAACGCATATTTACGTGCCTACTAAATACGCGCTACACCGCGACCGCTTTAGACGCCTTCATAATACCAGCCCAGGGCCCCGATTAAAAGTCAACAGAGTTTTCTCCAATGAGGAAGTTCGGGGCTACGGGAAATTGGATATAAAAAATGTTTTGTGCGTGTTCGTTTTAAATTATAAATGAAAACATGTTTTTTATACGTTGATAATTATATCATTAGGATCGTAAAAATCCGCTGTAAATATTGACTATATTTTCAACGTTATTTCCGATTTGTGAAAATACCCTATTGTCTTATAAAATTTTATGTATGAAAAATTAAATATTCATTTGATTATTTTTTTGTAGCATCTTCAATAATTGAATTATATACTGTAATTATTACTGATTGCTGCCGATTAATACTTATATTTTGGATATACGCATTTTCGTACAGAAAATTACATTTTATAGACAGTTGAAGATAACTCCCCATTGTAATTGGGGCCCAGGCGGCTCCTCTGACCAGAACTATCAGCTTGTAGATTATTTCATGTCAGGATATTTATTAATAAATTCAAATTGTATTTTTATCGGGAAAACGAAAGAATTTTTAAGTTAAAATGAGAAAAGCACATTAATCCAAATTTCAATTAATTTCCCTCTTTGTTAATATGAGACGCAATTGATATATTATTTTTTACTAAGCGTATAAAATATAACTAAACGCGAGAGATGGAGTAATGTGTGAAGTAACATGTTAAATCGTATTTTGTTTATATTTTTTGTTTATTTAAATTTAATAATAAAACGGTTTGCCTTGCCTGCTCTGTTTATTATATCGTTCTTCCCGTATACAAATATTATCATTGTTTTCAATTTTTTTGTGTTTTAGCTTTCGAAAAAAATAAATAAACCCTATCTTTAAAAAAGCCAATTACCAATCTGTAAAGCCTGTTTTTTTTTGTTTCTAAATAGTTAGAAAGAACTATTGAGTTTCCGTTTCATGTTTATATGTATACCTATAAAGAAATCGATTTTGCTGTCAGTGAGATGTAGAAACGAACGTTTTAAAACAATATAGTGTTCTTACTTGTACTGTTTAATAGGCCGCTGGCCGTGTTATTATAGTTCTCACTCTCTATCAGGACGATGCTGTCCGCGAGGTCGATCATGCTGAGCATCGCCTTAATTTGCCTATAGAAATCCCCCTCTGTCTGGTCCTTATGCAAGTACTGGTCGTACACCAACCCGTAGTACAAGTTCTTCACCCTGTTAGTTATTTTCCACGTGAGGACGTTGGTAATCTGGGCCTTCAGAGTCGTGGTTTTCAAGACCAGCTCTCTCCAGTAGTCGTTATCCTTCTCGCTGGCGTTGTAAGGAGTGGGGTTGTACCCGAGAAGAGTCAGGTTGTTCTTCAAAACGTCCAACTGGGACATCGCGGCTAGGAACTGCCTGGCGTACGCGAGACCCTCGACGTAGGGTTGGTTGGCGAGAAAATAGTCGTAGTTGTTGACGTCGTCGTCAGCGCCGAGGTCGGGCTGCGGGACGGAGCTGTTGACGGGCAGCGGGGAGTACCCGGTGCCTTCTGGATCGATCAATTTCTGCAGGACAGAATCCACGATGGAACTGTCGTTCGTGCCGCTGCTGGGGCTGGGGGGATTTGTGAGGGCGCGTCTGGGGCGAGATTCTACGTTATCGTTTTCATCTTGGTCCTGGGTACCTTCAAAGAAAGTTCGCCAGAATGAAAGATTTAGCTTATCGACGACCTTCAAAGGAAACGGAAATCTGAACTGATCGAATATATTCGGGAATTGGATCTTACCGTCGTTGGATTCATCGTTTCCATCGGAGTCGCCGGAGAAAACGTTTTTAGGGAGAATGAACAGAGGTGGACGTTTGTCGGGATTCCTGTCCGCATTTTCGTCGGAACCCGGACGGCTGCTAATCCAGGAGTCTTCCGAATCTGTGCTCGGTGAAGGTGACGCTGACGCGGACGCCAATAGGAAGGCGCCGCTCAGTAAAAACACTAAAGCTTCTTTCCCCATCTGAAAAAGTATTTACATATTACTAGAATTTACAAATATCTCCTTATATAAGAAGCTACGGAACATTGTCTCACATTTGCTAACAGCAGAGAAGCTAGTGCGAGTTTCAGCTCCGCCACAAGTTTAGTTCAGGTTTAGGTAAAACTTGCTTTGTTACAGCCTTTTAGACTCGCTAGTTTTATAAACTGGGGTCGTGATTATTTTATCACTTAACAGTTTTCGTGTAATGAAAACTACATAAAATTGAATCACGTTTGACTATTAAAACACAATTACGTGACTCTAATAATAATCAGTTAATTGCTAAAAACACCCGCTTCGACTCTTGTCCACCTGGTAAAGGTCATAAAAAACGATTAACGTAGAAAAAAAACGCTTTATATTAATAATCCAAAGTCCAAAATTAATGATCCAAGAAAAATTGAGGTACTGCAATTATGAATAAAAAAATAGACTAAAAAGTAAAACAATCGTGAAATTTTAATATGAAAATCCTCGCTCCCGCAGTGTTTGTTTAAGATTCTTGCCATTTTAAATTATACTTATTATTATTTATTTATTAATTTACACGGCACGCAGTGCCTTTCATCTTACAAAGATACATATTTAAAAGAATATAAAAACTTCAATATAATGTGAAAAACATAAAAAATTCTACAATAAAATTCTTTTGTCTCAAAAAAAAAGTAGTAATAATAATAACAATTAAAGTCATTAAAAAAAAAAGTATACACGTAAATATGGTACACAATAATACAATAGTACCCATACAAAAGTAAACATAGAAAGCACTGCATTCTAAAAAATGTAAATTACCGTTCACCTTCTTTGAAATGATTGAATAAATATATTTTGAAAATTTAATGATTTAATTATTTAAATAAATCTTGCTTCAGCCATGACAGTTTCCGTGATCGATCCCCGATGGCATCACAATAAATTAATAGTGCTGCAATGAGGAACTTCAGCCCTACGGGAAATTGGATACAAAAAATGATCTCTTGCGCGCGAAAAAAAAAATTATGCGGAAAACTTCCTTGAAAATGTACGAAAAAAATAATAAGAAATATTTTAATAAAAACGCACTAACTAATTTGAACGACGTCAGTGGTTCATATGAACCAACCAATATGATATGAGACTGTGAAGGATATCCGGTTTGCTTACCGTAAACGAACCAATCGGGAGAACTGACAGAGAAGAAACTCTGACGCCACACGCGGAGTTATTTCAGAAAGACAAAGCTTTAAAAAATCATAGCGCTGATAACACGATAAATAAAATAAAAAAATTGAAATTTTGGCTTAGTTTAATAACAAATAATTTTTTTTTTAAACACTGAAGGCCAAAAGGCCCAATTACAGTAATGCTGAACATTACTGTAATTGGGCCTTTTGGCCTATTGTGGTACAAAAAATAAATACAGACACCATGAGAAGTCTTTATTCAATAATAATCTATAAGTTAATACATTGGTCCCAAAAATCTATGATACTACCCAAACATTATAGAATAGCGCTCGTCGATAGATAGTAATTTATTAAATCTTCTTTCGAAAAAACCTAGTTGATATTGAGGTATTTTTTTGTTATACGAGATGGCGAGACGCATATTTTTGTTCTAGGTTATTCTAACTTTTCATGTTTTAACTCTGTCAATAAATAAATTAAAAGGTTAAAAACTTATCTATCTTCTTTATTGATAACTGCATGACTGAATGAATATTTTGTTTGTAACCTTTTCATTTATTTTGTAAACATGTTTTATTGTAAAGGACGTTTAGACAGGCGCCGTGGCGCAGTTGGTTAGACGGCAAATTGTGCCACTGGCATCGCGGGTTCGATTTCCGCCAGTTGCAAGAGAAAAATTCAAGAAAGATTGTTTCTCAATTGGTCTGGGTGTTGTGGGGTATTTTTCATAACCTCCTTACATATCCCCTCTATCCCACCTCTCACCTGAGACAAGCCTCTAAATAGATGTTTAGCGGGTTGATCCTTTAAAAAATCAAATAAAACTCATTCGTGTCATGGGAGGTATTGAATAATTTTTGTACGCAAACATAACGCACCCCTAGTTTTAGACTATGACAAGTCAAAAAATAGCATTCATTCTCCGAAAGAAATCAAAGAACGTGTTTAGTTAACCGTAGAATGTGTAGAAATACTGCTGGGATCTTAAAGAAACAGGATGAGATCACATTTCATGTGTACATAGCAAATGCATGTATAAGTAGCAAATGCATTACATCAAAATTTAATTATTTTTCCATCTGTCAAAGAAAACAAAATAGATATTTTGTCAGTGTTGCCAGGGTAGTCAATTTTTTTAAGCTACTTTTTTTTATATTTTTCATTTGAAATTTATTTATTTATAAACTCTTACAGATTACATTCATTTGACAAAATAATTTTTCGTTTTTAAATTCATATTCTATGGTTAATAATAATAATTTTAACATCTTTTGTAAAGGTTGTCCGAGTCTTTTGTTTAGTTTTGTCTGTAAGTTAATTGTATAATTTCAATCTCCGTTTCGTTAATCTTGACTATCCTTGTCTTATTTTAGAATGTCGTATACGATATTGTTCCGATATTCTCATATTGTGATGTTTAGTACATTTCTTTTCCAGTGTTAGTTCTACCTACAGTTCTACATTAGTTCTTTGCTCATCTAATGAGAGAACTAATGAAAATTGGACGTCTCGGATTAAACAACGCCGTGGTGGACATTTGACCAACATTTTCTTTAAAACATCAAATATTATTTAACATGACATAAAAATCTCCGTTTTACGCAAAACAAAATTGTTTTTTTTTTAAAAATTCATAGTTAATTAATTAAATTACTCTTTTTAAACCTTTACTTGTCTACTCTGTTGTGTAGATCAATGTTTCCGCGTGTACAATATTTTTTTAGAGAAATCAACAAATTGTCTTTTTTTTTTATATTTGTGTTATGATTATATTTTTGGCGATCTGACAACATTACGCGGCAACTTCACGCATCCGCGTGGTGAAAGTAGGGCAAAGTGGGGGATGTTTTGGACACAGTCCGATGTATTCAAATATGATTCTCCGCTCCTTCTGATATATTTTTAATTTTATGTCCATAACATTAAGTTTTTCGTATATTTTATTTATTTATATTTGTGCAATTATAAGTTGTTTGAGAGTTGTGTCATTTGCACATCCTCTTCCACTTATACCATATTTAAAAAAACAGATTTACAAACTGCATATTATATTTTTAGAAGTTCTTTTAAGCCGATTATATTTCATATTTATTATACGATCTAAAAACATGCAAGATTTTCCAGGCCAAATGACACGAAAGAAAATTACGAATTAGTTTCAAAAGATGTTATTAATAATTTCTAAAAGACATTTTTGGTTCATTAGTTTTTGAGACCTTTAGCTTTCCATATCCTTAAAAGGTATGAGGGTGGCTACCTCAAAGGGTTTATCGATAATTCCAAAAAAGTATCAAACGTATTCCTGTTGATAATTTTTACAACATATACATGTTTGAAATGATTTGAGTGACTCGTACCTTAAGCTCGGGTTTCCTAGGACAGCGGTGCCCGTATTTTAACGGCCGTAGTGAACATTAATGCGGTTGACAGCCGTCGTAACGGTGACTAGAGAGTGGTTTCCTATAAAAATGGTGTTGATAACACCGTTAAAAAATAAAACCACTCTCTAGTCACCACTATGACGGCTGTCCACCGCATCACCGTTCACTACGGCCGTTAAGATACGGGCACCGCTGTCCTAGGAAACCCTAGCTTTACACATTCAATGATAAGTTAATTTATAACACTGGCCAACAGTTTACGTTTTTGTTTCCTTCACGTCGAGAAACATTTCGACAAATTTTGGGCTGAGAATAACATATGACAAAGAAAAAAAAAAAATAGCGCTCTTGTTTCTGTGATAACAATAGGTGGAAGTACTTTAAACGAATTTAAAAAAAAGATGCAATTAAATTACACGTGCCAACAACATCGAATGTCCATTTGAATTTTTTGCATGACTGTTACATTCAAAGAGTTCTAAATTTAAGAAAGAATACTTGGGAGGTGGTTGGGTCTGAAGTGAATCATATGGTGGCTTCATGAGATCCTTGTCTTTTGGCTTGCCTCTTGTAAGTGAGTTCCGGAGCATCCTTACACACAGATCAGTGCCTCGATTATGAACGCTATCTTCATCTGTACATATCGAGACAGTATACTTAACTTCTGTACTATCTGTATTGTAACAGACGTGACGGATCACTGTCTTCACAAGAACTGTATACTGTGGGGGCTGATGTCAACGCAGAATGGCCGGGCGTAGGCAGGCCGCGGCCGGCAAACAATACGCTCCGGGGGACGTATCGCTGCCTAAAGATCCCTTGCGGGGTCGCTAGTGAGTAGCACTGGCGGCCGCAATCCTGAAGCAGGTAACCGGGTTGTAAAGCCGGTATCTCTCCTTCGAGGGAACGGCGGGGTGTGTTCCGGGGAAGTAGCCAAGGGTCCAATTTATCCGGGGTCCAAAATCCAATCCAGAGAGTATCCGAGTTCCAAGTCCAGGGGGTAGTGGTGGTCAAATATTCCATGTGACGGCGAGGTCCGGTTGAAGCGAAGCAAGGAGACGAAGTGGAGAGTAAAAGCCCTTACTGGTGTTGATGAATGACTGACTTTATTATTTGCGGGCTATATATACAATACATTTCGCCGTGCGGCGGCGATGCTAGACCAATAGCGGGCGGTACTAGGTTGGCCAATCACGCGGCGAGAGAGATAGCGAGCACATTTGCCCGCCCTATCGGTCTCTCTCGCGCCACGTATAAGGACGCCCCCATCCCTCTACCCGGCCGCAGTCCCCTGCCAACCACGCGGCACAACTTATGTATGGAAGTGAAACATGGATCTAGCAGAGGAAGGATGAAAGCCGAGTTAACGCGGTCGAGACGCGACCTCTTAGATAAATGTATGGGAAATCGACGTATGACAGGGTTACGATTGATGAAATCAGGCAAGAGTGTGTAAATCTGAGCCAGGTATAATTAATAAGATTAAGAAATAATTTCTGAGATAGGTTGGTCATTTAGAAAGAATGGATGACGAAAAAATGGTAAAACAAGTATATATGGCGAAGATGAACGGTAACGTGAGACGAGGGCGACCAGGGAAGACGTGGCATGATCAAATAAACCAAAATCTTAAGTGGTCATGTCAAAAGCAGACAGAACTGAAGGGCATGTATGACAAGATGTATGAATGTGGAAGAAGCTGGGAATATATGCCAGGATAGACGTGTGTGGCGGTCCATTCTCTTTGCCTACCCCTACGGGGAAATGGCGTGATGGTAATAGTAGTAGATTATTTGATATTTTTGTTGGTAGATTTCCAAAAACAAGAATGACGTGAAACCCGCGATAATAACTCTCCAATACATAGAATTATTATATACCGAAGCCCCGATTACAATGGGAAGTCAACAGAGTTATCTTCGACTGTCTATAAAGAAAAATCTAGATTTGGGTACGAAAATGAACATGAACATTGCATGAACATTTCAAGTATTTTCATCGGTAACCTATAATTGAGCATGTTGAAAATATAAAAAGTATGCATATTCTGTTTTTCATACAGATAACTTCATTTTACTTTGTAGATAAAATTGAAGATTGATGTTAACTTGGCCGCGTAATGTTGCTAGACCGCGAGCAATATATTATCACAACACAAGTATGGGTAAATTTTGTGTCATGTTATGTTATCGTCTGACTAACTTGCAAAACTCCAAACTCCAAAAATATTATTTTTACAAGAGGGTGAAAAAACAGCATAATTTGTTAAAATTGATTGATTTTTTCACCCTCCTGTATTTTTTTTTTGAGATCGGAGTTTTACAAGTTAGTCAGACGTTATGTTTTACAACAAAAAATATTTTGCTGACTGGACTTTAAAAAAAAACAGGTACTTTTATTCGGCAAACGTAAAAAAACATGATTTAATCATTTAGAATTAAGTAAATTAATACCGTTTAATATTATACTAAAACTTATTAATAGAAAGCCGGGTAAAAAAATCGAGTACTCTGGCAATACTAAGAAAATGTCCACCTTGTTTTATTTCACAATCTGACAGGCGGTAATATAATCGAATTCTTAAATAATGCTATTTGTGAATCGCTACGTACACCTGATATGTGATCCCACCGTATTTCCTTTTAATCCCAGCAGTATTTTGACACTTACAAATGACACTACGCGGTATAATTGAATTTAAATCGGCAGTCGTGTAGGTACTAGGCGACTTCTACAGACTAACTAATGGCCAAAACGTAAAAATACTCATTTATGAGTAGTTTAGTCGGCTTCAGTTTGATGCGCGTACGCGGTTTCTTGACTATTACAATTATGTAGTCTAATGGTACTTTGTAATGAGTAATGAGTAATGAGTAATGATAAAAAGGGAATCAAATTTAACAATTATTTTATTTATTTAGTTATTTAAACGCCTTGTAGGCTTTTACATGTTTTACATATATTTATATATAAAGAACAGACATATATTTTAAACAAAAGTAGCAAAAAATTGAAAATTAAGTAATAAGAAAATAAAAATATATAAAAACTAATCTTACATTTAGTACATACAAACATATATTCCAGTAGAGAGAACAGAAGTTATTTTTTCCCATCGGTTATATTAAAAGAATCTTAAAATTAGAAGAATGTAGAAAAATAATAATTAAGAATACAGATATAAGTTAATAAAAGGTATACAATATAAACATAGTATTATTTAAGTATTTAAATTTGGAGGTAATAAATTGATACACTGCCTTTTAAAATTCAAAAGGGTAGTATTAAATATATCTATATCATTTGCGTATTTTACTGCGTTAATTAAAGTTATGCACACATATCTATGTTCTAATTTGCAACTTGTATAAAACCTTAAAAGGCGCCCAGTTTATCTGCCATCTTCGGACGTACGATATAAATATGATCATATTTTTGAAAAATACAAAAAATACTTGAACAGAAAATTTCGTTATAAAAAAATCTCTTTCCTAAAAAAAAATCCGTTCAGTTTTGGGGTTCGAGACCTTGGTTTTATCGATTTTAGCTAGGCTTAATCAGTCCTATGTGCAGTTGTCTTTTTCGCACCGTATCAGGGAGGCATCTGCAAGAGAGTGACGGAAAAACTTTGTCCACAAAGTTCATCAAACCGTCTCCACCGCAAATCCCCTTAATAATGAAATGTTTATGTATATAGGTAATATTCGTCGAGTTGTATTCCTCTTTCCACCCCGGTGACAGACTAACAGCGAATTAGTTAGGAAATTCGCAGCAAATTACAAAATAACCTAAATGAATTTTCCTTGTCATTAAGACCCAACCAGCCGGGACGGTTTTCAGTTCGCTTGACATTAGGTACTTTCAGGTTCCCCTAGAGGCCTTGAGTAACCAACTAAAGCTACGAGCTGCTAGATACACTTGAAATGGATCATATCGAGGCTTTACTATCAGAATGCATTAAGTCATCAAAACAAGTTCCGGGATAATCGCATTTAAATATTGTTTATTCCTTCTTTTATTTTTATTATATGTATTAGGGATATCAACAGTAATACATGTAAAAAAATATAACAAATAAAATATACATATAATAAAATCAATAACAGATATTCACAGAAATACAATTAATACTCGTACAATACATACATGTTACAGTGTTTTTGTGAGAGGGTAGGTGAGTGGGTGTTATAATGGAATGAGGGTGGACATGTGTGTAAATATCATTGCACAAGTGTCAAAAATATAAATATAAACATGATATAATATAATATACTATAAAACTCTCACTTCTGTTCAATGTACTTCATAGTCCTAACGCTCCTATATACCTGCGTGAAAAATTTCAAAGCTTATCAGTTCATGGTTTACCTCTCTCACACTCTTACACTCTCTTAATACCCATCCACAATTCATCTTTCTTCTCTAACTCATATAGTGTCCATGCGGCTCGACTGTGGAATCATCTCCCATCCTTTCATCAAAGATGTTACTACATTATCTCTGTTTAAATCACGTCTGAAGAAACATCTCCTTTCTCTTCCCTAATCTCTCCTCCATTCCTCTTTCCTCTTTTTTCATAAATGCATTATTTCTCTTATTTTTTATTTTTTTTAAGCTTTAAAGTGTAATCTTTATTCTGATCATTACATAAAATTTGAAATCAACATCTTGCACGTATATTTAAAAATATTTTTGATATATCGAGGCTATGCTGACAGAATGCATTAAGTCAACAGTCCTTATATATTAACAAATTACAATAGAGATGGAGAACATTTTTAAGGAGGTAATATGGAAGTCTAGGCATTTACAGGGCTTATGACCTGTCGTTGGCTGGTTTAAGTGGCCACTTTACACACTGCTGAGGAGTGGACGAGGTGTGAATAATTCCTTGTCCTAGGAGGAGGAAAATTTAGAGTGGACTGTATTGTTAGGAAGGAAGGTTGCGCAACTCCACTAACCTCCTGATGATAAGTTGTGATGAGTGCTGGAACCTGGCTGGTGTAGCTGGCGGTCGTGAGACGCTGGCACAGCTTGTATGGAGCTGGAACGCTGGCACAGCTTGTATGGAGCTGGCGATCTAAAAGGACGCTGGCACAGCTTGTATTTAGCTGGCGGTCTAGAAGGACGCTGGCACAGCTTGTATGGAGCTGGCGGTCTAATAGGACGCTGGCACAGCTCGCTTGATGATAGATTAGTTAAGCACTTCACTCGTTAATGTTAGATTTTGTACTGATTTTTAATGTTGTTACCGGCACTCATACGTAGTATTATTGTTACATGGAGTGCGCTAGGAAATAGGAAGGACGGGTAGGTAGGTATAGATTTGGTCCGAACACACACTGTAACATTCACCGTTTTGCCTATGTTTGAACATCCATATTTCTTCAATCTTCCATCTGTTGGTTTTAGTTAAGTTAAAGAGCTGAAACCTTTATTGTTGCGAAAATATTCATTTAATCGAATTATTTCTCATACTGGGCAACGCCTGAAAACAATTTTCAATTTTTTAAAACTTCTTAGACCAGTTGCTATAAAGACTACAATCTTTTGAGATTGTCCAAATGTTTGTAAACAAAAAACTGGATTTCACCCCCTAAGGAGTCCTTAAGATTAAAAAATTACAACTGAGATGGAAAACATTTTAGAGAAGAAACATCTATATTTCGGTACACACTGTGTAACGAAATATAGATGTTTAAACATGAACAGAATGGTGAATGATACACAGTGTGAAAGTGGCCACTTAAACCAGCCAACAACAGATCACAAGCCTTGTAAATGCCCAGACTTCCATATCCCCTTCTCAAAAATGTTTTCCTTCTCTGTTGCAGCCTGTCTACAAACATTTAGACATACTCAAAACATTGTTGACGAAACAAGATTTAAATATTAAAATTTAAATAAGTTAAAAGCCATTTGAAAACGCTCTAAATTAGGCGTTTTTATTGTTAAACCTTCCGAGTTTATTTAAATAAATGTTAAATAAAATACGCTATGAAAAAAAGGCTAAAAGTTACAGGTCACGCGACCGAGTCACAGGCCATGAGATCCACGCCAAACGTTATAGTATTGGACACATCCCGAGCGCGCAGGTATCGGCTGAGCCGAAGTTTGGGCCAATTTTCGGCCGAAACAGAAACCGCGTCTAAAACTCGTTTTATTGGCTGAAACTAGCCAAAACCGAAATCGAATCTTCGGTTGGTCGCTACAAGTTGTAAAGGAAGCCATTTAAAAATTATTGCGGATCGAGGAAGTTTAGTACTACGGGAAATTGGACATAAAAATGTTTTCTTGCGCGCGATAAAAATTAGAGCATTCAATTGTTCGAAGAAGTGTCTCGAAATGTATGAATAAATAAAATTTAAAAAAATATATTTATATTCTTAATTCTTCTGAATCAACCAATGATAGTGTGATGTAATGATTTCCAATTTACGGGAAGTCAACTCACCAACCAACAGAACTCACCGATGAGAACTTGTGACGTCACTCGCGGAGTAATTTCAAAATTGAAAGACATTAAAAAGTTGCGGCGCTGATAATACGATACATAAAAAAAAATATTTCTTTGTCTTAGTTTATTTATTTATTTTGACACTTTATATACATCTACAATATATATACATATAAGGGCGGGCATATTGCCTTAAGGCAATTTCTTCCTACCTACCCAAACCGTTCAGTTTGAGAAAAATATAAATACATGGACTTATTGAATCTTACAATTTTATACAAAAATTAAAAGCAAAGATTAACAAAAATAAATATATGTTAGTTTGATAGTCTGACTGTTCGTGTAAGAACTGCGGGGCGCAAATCTGACTTGGGGGGATGCACAGGAGCTGGCAACTTACAGAGTTGCCTGGAGGCTATTCGTGGGCACCATATGCTCCGACTAAAGAGCGGACATGGAATTATACAGAAAATATAAAACGGCTTTGAAAAAAACAACCTTTAGATAGAAAAAAATATTTCTGTTGGTAAAAAATAATATCGAGCATGCTAGATTTATAATTTCGTTTTATTCCGATGGTTCTCTCCGCGGTACCTACTCTGACATTTACTGAAAATGCAGACGGAAGCAAACATTTCAATTCAATTGAGTTTTCTTACTTCTTACTTTTTAGAGTTTAATTCCATCGCATTTTTAAGTGAAGATATGCATCTGATATAACCGTGTTTACAGGTTTTATTAAAACTATGGAATAAAAGGTTCCTTTTTAAAAGTGGTTTTTATTCACTTCGCGGTAAAATTAGGAGACCCATACTGCCGTCATTAAAAAGAATGACGCATCTGACATTTTTTTCGAAAATGAGTTTTTGATTATTGAAAAATGTTTACGAGTACATGAAAATAAAATTTTTATATGTATAAACTTATATGTATTTATTTGATATGTAATTTTTTTTTTTTACTAACTTTGTATACTTTGTGGAAATCTGTTATTAGTTCTGAGTTTATACACTATATCTGTTTGTTTACTATAAATATGTATGTAGAACTGTTTATTTCCCAAATAAAATTAAAATAAATAAATAAATAAATACATATTCGGATTCAGGAAAAAATACGCATCTACTAAAAATACATATTTCTTTTTTTAAATAACCACAACCCTATTATTTTCACTAAGAAATGAGATTAAACTGCAAAAAGTCGTAAAGATTACTAAATATAAAAGGCTGTTCTGACTTATATAATTATTAAAGACTGATTAAAATACTTAATTTTTTTTCTATTCAGTTTTCAAAAACATCTGAAATTAATGTAGCTGCTCGTTTTCAATTAAATTTATGATCTGCTGGTAATTTCGAAGTTAATTGATTATTAGGTCGGCGTTACTACTCGTAGTTTGAAAAACAGTAAATGGCCAGTAACGTCTATTTTATTTAGTTGAGTAGAATCTTTCGGCATATTAACACCAAAAAAGGAAGACGTTTACTTAATTACTAAATAAAAAGGGCGTCTCTAGTAAGAAACAATTTTTTATTGAAGTATAACATATTTTCTTGTATTTTTTTACAAAAAGAAGATGAAAATGTGATTTTTTAAATATATAACGTAAAAATTATTAAAATTGATATATATATTCCGTTAGGGCAAACCATAATACATACTGTCGCATAATAATAAACGTAATTTTTAAAGTATTTTTCACACAGCGAATTTTTCAATCTCCGAGTTAGAAAATATTTATTTTCTCCGTTTTCTGTTTTATGTAGAAACGTCCTTCTTTCTTATGACGGCAGTATACTAAATGATCCCTCGGGATAAAACTATCCCCTAAGATTTTAACAAAACTACAAATGCAATCAATTTTTGAATTTTATAAGCATACTTTAAAAATATTTTGACATCTGACGGTAATGGTGTTTTATTATATAAATTGAAAAAGAGTGTGCGTTAAAAAATATAATTGTCACCAATTTGATCTAAGGTGAGTCATTCTCAAACATCATACTATAAAGTTCTAATAAAGTACAAATATACAATACCCATCTTCTTCATTATGCAGATGTTAGTTTATTAATGTTTGATTTTTTTATATTTAGTAACGATAACTTGGTCAAAACGATCCCCCGGGGTGGTATTCCAAACGCTCTCGCGGCCGTATTAACTCGTGTATTATCATAAAAAATACACGAGAAAAACTGTTTTCTCGTGCCGCGAGAGCGGTTCAGAATAGCACCCCTGTAGCTTAATCACAAATAACTATCGACGTGCTGAAAAACATGCTAAGCATTTGAGCGATCACAATGAACAATAATGAACATGCTTAAGTTATCGCAGTCATAAGTCAACGCTCGTGTCACTTCGTTTTTTTGTTTTCCTCGTAAATAAATACAATTCATTGGCAAAAAATCGGCGTTTACTATAAAAAATAATACAATTTATTGCATTTGCAAAATAGTAAAGAGTATCTAATACAAAAAAGTGAAAAATAATTTACAATTACTATGGCGACTGCTTTTCTTGACATTTGGCTTGCCAATCTCCGGCTAAATGCAATAAATAGCGTGATAAATAAATACACAAATTAAAATAGCAGTTTTGGAATATTTTCAATATTTACACCAGTGAAATTCAAATATGTGATTGCACAGCAGTAAATATTTTGACATTTAATATTAGGTGTTCACGGATGTTGCATTGCGATCGCGAATACGATAAACAACCATGGTGAGAAATTGTTATCACGTCGCTTATTAGCACATCGATAGTTATTTGTAATTGAGATACTGGTACTGGTACAAAACGATCCCGGGATCATTTTACCCTTCATCAATTAATGATTCTAAATTTGAGATGCTTAGTAATTAGAATTAACAATGAGAATCTCAACATTCTCCAGCTCAATGACGTTTATTACATGGGATCCTTTTTTTATTTATTTCTGAAACCAACACAGTCATAGTAATAAACAATACATAAAGAATAACAACGAATTACAAGACTAATTATGGGTTTCATATAGGAACAAAAATATAAAAAAACAAAACGTTAAGTTCGCTAGGGGGAAAGGAAGTGGGGTGGGAAAATAGGGAAGGAAGAGAAGAAGAATAAATAGTAAGTAAATATAAAATAATGAAAAAAGACATAAAAATGTAAATAAATGTACACATACAACATACATACATATACATACACACACACACCCATATATATATATACATACATACACATACATACATGTACACACATGAACATGCATATATATATATATACATACACATACATACACACATGAACATATACGCATACACTAACCCACATACATACGCGTACATTTATATTAATAATAAAATAATGAAAACTAATAAGTGAAACAATAAAAAAAACAGTAATTAAAAATTTTGCTCTTGTGGCGTCTCTATCGCAATTTTGATAATTTTTTTTTACAGTATTTTCTTTCGTTAAAATGATCGATCGCGCCAAAATGTTTATCGTATGACGAGCATACTCGATAAATGTATTCATCTTTACCCAGATTCGATTGTTGAAGAGATGTTGAAAAAAGATGACCGAGTCTACTATTAATCCTGGGTATTTTTAATTTTATTAGTGATAATAGTTCAGCAGAATCAATTTCGTCATTTAGGATTTTATATAAATACACAGTGTGTTTATATTGTTGCACAAGTGTCAAAAAGATATAAAATATGAAAAATTAGATACAAAATAAGATTTTATTGATATGAAATGGAGAAACTACTATTTGCCTATTTGTGCCGTGTACAGTTGTACAGTGAATATGCTATGAATGGGCTATTATCACGGTTTTTTTTAATTAGCTAATAAATTAATTCAAAAAATCACAAGACAGTCGGTACTACTCTTATTGAAATCCGTTAAGAAATAAGGGAGATATAAAGGATTAAAGTCTAGTCATTTGAATATAAATAAAAACAGACAATTCATGACGTCACCAAGTTTGACGTCATCGTATGCGAATATAGTTTTTACGTAAAAGTTTATGATTCGAGTAGAGTAAGTGGAATGGGGTGACTTTGTTCAGTTTCGAACTTCAAACCTTCGTAAAAGAAAAATTAAAATTCTTATTTTTTAAATGAGAAAATATTATGTTGTGTGAGCGAGAAAATAATAAAAACTTTGTGATCAAAGTCAACCCTTCGGAGTGGGGTCGCTTTGATACATAATGATTTTATGCGTTTGTTTTGAACATTTCATTTTATTTTTTCTTTATTTAGATAAAAAATATACAGTATAATATATAGTATACAACGTATACAACATAACTACTAAATTCAATTTTATATTAATTTAATACATATATTTACACTAACGTTTCGCTTTACGTAAAAATAAAAACGATTCTTGAGTATAAAATGGGAAGTGATGTTTTACAATAATTTGTTTATTTTATTTTTAATCGGTAAATATTTTTAGTATAACATATAAATTATAAAAAAAACGGTGTTTTAAGTCAGTGCTACACAAAAAAGAATTATAAATATAACTTTTCACTTCTTTTTTAATTATATTATCCATCCTTCGATAGTAAATTACTTGCAAAAAAAAACACTCAGGTATCAGCAAATTATGATTAGGCGTGTATTTAATAAGCGTTTAAGTCGAATCTCATGAAATAATTAAAAATAGTATACTTTAATTCCACATAAAACAAAAATTATTTTTCTAATTATTGTAAACCAAAAAATGGAATTTTTATATAAACTCAAAAATAATAATTGAAATATAAATCAAGATTAAAATATAAATCAAGAAAAATATTATGGTGATTTAAAAAATGTATTTATGAAATATTTTAAATAATTGATAAAGCTAACATAATATACCTTGCTTTTTGATGGAATAAAATTATCAGTTAATGAATGTATTATTGTGTATAGGAATTTGTTCATTGACTGACATTATTATCGAAACAGAATGAGAGGTTATTGTGTCCTTTTTATTTGGTGAAAACTTATCTTTCACAGCTCTGAAAACATTTATTTTACCGAATGAATTAGAATCCATTACTTTATTCCAGGAAAGCAATTATTGTATCTGTGTATCTGTTTCTTACAAAGACGTGAAACATACTTAGGAAATTAATATTGGCCATATTCAACAATGTTCGACAAAATTTCACAAGAAGTGCAATCGATGTGTATGAGGTTTTTTTACAAGCATTTCGTAACAATTATCTGATTTACTAGATGAATAACTTCACCGTTATCATTCGAGAACGAAGCTTCGCATTTATTTGCTCACCTTTAAAAAAAATCTTTAAGACTCGTTCATTTGAATAATAATATTTTTTATTTATATTCTGAAATCCCGTATGTTAAGGGAAAATACCCAGTCCTCACATTTTGGTAAATAAAATTTTCCTTCTGTTCTGGAAAACTGGCTTGAATGATTTGAAAGATGTTTAACTTTATATTATTCATTGTATATTATATTATTCATTGTTTCAAATAATATTTTGTAATGGTTGGAAGCAGCCCGAATTTTCTTAGTAACAGCTTTTCTTAGTATTTGAGCAAAATATTTTTTTGTAGGCCCTGTTTCAAAACTTTTATTAATAAGTTCGAATCATGTCGCTCTCAAAAAAAAGATGTATATAAAATGATCAATTTCAGCTCGTTTTAGAAAACTTCTTGTTATTCGTTAATTAAAAAATAAAATATTAAAACAATCATAATAATGGACACTCAGTGATATAAGTACCAGTAATGTCAAGACAATGCAAATTATGAAATTACTTGTATCATTAAAAAAAATATATTACTAAATTTAAAAAAAAAAAAAATATCTTGACGATTCCACTTCAAACTTCTTGAAATCTTACTTCAAATAAAGTTATTTAACAATTTCATTTAAATCGTATTCCGTGTAACCATTAAAAAAACAGTTAAAATTGATCGAAATTTATTAATGATCAGTAGTTATAGAGATAAATATAAACAATTTATCCGCTGATCAAAGTCGCCTTACAATTTAAATGTCGCCCCATTTTACGGTCGCCATTTATTTCAAGGTTGGCTAGAGAAGGGGAAAAAATCATAGAGAGCAATACGCGTCGTTTCAATTTCTATTCGGATTACCAACATTTAAAACAAATGCACGATTCGTGGTGTACTGTTGGGTGGGTTTGGATGATCGAATTTATTACCAACCGAATAGAAACGCTTTTCAGAGATGTTGAAAATAGTAAACGAAATTTATGAATGAAATTATTGATTATTAGAGCTTTTATAAACACTAAAGGAGTCTTTGAGAAATCCTTTATATGTACAATGTGTTAAATCCGATATTCCTCCCGGGTGATAATATCCTATTATAGACTAACTTGCTGTAAAACAATAAAGGAGAATACATTATTGACTAATTGTTGTATTTTTACAACAATATATTATTACTTTCACGCATACCTAATGAAGATTTTATTTTCATTTGTTTATTTAACACTTTATGTATATATATATCTACATATATATTTTATATACACATAAGGGCGGGCGTATTACCTCAAGACGATTTCTTCTTACCTACCCAAAACCGTTTAGTTTTGGAAAATATTTTTTAAGATTGGAATATGGAAGTCCGGGCATTTACAGGGCTTATGACTTGTCATTGGGTGGTTAAAGTGGTGACTTTACACATTTTGTAACATTTACCACCAACCAACATTCCCTCAACTCTTTGTTCTGTTGACTTTTGTCTTTTACTTTTAAAAGAGCTGATTGCTTTATTGGTGTGGGTGAGATTTATCTGGTTGAATTATTTCACCTACTTGGCAACGCCTGAAAACAGTGAAAACACTTTTTCAATCTGTACTTCACAAAAGTCAACAGATGAAAAAAAAATGTGGATGTTTAAATAAAGGCAGAATGGTGAATGTTACACAGTTTTTAAAGTGGACACTTAATCCAGCCGATGACATGTCATAAGCCCTGCAAATGCCTATACTTTCATACTCTCTTCTCAAAATGTTTTCCCTCTCTGTTGCAAAAAATTTAGACTAAAATTAAATTGATTGCACTTACCTTTAATCTGCAATCATAAATACGGTTTGGATGTCACGTAAAACAGAAATAATTTTTAGCTCACTTTGAATCTAAAAAATATTTCTACAGTTTCATATATTTAAACTCCACTTTCTAATATTATTAGTTTTTTAGTTTTTAAATAAACGCGGAAAACGGGATCACACTCCTTACTCCTCCCTAGCGAACCCTTTAATGAAAGATCAACCCTCCCGTGCACTAAAGTAGATATAATAATATGCATACATTTATATACACCCAGGTAGGTACCTGAGTTCACCTGGCTTCAAACAGAACGCAGACACCTTCATAAGTAGTATAAAGTATGGTTTCTATGAAGTTTGCGCATAGGCGATTGCGCGCCAAATTTAAATTTACTTAAAACAAACATGGCCGTACGTTTTCTTCTTCTTCTTCTTTGTTTATTGACTTTTTTACCTCCCTACCGGGGTGATCTAACCAGTGCAGCGGCCGCACGTCAAATTACAGTATTAGGTACTTTGATAACAATGTTGTTTTAATCGTTTAAATTAAATTAAAAAAACGTACTTCATAAAAATATAAAAAAATTGAAAGCACTAATCCATAGAATTAAGAATAGTCCAGAAACCTCTTACGCACATCAGACAGTCATAGTTCTACATTATCTCTGCATCAAACAGAAGGCGACTAAACTACTCATAAATGAGTAGGTTTACGTTTTGACCCATTAGTTTCTTTGTTAACGTCGCTCAGTACGCAACTCCCGATTTGAAGTCAACTATGCCTTGTTGTGTCCTTTTAAAGTGTAGAAATACTGCTGGGATCTTAAAGAAACAGGATGGGATCACATTTCATGTGTAATTAGCAAATTTATGAGTAAGTATCAAATGCATTACTTCAAATTGAATTATTTTTCTATCTGTCAGATTGTCGAAGAACACAAAATGGACATTTTGTTAGTGTTGCTAGGATAGTAAAAAATTTTACCCTACTTTGCTCATCTAATGAGAGAACTAATGAAAATTAGACCTCGGATTAAACACCGCCGTGGAAGACATTTGACCGACATTATCTTTAAAACACCAAATATTATTAAACATGATACAAAAATATCAGTTTTATGTGAAATAAAATTTGTTTAATATTTTAAGTTCAAAGTTCATTCATTCAATTAGGTACTCTTATTAAATGACCCTTAACTTATCTACTCTGTTGTGTCAATCAATATTTCCTCGTGCACAATAAAATTTTAGGGAAATTAACAGATTGCCTTTTTTTACCTTACATTTGTTTTATAATTATATTTTTCCCACCATGCAACATGACGCGGCGGTATCACGAATGCGCGCGGCAAAAGTGATACATAGCGGGCGGGATTTTTGAACACAGTCCGATGTATTCAAATATGATTCTACGCTCCTTTTGGACTATTCTTGATTCTATGGGCATCACATACAGAGACGATCGATAAACTCAGTATTTAGTGTACTTACGCACAACCCTATGCGCCATTAAGTGTGGACGGATGATGATAATTATATTTTCCAATACATACGTATTTGCGTATAAAACATACAATATTCAGCCAGCCTCGACATTTTTTGAACAAATATATACAAAGTCTGGCTACGGCCTTGAGGATGCATCAAACGTCTTTATAATTTTGATTGAAATTCTGTGATTTATATTTATAGGATGTTCGCTGACTACTAAGGGTCTGGACTCTGGACACAACCACGGCGCGGCGCCGTGCCGCGGTACGCGCCGTGTACGGTGCTTGATATTTTTAATTTTGTAATTTTGATTCCCGCAAAAACGGCCATTCCATTGACCAAGCCCCTAATACGTCACGATTCATGATTATTTGTTCCTGACCATACAAATTTGTTTAGAATATTGTCACGAATCTTGACGTCACAACTATCAAGGCCAAACATGTCGCTTTTTTCTAGTTACGTATTTAAAAAAAAATACTTAGAAAATTTAAGTATGCAAAAATTTCTCCACAATATCCGTATTGATTTTGAAAATACAATAATTATTCTCGATCCATTTCACATATTTTTATCGGTATTCGTAGTGTGTGATATTTCCCTATTGCATGATTATGGAATCAATCTTTTGGCGGCTGGTGAAAATAAAGGGTGTAGAAGTTAAGTAATTTATGAAAATGATTATAATAATTTAAATGGATGTAATTGATCAACAATGTTTTGAGTATGTCCAAATGCTTGTAGACAGGCTGGATTGCAACAAATTTAGATCTAAATAACTCCCTAGGGAGAAAATCCAGCCTGTCTACAAACATTTGGACATGCTCAAAACATTGTTGATTAAACTAACTGGTATAAGAAGTATAAAAATTAAAAAATTGTTTTCAGGCGTAGCCCAGTAGGTGAAATTGGTTCAGCCGGATGAATCTCACCCACATGACAAAGGTTTTGAATTTTACTTCACATATTTATATTTAATAAAGACTTTTAAAAAAATTACAGCCCACACAGATTATTTCTGCCAATGAGGAAGTTCAGTGGTTTTTTAAAATTTTATTTGTTTATAGACTATTAAACTAAGCCAAAAATTATTTTTTTTTAATTTTTATATATCGTATTATGAGCGCTAAAATTTTTTAAAGTTTTGTATTTCTGAAATAACTCCTCGTGTAACATCAGAGGTTCATTTCCGCTTATTCTCATTCAGTTCTTCCTATTGGTCCAGAAGCGACAAGCAGACCGGAAATCTTCCATAGCTCTCAGATCATAGGTTGATTCACATGAACCAGTGACGTCATTTAAAGTAGTGCGTTTTTATCAAAATATTTTTTATTATTTTTTCTGTACATTTTCAAGAAACTTTACCATACAATTTAATGCTCTAATTTTTACCCCGCGTAAGAAAACATTTTTTGTATCGAATTTCCCGTAGGGCTGAAGTTCCTCATTAACGATTAAATAAACTATCAAACAAAAATTAAAATGAACTATCGGAAGTTTCGATAATTAAATAACTGTAAGAATTTTTATAACTGATGACTTATGAGATGTCAAACGTTAGAGAAGTGATGGATTTTTTGTTCAATTTACAAATTAATACGGTATTTTTACATTTACAAATTTTAAGGAACAAAAAAAACCTAATTTTAATTGGTTTAATGGGGATTTTTTTTTAATAATCGCTTATTTGGGATCTCCAAAATTGATAGAATATTAATGTACCTACTTCTTTTAATTGTGAGGTGTTTTCTGTTACTCTCCATTATTACCTTCTAATTAGGTTTTTTTGTTCCTAACAATTTTTAAAATCTATAAATACTGTATTAATTTGTAAATCAAACAAAAATAAACTATCACTTCTTCTCTAGTGTTTGACATATCATCTTATGAGTCATCTCATAACTTTTTATAACTTGTGACTTATGAGTTATAAGTCATCAGTTTCAAAAATGCTTTCAGTTATTTAATTATCAAAACTTCTGATGGTTCATTTTATTTTTAGTTTGATAGTTTTCATTTAAGTCTGACAGTTTATTTTATTGACAGTTAATTTAAAATTGTCCCAACCGTCCTTAAGAACACTTAACAATCAATGGCGGACATTACACGTGACACGTGTATGACAAAGACGAAGCTCTAAAAAGCCAAATATAGCCAAAGATCTCTTTCTAAATGCCGACGTACGATATATATTGCCAGGTACTGTACTGTAATATGGATGGCTGGGCCATATATGGCGGAGGCTTTGACCAGGCTTGCCTACTTTACAAGGCTTCCGGTTCTCAACTTCCCGGACATCCACTGCTGACTGTTCATCGGCAGTTTGTCAGAACTACGGAACGTGAATCTGACTTGGGAGGACGCACAAGGGTTGGCAGCCGACAGAACTACCCGAAAGCTCTTTGTGGACACCGTATGCTCAAACTCGGCAGCTGACATGGAATTATGATGATTTTTTCAAATAAATTATTGGGGGCAACGCAATATTGATTCATCTGAGATGCAGCCAGTAAGGGAATAATGTGCCTATTTATTATATGGATTGAATATAGCTTTGTAAAATCATTGATTCATTGTTGTACAACAGTAGCTCAATCACAAATAACTATCGACGTGCTTAAAAACATGCTAAGCATTTGAGCGATCACAATGAACATGCTTAAGTTATCGCAGTCATAAGTCAACGCGTGTGTAATCTCTAAGTCGACGCTTGTGTCGGTTAGTTTTTGGTTTTCCTCGTAAATAAATACAGTTTATTGGCGAAAAATCAGCGTTTACTATAAAAAACAATACAATATATTGCATTTTCAAAATAGTAAGGAGTATATAATACAAAAAAGTAAAAATTAAATTACAATTACTATGGTGATTGCTTTTCTTGACATTTGGCTTGCCAACTGCTGGCTAAATGTAATATAAACCTGTCATAAAAATATAAAAAAATGTGTCCCACCGAAAAGTCTTTAGGCTTAGTGGGTAACAAATTCTTATATGTATTTTTAATTATTAAATGAACGCTGCTCTTAAATGAAAACGCAATCAGTAGCATGATAAATAATAAATTAATTAATTAAAATAGCAGTTTTGGAATATTTTCCATATTTACACTAGTGAAATTAAAATACGTGATTGTGCAGCAGGATTATACATTGCGAAACGTAAATATTTTGATAATTAATATTAGGTGTTCACGGATGTTCTATTGTGATCGCGAATACGATAAACAACCATGGTGAGAAATTGTTATCACCTCGTTTATTAGCACATCGATAGTTATTTGTGATTGAGCTACAGGTGTTACTAGAAGCATTCCATATACTCCCAGAGTAATGTTGAAAAGAAAATGTTACAAAAATAAATTAATTTAATAAATTTGTTCATTAATTTTATTTAAAAATACATTTTTTAAACAACTCGTCAAATACAAAAAAATATATACATTTGCTGTAATATATACAGCTGCAATAAATAATAATAAACACAAACTGGTACGTTTACAATACCAGATTTACTAGTACAGCTATTCAATAGTGGAATCAATGTAAAATGTTACCAAACAATATGACTGTTAAATATCAAAACCTAGTGTTTTAAACCTAAGACCTTTTATGAGCAGATTTCTAGAGATATTTTAATTTTGTATTTGGCCTTCTAGAGTATTCCGAGTATGTCTTGTCGCGTTTGCACATGGTTTTTTTTGCATGATATAATTAATACTAACATTTTCTTTTTACTTGTATTTTAGTTTTGAAGCTGTTAAGATGTACTCTTGTCTGATTATTATTTTAAGACTGTTTTGTAATTAATAAGAAACAATATTTATGTAACAATATGAGAAAAATATTTTTAATGATAACTTTATTTTCTTTGAACAACGCGATTCGTATATAGGCAGCTTTATAACAAAGAAAGATCTTTAATATTTAGATTTGCCGCGCGGTAATATTTCTTATAAAGGAAATACTTATTTCATGTTTTGGAATTATGCGGTTTGTTTAGGCGGGTTAAATTTTGAACAGGGGCATCTTGGCGCCAGCCATTTTATTCATGACAAACTAATTGTTCTCCTATATAAAAGGGAACACATTGAAATCTCAGTTAGATTAATCAGACAGTCAAACAGTTAATTAAATCAGTGGAGTGTTCCTCGCGCCGTTCCCCTGCGGGGGTAGGTGGAGAGGATAGAACACCGTATCACTCTGTGTTTGCATACGGACCTCGCTTCCTCTACTTTCAAATTTATCTTCGCAGTTCACCTCCAGTAAAATTATTCTAGACATCTACGCCCTGTTTGTTACGGTCGCCTGAAGATATGACTATTGTACGACAAAATCTGTCGGAAAAATCGGTAAATTTTAATCGAGTGTTTTTTCTACTTTTCAACTTACACGACTGCCAAGTTCCAGAACCAAAAAGACACCTAGAAACCAGTCACTTACTTAGAGCCAAAATAATCGGTACAAGTTACAACTGAATTATTTTTACTAAATTACCCCCAAGACCTAGAGTATGCCGATGATGCGGTTATAATTGGCGATTCAGTCAGGGGTCCTCGGGCCACTGTAGATAGCCTAAATAGGTACTCCGCACGCATGGGTTTAAAAATCAATATTGCAAAAACCCATATACTGTGTAAAACTTCATGCCTCGATGCCCAAAATCGCCTGACTCTGTCAAACAAAGTCACCAAAACGATCGAGAGTTTTAAATACCTGGTAGTATATTATGTGAAATGGCAGCTTTCAAAAAGAACTGGGAGTGCGGCTAGGAACAGCAGGCGCCATATTCAACAGTATGAAGGCTGTCTAGAGATCGGATATTTACTCGGTGAAAACCAAATTCCTCGTATATAGCGCCTGCATAACACCTATTCTCCTCTACGGATGTGAATCGTGGCACCTACACTAGGACCCAAATCAGCGAAATTCCGAGTTTTGAGTATAGATGTCTCAGAAGAATCTTGGGTGTGCGGTGGTTTGACTTTGTAAGGAATGAAGTAATAGGAGAACAGACCTACTCTGGTGACAACTGTCATCAAGCTGAGGCGATACGGCTGGCTTGGCCAATGTGCTGCGAATGCCTCCTGAGAACCTCAACCACGCTTGCCTACTTAACGAGGCATCGGGTTCTAGACTGCTCCACTGCTGACTGTTTGTCGGCAGTTCGTATCAGAACTACGGAATGCGAAGCTGACTTGGGAGGACGCACAGGAGCTGGCAGCCGACAGAGATGCTTGGAGTACCTTCGTGAACACCATATGCTCCAACTAGGGAACGGACATGATGATGATATCATACTAATCTTCATCATTTCCTTTTCCCCACCAAATGGTGCATAGATCACTGCATCGGTACACCAATCGCAGCGTATCTTGCCATTTTTTTTTGTTACATGAAGGTAAGATGATCAGTCTTACGCTTTAGTTACCAGTCCAGGGACTATGAAATATTCTAGTATAAAAACACTCTTTTAAATAAATATTTCATATCAACCATGCCAGGAATCGAACCCGAGATCTCTTGCATGGTAGGCAAAAGCGCTGACCATTGCGCCACGAGGCCTACGATACTAATCTGCACACCCCAGAAATGTTTCAAATCTTGTAGATATCCGAATGGACAGGCTGGACCATTTAAATTATGATAGAAATTCGTTTTGCATGTTTTAAAGCAGCCATTATTTATGTTTGGTTTTAATTTTTAGTAATCACTATACACATAATAGTTTCATAGTATAGCATGTGTTCATGCATGCCTTAGAAATCAACAAAGGTTCGATTCTTTTCCCTAATTATCATCATTTCTCTATCCCCTAATAATTATTGATGCTGCGCTGCAGTATTACTCCGATTGCAGGGTATTTAGATCATTTTCATTGCATAGAGAGTAAGGTGACCCCAATCTAACGCTTTAGATGCCATTCCAGGAACAATAAAATATTTCTGTCTAGAAATACGACCTCGTTTTTACGTTTTCCCGCCTTTTACACCGAAATATTTAGGTCCCATTTTTTCCATACATTCTCATTCAATATTTTTTATTTATTTGATTTAATAGCATAATTATACATTTTTACAATTTAAAAAAATTTCACTTGTTATATTTTTACTAAAACTAAAATCCCACCAAGCCACTTTTTGTAGCTTGTTCCACCCAATTAGCGTTTTTCATAACCCCGGTTTTACAGAGAAAATTTTTCCATAACTCGCGCCGCCGCGTGAATGGAGAATAAAATCGAGTTAAATAAAAAATGTGTAAATTATTGTCTCAAACTAAATCCAAAGTAGGTGCAGTGCAATTTACCATTTTGTTTAAGTGTCTAATTATGTCATTTTACTAAATAGTTTAGGAAGATTAATCTTTACATTGATAAATTACGATGCAGAATGTTTAAAAATCGGCAATGGAAATATTAATGACCATTGTAATTTTGTGGTGCAATACTAAAAAAAGTGATACCATATAAATAAATTTTCCCAATATTTAGAGAAAAATTTGTTGTGTGCATTTTATGCAAATTCAAATTTTTATTTTCGTGTTTTAAAGGTTAAGTACCCGGATAAAATTATTTAAACATGTTTTTTTTAAATTCAATAAAAAATAACATATTGTAGTATTGCTTGAAAAAATACAAAATATTTTTGATTAAATCATTGGTAAATATGAATAATCCCCAATCATGACAGTTCTTACAATTTTTCTGCAGTATATTATATAGTCTTGTACAATAAATATATTTTAATGAAATTTATTTTTTTCCGTACATTTTTCATTTCCTCACTTTGAAGTTTTCCTCAGTTTTACACTTTCTTTATTTGCTCCTTTGAAAAACGTAAAACAGCGGTTTTACTGTATATTAAAAAATACAAATTGAGGCAATGTCCACGGCCCATCTTTTTTATGGCCTGCCAGCACCACTTCTGTTTGGCCATGGACTCCACTTTATTATTCTACCTGTCATCATTTTGTCTCGCCGAGTATCCTGCCCACAGCCATGATTTCTACGACTCCGTTTCAGCGCCTAATTTCTTATTCTGTCTCTCAGACATACACCGAGCATCCGTCTTTCCATGGATCGTGGCGTGCATTTCAGTTTCCACTTTTCTGTGTCACAGACATAGTGTCTAGTCTGTATGTAGCCACTGGCGATATACACGATTCATGGCAAGCTTTTAAAGTTGTTATCGAGGATGGAATGTTCCTTACTAGATTTCAGACCATTAAATTTACCCCTATAAAAAATGATTTCATACAAAATTTCAACAGCAATATATTATGCATTATGCACCTGGTATCAATGGAATAGCAAAAACATAGATTTTATAAAATTTGACACATATTAGGTTTTGAAATTTAACAGTAGAATGTAGTGTGAAGACAAATTCCCTTTATCAATGATGTCGTGTATTATTAAATAAAAACATAATCATTAATTCAAAATGTAAACATAAGATTAATTATATGTAAGAACCTGCTGACATTTGCTTGTAATTCGGCAGCAGGACTTTAAAAATACATAATTATTTGCATATAAATAATATAAACAAATTTAAAAATACATTTGTGGTAAAAATATACTAATTTACAGCACTGTTGATAGTAGAAATTTAAATATATTTACACAGTAAATGAAATGTTCTAATAGCCGCTTCATTGTAATCCTTTGGAATTTGACTAGACTAAATGATCGGCTAAGGAGACGGTAGAAAAACAGTTTTAATTTTTTTAATTCACAAAACTTCACTGATCTCATTATCTAGGCGGCCAGAGATGTCGTGTTCAACAATGTCTATTTCATCATCATAATAAAGATTCATTTCCGGTTCGTCTTCATCTAGATTTCCATTAACTTCTAGTGGCTCTTCACTTTCCACATCCTTTTTATTAAAATTATCAGTACTGGGTTTATTTTTATCACAATTATCTTTAACCTCTTCGATTGCTTCAGTGTTGTTTTCTTCGCATCTCTCGTTTGCAATTTCTCGATCATTATTGTCTATGTTACTGATATCATCGTCACTTTGGACACAATTATCTATAACTTGACTGGAAGGTTTTTCATGGTCGACTACTGCGTCTTCAGAACGTATTTCTTGTAATAGTTCATTTCCATCCGGTGGAGTACCGAACTGTTCTTCAGAATTTTCATTGGATATTTTCTCAATTTCATCGACGATTTGAGGTGTTTCTTCAGCATCATCCGCAATGATTTCGACGCTGTCTTTAGACGCAGTATTTGATGAGAAATCTTTTCCACTAACAACATTTGTAATTTGAGCAGCCGTTTTATCTGCTGGAGTATCAAACTGTTCTTCAGAATTTTCATTGGATATTTTTTTTATTTCATCGACAATTCGAGGTGTTTCTTCAGCCTCATCCGCAATGATATCGACACTATCTTTAGATGCAGTATACGATGAGAAATCTTTTCCACTGACAACATTTGTAATTTGAACTGCCATTTCATCCATGGCATTATCGTCTTCCGCAAGTGAAGGCGAGGGGGCTGAAGAAGTTTTGTTGATTTCGGAAACATCGTTACTATCTTCTACTTCCAAAACTACGTCCTCGGAACTTCTGCTTTCGATATTATTTGTTTTGCTTAAGGACTGGGAGCTTTCGTCTTCTATCAAGTTGATTCCAGACATGGCAGAACTGGGTCGTATTGTTTTTAAGTTAGTGAAATTTCTGATACATTTTCGTTTGGATTCGCTTTTATAACTATCTTGCGAATCTGAAGAACTTAATTCTATGAGGGAAAAACTGCTGCTGTTTGATTGGTTACTATCTTCGTTGGATTCTTCTAATTGTCTTTTTTTTGTCTTTTTTGCGTCTGTTTTTTCCAACTTTAAATATTCACAAATTTCTGTAAGTGATCTACTAGGATCATCGGAGGTTCTAGCATTTTCTTTGTTTTCTTCTGTTGTAATTTCACCTTTTTCGCTAATTTCTGCTACATTATTTGTTTTATCTGCATCAGCTTTACTAGTAGAACTTTCTTCTGGTTTTACATCTCCAGCTTGGTTTTCTTCAGTTTCTTCTTCTTCATCATCTTCCTCATCTTCAGACCCTTCAGATTTATCCGCTTCCGCATCCAAAACTGGCTCAGCTTCAAGTTTCATGTTTACTTGTTTCTCAGCAAATCTGAAATATTAAAAAATATGTAACTGTTGAACAAAGACATGTCTAAAAATTTCAGTGTTGAAAAATAATTATTATTTTAGATCGGGTTGTGGTCCTGTGACTAGTGTCTCAGACTCACGGACCAAAGGTCTGTGGTTCGAATCCCACTCTACCCCAACTCGATTCCCATTTTCTAATAGTGAGTTATTTACAACTCGTTGAAAATGGCCCTCAAAAAGAAATATTTGGGTAAATCATAAGAACGCAAATATTTCCTTTTTTAAAAAAAAAATAATTATTGCAATACAATGCGATATAAAAAAAAAAAACTTAAATATTTATATGCACCTAAAAACATTTTTTAAAAAAAAGAAAATTCCTTGGAAACGAAAAGATTATGTTTTAAAATCGGTTATCATTAGTCAAGATGTTGTAGTTTTTTTTTTTTGTAAAGTGGTATTATATATTATTTTTAATGTTTTTGTGTTGGATCAGGTTTTAGATTTCCATAACAATTAGACAATACTTTCTAAAATCAAATCACCAACAAAAATTTATGAAAATTGATAAGTATTGGATGACATTAAAAAAACACCCTGATTTGCCTTCAACTAGACCCAGGAAAAAGGGGGGTAATAAACCTTGATCTCCAGGGACAAAATAAAGTTAATTAAATCTAAAAAAAATCATGGAAAAAATACCGTATTTCCAACTGTAGCGAGGATTATAATACCTACAGAAAGTTGAATAATAATATTGTAACTATGATAAGAAAGTCACGGGAACAATTTGAAGAAAATTATGGACAGTGGGAATAAACCGTTCTATTCATACATAAGAAAGCAGCTATCCTCCTATCCTCCAAAATATCCATTCCAAGTGTGGTTCGCAGCTCTATTTCCCCGAACGACATGGTTACAGACCCCTTACAAATAGCTGATGCTTTTGCCGCTCAATTCGGGAAAGCTTTCTTCAACGAACCAGATGACCCTCCTCCAGAGTCTAACAATTCATCTGTGACATCAGTTTCCACCAAGCAGACATTGAAAAGTGGTTAAATAAACTAAAGGCTGAATCTGCAATGGGCCCTGATTATATCCCTGCAATATTATTAAAGTGTGCAACTGCCTTAAGTCTCCCCATATCATTACTTATTTATTTATTTATTTCAACGGCTTATGCCTTTAACAAAGTATAAAATAATATTAAAAAACCATTATAATGAACAAAACACCAGTACACAGCATAGAAAATATAGATACATGAAACAAAATCAGCAGAAAATAAGGAAATAATAAAGAAAAAAGAAATTATAACATGGGTATGCAACAAATCAACAATAAATAAAGGGTTTAAATATAAAAAGTATTGAAGTAACAGAGGCAATGTATCATAGCATAAACGGTCAAACAAGTATAACACTTAGTACATTTTAATAATTTGGAAAATAAATTTTTAAAAAGTAATGATTTTAATTTGTATAAAGATAAATGAAATAAATCTAAGTTTCCATGTTTGTTCACTAATATGTGGAGCCGTGGAATAGATGAGTATTTAGCATCGTTTGAACTATGCAAATCAACAGCAAAAGAAGTATTTTGTCTCGTCCCACGCTGTCTCACATAAAAATTCACACAATATAAAAGTTCGGGACTGTCAAGAACATTATTGAATAACTTGAAAAGCAGCACTAAATCTGAAATTTCCCTTCTATCACTAATACATATTAATTTTAACTGTATAGTTAAGCTCTTCAATTGGAATGTTTAATTTAAAATACATAAATCTTAAAAACTTGTGTTGGACCTTTCTTGAATATGGCCCAACATAAGTTGCACCCATATTCAAGACGACGAACTGGACCCCACACACTGCAGACCTATTAGTCTTACTTGTATCATCTGTGTGCATGGAGAAAGTTATTGTCAAAGATTTAAGGGAGTTTCTACGGAAGGAGCAAATTATAATCCAGAAAAATATGTTTAAATATTTGGACTGGGGAGCACGACGATCACGATCCATTGGATGTACTATACCTTGAATTTGAAAAAACATTCGATTGTGTTCCAAATAAAAGACTGGTCGAGAAGTTGGAGAACTCGAGTATCCGTGGTAAGCTACTAAGATGAATCAAAGCTTTCTTGAACAATCGTAATAAGATTAAAAATAAGCAACACCTCATCTACAGAACATAATGTACTTAGCGGCATTCTGCAAAGTTCCGATCCTTCATCATGTACATGAACGATCTCAAAACAATCTTGGAATCTCATCAAATGTTTAACTACAAAGTTGATGCTTGAATTGTGAATAAGATTACCCACATATTTATGAATTAAAATGGAATCTCACAAAGCTTATATCGACACTAGCAAAAATAGTGTCTGTTATTGATCTAAACGACAAACTCACAAGTTGAGGACTTCCATCTCCTTGTGTTTGGACACCTCCCTGTTCCTCTGCAGAGCGGCTGCCAGCTCGGGGTCATCGTCCGCCGGGTCCGGCTCCGTGCCAAGCCTCCATCCGAGGTCCTCGTACTCCTGTTCTCTCCTCCTCTGCTGCAGCAGGGTGCCGATCTCCACAAACGCCAGACGAGCTGGAACCAAACAGGCTAATTAGGATACAATCTATATTGCGTACAATGCAAATTGATCAAGAGGCAAAACAGTTGAAAATTTGTATATTCCCCTTTGAACCCATCATCATACCCCTGTCCACACCCGATGGTGCATAGGGCACTGCGTTAGTACATTGAATGTATATCGATCATCAAATTTTTAAAATACTTCATGCTATAAGTGATGTCTCATTTCTGTTGCAATCAATTTCTTTTCATGTTCCCAACCGTGTCACTGAAGTCAAAATTTGTCAAAATTTTCTAAGAGCAACTTTTGTTTTTATGCCCCAATATTCAGAATATGTAGTTAAGCCAATTTTTTGCACAACATGGAATTATTTGGGATAGATTTTCTCCGTTTTCATAGATCTCTTCGACATTAACTGTGTGGGATGAAGATGGATTGGCTCAAAATCTTGCATGTTGATCATGTTCCTGAATATATTGTGTACCATTATTTTACTGCCCTTGTTTGTCTTTGCAACATAGTCTTATGTTCTTTTTGTTCAGTTTCTTGTACATATCAAATCGAAATTGTTAAAATAAGTTGAAAAAACCAATTTACTTTTTTAAAACTATAAGAAATATAATTAGCCTAAAAGAACTTGTGAAAATATATTACGCAATAAGTCAATCAGTTTTGAAATATGGCATAATTAGATGGGGATGTGCAAATGACACACTGATCAAACAAATAATAATTGCACAACAAGCTTTAATAAAAATTATCTTAAGAGTCCCAATCAGAACTAGCTCCCTCGGTATATTCATAAATCTTAATGTAACATATGTAAAACAACTTTATGTAAAAGCTCTGTTACGGTATGCACACAAACATTATTCTCTACCTTCCATAATTCATTTCACTAATACAAGAGTTACTAGATACTCCACCCTGATGCTGCAAAAACAATTAAAAATTAATACAACCTTCGTTCAAAGAGGATTGGCCTACTATTCGGTTAAAGTGTACAATCTACTTCCATTGTAAATACTCTCAATATAAAATTGCTATTAAGAAATGGATAGTGGAGGTGAGTTGCGCACGGATCGATGATTGGATCAAGCCAAATAGGTAAAAATTTGTGTCTTGTTTATGAAATTTGGTCTAAAAGTCTATATGAATTGGATATATGAATGTTTTTTATGATTATTTTAGTTTATATTGCTTATTATGTTTAAGATGATAATTAGGTTAATTAGATTAATTATGTTTTTATTTTCTTACTATGTTAACTATGTTAAATAACTAATTTAAAGCATATTTCACTTATTGTAAAATGTTTCCCTCGGCACGGGACACCCCAGTGAGGAACATTAGTCTGTATACAAAAATAATACAAACATTATAAAAGTATAAATAAATATAACTGTTGTTGTGGCTTAGGCCTTATTTATAATAAATAAATTTGCTACACGAAGGTAAGGTGACAATAAGGTGAATGCACCAACCTTCGCTGTGCAGCTCGTCAGGCCTCAGTTGAAGGCCCTGGTCGCGCGCGCATACTTCGACGCAGCTGCGCACATCCACGAAGTCGGGGAACCAGTACGTGTGCGCGGCGGCCGCGGCGCGCACGGCACCCGCCAGGCGCGGCAGGCGGCCTCCGCAAAGCGTCAGCCGCGACAGCCCGCGCACGCCGCTCTCGCGCGCTTCCCGCTCGCCCGTCAGCGAGCACAGCTTCTGGTAGATGCGCACCAGCCGTGACTTGTACCTGGTGAGAAAGACATACCAAAATTCATATCACCAATGAACCGGACACGCTACTCGATACTTATTTGTGTCTTTTTACTAAACATACTGGAACCTCGTTTAACGTGGTTCTTTTTTGCACGGTTTTGAAATAACACGATCCTAAATACATTTCTTAATGAAACTGATATGCTAATATGATTGATTTGACTTGTGATATTACAGTAAGGCAGTGTTTTTCAACCTGTGGGTCGCGGAGCCTTGCTAGGAAGGTCGCCGGCCCATGCAAGGCAAAAGAAGGGGAGAGAATGGCGCCAGATTCCAAGAAATTTGTCACTACCCCCCCCATCCGGGACCTTAACCTTTGCATAGCTCATGACTGCAACGGCAGTTAAATAAAATAATACAGTTGTTCTCTAGAAACAGCGGAAACAGTTTCACAAAAAATAAATTAATCTGTTACTGTAACAAAAAACTAGTCAATATATTACTAATTCACAAATTAAACTGATGAGTTGCGGTCATACGCAAATAGCCATCCCTCCAATATTAAAAAAATTTAAAGGACAAATAAAACCATTTAAAGACGTTAGCAATTTTCATTCGTTCATAATACATCCATGCTTACTGGAAATTTTGAATAATGTGGTAGGTATAAACACAAACCTACCTCATTATAGCATCTATAAAATAAATTCATTTTACCCCGTACTAAATTTAAAATCAACATGTTCACATCACTCTTTTCAATACGCTTGAAATCCTCTTGACATTTAAAGCTTTATTTAGCATAAAATTCCAAGCTTCAGCCAAGTTCTAAATTGTGTGATAAAAACCTCTAAAGTTGGAAAAGATAAAAAAAATATATAATGTATTGAAAATGTTTCAAATATATCAGATCTGTACCATCCATAGAGGTGGGAGTCCACTTTTCACCGTTTTAAAGTTTAAAATGCAGAAATTATCGCAATAACCTATTTTATACATGAATAAAACACCAAAGTACACTTTCATTATAAAAATGAATTTTTTAGATGAAATAAAAATCGGAAGTCCACTTTGTTTTAATGCAAAAAACATCAGTAGTAGTGCCGCTATTTTAATATGTACCACTGAAAGTTCTTTTAAGCTATAATATAAGAAATCAAACTCAAATCAAATCAAGGACATTACAAATTTTTTAAATTCTGTAATGTCCTGCCGGTAAAACAACTTTGTGACTACAAATTGATTGTAGATCACTTTGTTGATCCGGAATATAAAAAAGAGTTTCCCACACTCGCAACACTAGATTAAAAACTAAGGGCTCCCTGTTTGTTCCCCGAATTACAAATTACTTTGGAGAGCGAACATTAAATTGCGTTGTTCCAAGATTGTTCAATGATCTCCCACAAACATGAGAGATCTTTAAATGAAAAAAAAAGAACTGAAGAAATATCTTCTAGATACTTTATAGTGCCTGTTTATAAATAAATTTGTAAAATATAAATAAAATAATTGAAATATAAACCTGTCATAAAAAATATTTTAAAAATGTGTCCCACCGAAAAGTCTTTAGACTTAGTGGGTAACAAATTCTTGTGTGTATTTTATTATTATAAAATAAACGCTGCTCTGCAGCACTGAAACTGAAACACTGATTAGAGTCTACTGAACACTTAATTTTATTTTTACGAAAATTTCATGACAATTGTTTCGCCTTGTTAGGGCATTTTCAAACGAATGTGAAGATTAGATGGATTGAATGTCCTTATATAGTTATATAATTCTATATATGCTATAGGCTATAGTTCATAAGATTATTTTTATTTGTTATTTAAGTACCTTGAATTATATGACTATATAAGGACATTCAATCCATCTAATCTTCACATTTGTTTGAAAATGCCCCAACAAGGCGAAACAATTGTCACAAAATTTTTGTTTTTATATTTGTAAAAATAAAATAAAGTGTTCAGTAGACTCAAATCAGTGTTTGATTTCTTATATTATAAATTAAAATATGGAGTTCTACAAAATAAACACCAAATCAATCAATAAGTTCTTTTTACATTGAAATTACCTTATTTGGTTAAAAAGTTATGATGTTTTGGAAATGGCACAACCATAAAATCTTGTTTCCTTAACATTTCGTTCAACGTGACTCCCATGGTTTATCCATAAAGGTACAGATACGCACGTCCAAAATATAAAAAGACTTGTCAAGTCAAACATTCAAATTGAATTGTCTCAATATAGGAAATAAAGCGTCAGTATGCCGACGATATAATCCTTTATATACAGTATCTCACCTGTCGGCCAGGATGTAGGCGGAATTCTCGGCGTCCTCATAATCTATTTCCCTCTCCTCTAACTTGTGGATGGCCTTGTTGAGTTTCCGCATTGCCCTTTCCAGTTTGTGTATTCTCCGGGTCACCACGCTGTCCTCTTCGTCTTCCACTTCCTCTTCACTCTGCGAAGCTTCTTCTTCGCCTTCTTCGTCCCCGCTCGCTTTATTCTTTTCCATCTTTGATTTCTCCGACTTGTCTGTGAAACAATATAAGCGTCGACTAAATTTTCAATAGCTCGATTCATTTGATGATGTCTCAGATGCGCAATTATTTTTCATTATCAAACCCTTATCATTAATAAATCAAATGCAACATATCTTGATAATATATTTTTTTACTTCACATAAGACCTTTTTTTATTTTATATAAACATCTCACTGGGCATAACCCGTGGTCAAGGCATTCATTTACATTATGTTTATTTTATGTTCTAGTACATGATAAATATAATATAATATATTAAATAACACTGTATTGATATAAACATAAAACATAAATAACAGACATGCAACAATAATTCCGAGTTCAAACAGACTACTGTTTTGGTGGGGTGACCATCTCGAGGCAGTTTTAAGGACCCAAATCCAGAATCCATTTTTTAACAAATAAATGAAATTTCAGTTTATTTGTATTTAATTTTATATCAAGAGGTAGAGCGTTGTAAATTTTAGGAGCAAGGTACATGGGACTCCTCTAACCAAACGACGTTGTCATTTTAGGTGGCACAAATAGTTGTCTCTTTTTTTATCTTGTTTCATAGATTGTATTATATTTACTGTATGTATATATAATATGTCACAGGAAGGTAAGGTGATCGGGTACCGGTCCGGGGACAATGAAATACTTCAACCTTCCCAGGAATCGGATAGGTGAAGACACCAACCACCTTACTATGAGGCGGATGTTTCTCCACTCAATTTCCTTTTTCAGGATTTTTATCAGAGTGCAGCAATCGACAAAAAAATTATTTATTCCCATTCTAATATTGTTTTACTCCATGATATCCAAAACATTTGATGCTTATTGTTTAAAGGTAATATTAAAGACAACTGACAAAAAAAAACAAAGAAATATTGATCAAAATTTAATTAAAACTTATCAACTGTCAGTATTTTTTTTATGTCCCATATAAACGTAGTTATGCAGAAGCAGCGAGTCCACAATTTTGAAAAAAAAAAGAGATATTGGTGTTATCGGGTGCAGGAAGGTCAATTCTATGTTCTGCTAAAAACAGCCAGGCCGCTTTCATGCAAAAAAACTGTAATAATCACCTCCTAAAAATATTGCTGATCTCAAAAACGGCATTTCTCAATTTGCAGAAAACACACACAGCTCTAGAAAAATCTTACAGTACTTTAAAACTACTACCTAAACTGGTCAAATACGTCATTTGATACTTTTTTGAAATATGAAAAAACTAATGCATTAATTGTTTATCATTTGTCAAAGTCAAAAACCTTCCAATTGCTGTGTAGATTTGATTATTCACTGTTTCCACAAACATACTATTATCTCAGTTTCACTTTTCTATGGCTAGCTACTTTCTGCATAACTACGTTGATATTATAATTGCTGTTTTTTATATATATTTGTATTTATGAAATTACACCCCCCGTGACGTCACGAGTTCAGTCTGTGAGTTTTCCGGACATTTAAAAAGAAAACCCCGTACCCTCAACACACTAAGCATGGCTATCCAGAAACCGGAAATCTATCACAACACATAATTGTTTGGCTATTCTAAGCACATGTTCACCTGAACCTGTGATGTTTCGAAGTAGTTCATTTTTATTAAAACATATTTTTATTAATTTTTACATACATTTTTGAGAAACGCAATTTCGCAACATACAATAATTAAATGCTCTAATTATTAGCGCGTGTAAGAAAGCTTCCTCGTTGTTTTTAAACGGGCCCTTAAACAATAAATGAAGAAATGGCAAACTTACGTTTATCTGACGAGCTCTTCTTATTCTTTACCCTTCGAACTTTAAGTTCATCCACGACATCCTTAATGTACACAAATAGGCTATCCGGGTTCTTCCTTATATCTCTTATCTTCTCGTCCACATATTTACAGAAACTGCGGGAATCTGTAAAGCTGGGATGTACAGACATATAATATGCCGTCACCTTCTTCTCGATAATCTTCTTCATGTCGTCGGATTTGTCCAATTCAAAACACATATCGATGAATCTTTGATAAGTTTCGCTAATTTTACGATCCTCTTGTTTGGGTGGAGTGACGACTTTGTCTTTTTTCTTAGGAGAGTTTTTAATGAACTCTTCGACTTGTAAAACATCCTCCGGCTTCATGATTATTTTCACTTTTACTTCTTGTGCTGCAGTCGGATTTGATGATTCAGATACGACAGGATCCATTGGACTTTCTTTATCAGGTGAGGTATGTTTAACCTCGGGTTTACTCAAACTTTCTTGAGATATTTTTTTTACGACATCTTCGCTATTTTCTTTTTTATCGTCTATTTCTTGGGGCTTGACGGGTGAATCTAGAATTTCTATGCAACTCGTAACTACGGTTTGTTGTTTATTTATAATATTATCACTTTTGTTTTTCTTAGGTGTGTAAAAAGATATGGGAATTATTTTGTGGTCTTCACTCGATTTGTCATAAAGGGGATCGGAGTCCTTTATAATAGAAACATCCGCAGTATCGGAAGAATTCCTCGGTTTTTCTTTTTTATTGGAGGCGGGATCCTTCGGAGGGATTTCTATAGTGATTTCATTTTCTTTTGTATCATCATTTTTGTCGACATTGTTTCCGGGTTCGAAATCAAACTCAACGGGAAGTTCGGATCCCACTTGATGACTCCTGTTATAATCATCATCATCATCATCATCTAAATCTACAGTAGCTATTGTGTGCGGTTGTACATTTTTTATTTTCTTCTTCATGATGACGTCGGCTGGTGATGGAGCTCTTTGCTTCGGGACAGGCTGTCCGGACGTCCTCTTGATAGTGATACCAGCGGGCAGAGTGCTGATGACTTTCTCCGATGATTTTAAAGTGTTTTTAGCGAGAGAAGAAGTACGTACAACAACCGGTAAGGTCGAGTTTTTGGGGACTCCCCAGACCTCTGATTTTGAGATTTGTTTGATAGGGTAATTGACTATTTTATTTTCATTTTTCTGGTTGATTTGAAGCTTCGGGTGGGGATTTTGCATAATCTTTTGGGAGAAAGGTTTAGAATTGAAGGGAGAATTTATTTGCATGGGCCGGCCTCCCGGAAGGTTTATGGGAATTTGGGCCATTTTACTAAAAGGATTAGGATTTGAAATTTTTATATTTGAGAATGCCGAGTTTTTAATAACACTATTCCTCTGTTGTGTGGATTGTTTTACAACTGGTATGAGAACATTTTTCCGAGGAGCTAAACCTTTTACCTCAGGTGGCTTAACAGAATTAATCTGAAAAATAAAATAAAACAATCTTAGGAATATAATTAACGATCACACAGATTCTCCGCAGTATGGAAGATAGCAAAATGGCATTCTATCCTCTATGCCTACCGTCATATCGCGGGGTAATTACTACAACTATGTAAATTCAAAATCAGCATTTGTGAGTTACCCGCTTAAAACAGTTTTTTTTATCCATCTCCATGAATGCCACAAATAGACAAGTAAACATTCAAACTATCATATGAGTTTAATGAATCGCGACTTACATATTTATAGCATTCGTAGAGGAAGATGCAAATGTGCATTTTGTTTATTTTATTTATTTAAAACTTCAAGTACAAACAATAAGTACTTTGGCGTATTAGCATGGCGTATCAGCATGGCGTAAAAGCAATATCTTCCAATTTTGGTAGGTAATTCAAAAATGCTGATTTCAATGTTATCTAGCTGTAGAAATTACCCCACGATATGAATTTGCGTTGTGATCCTGCTGTGGTGTCGCAGACTCGAGTGAACAAACTTTATTCCCTTGAAGTAAGGAATTTATTTTATTTGTAAATGATATGATGAAAACTTTGAATAACATGATAGATTGCCCTAAGATTATATCACTTATTAATTTTAGAGTCCCAGTAATGCAGACCAGAAACCTAAATGTTCCATTAAATCTTTTCAAAATTCATTTGTAAATAAAACCTGCAATATGTGTAATCAGAAATTAAATTGTATTGATATTAATAACATATCTTTAACTTCCTTTAAAAATGAAATTTCCAAAATAATTCAAGTTATGATGTTGCGCCTTGAATCCGCATCCTATATTTTGCAGGTTATGTGCAGTTCTGTATGTAGGCAGTAGGCACATAATAAATGTATGCTGTATGGTCAACTATAGTTGTATTATATATTATAATGTGCAACTGGGTGACCAATATTCAAAAGTAGATATATTTTTAATAATATGTATTACATTTATATTTTTAGTAATATTATAAGTTTTGTATGATTAGTTATTTTATGTTATGCATAGTTTTTATGTGACAACATTTATGTGGAAGCCTTTAATTGGACTTTATAATATGTATTTACAATATAATTGTATCTTATAAATTTATAAATGTCTGTTGGCTTTCCAATGAAATAAAATAAAAAAATTAAAAATAAAATGAGGACTATTTGATTTTCTGAATCAAGAGATTTCTTGAGAAGAATATTTCTGGCAAGAACGGGCTTATCAATAAATAATGAACTTTACAGGAGCAAAATAAATAAAAACTTTATTTGTGGGACACTGATTTTATGTATTCAACAAAATAAGTTTTCAATCAACCAATCGTCCTAACTCAACGGAGTTTGGACTTATGTCTCAAAAATGTGTAAGTAACTACTTAAAAGTAAATAAATGATGTAATATATATGTTTACATAAAACAAAAACATCTACTTTATCTATTTTTTAAGACTTCTTTCAAGAACTGACAAAAAAGAGCTCTTCGCAGCAATCCTAACATTCTGACAGTTTTTTTGCCAGCTGTGGCCCCATATTTATTTCCTACAATTTATAAGACAGGGAGCCACATTTTGTGAGTTTTAAATATTATATTTTATTACACTCATTCAGGAGGGAAAAAATGCATTATCTCAAAAACCTAAAAAATGCAATGAGATTTGTTTGGACCCCGTGTCCTTCATTTGATTTCATGAATGTTTTTTTACACTTCTTACCATTATTTTAATTGTTTAAATATACTTAACGGCAGTTTTATCTTGCACATTGCAGATTTTGAATACAAACAAATAAATTTTATTTCTTAAGGAACTTACTATTGGCACTTGCTGATTTTATTGTAAGAGTATAGAAGTGAAAATGTTTCCAAAAAAAAGAAAAAATACATATAAAACATTTAAACTCTTAAAAAATGTTTTGCGTTCAAGTTAAATATAATATAATAGTAAAAAATTATTTGCCCAACCAAGTTTGTTAAGCTGTCAGTTTTAGAAGCCAAACTTCAGATCGAATAAAATTTAACCGTTTTGAACATATTTTATTACGGTAGCTTAAGACTAATACACAGAATTTTATTATTTATATCTATTAATGCCACCAAAATTACATACCTTTGGCTTTTTATTTACAGGCTTACTTTCTTCGTCCGAAGAATCTATGTTTATCACGTCGTCCGACATTTTTACATAGGTGAAATTATTACGCTGTGTATTTTTTCCAACAATACAGATAATTACAGAAATGTTGTTTTAAGTACAAAATCCAAACTTAACGCTCACAGATAACAAAACATCAAACCTAGCGGCAAAGGCAAAGATCTCTCAAATTTTAACCCGAACCACAGAAAAGCGACTACGAAATCTGCCACAAATAAGTCCGAAGTTGTTTTCCGTAATATTGCTAGCGCAAAATAATTGTATGACCAATGGGTATTTTTTGGAGCCGATTGTGATGCTTTAACGAAAGAAAACTTCCATCAGAAAAAACCTTCATGTTACTTCTACTACTACCATCACGTCATTTCCCCGTAGGGATAGGCGGAGAAGATGAATCGCCACCCACGCCTATCCTGACATACATTTCTAGCTTCTTCCACATTCATGTCTTGACATACGTGCCCTTCGATTGCGTCTGCTTCTGAGATGACCAGATTTTAGATTTTGGTTTATCTGATCATGTTACGCATCTCTTGGTCGTCCTCATCCTGTTACCATTCTCGCCATATATATATATATATATATTTTATATCATTCTTTCCAACTTTCAAGTTATTGATGAATTCATAAATGCCATGATGAAAATTAAAAGTTTTTACAGACTATTTGTTATATAATTCTATGCTAATTTAATTAAAACACTGGTAAAATATCATAGTATTATACATGCGCAATAATTCTAAACTTGGCTTAATAAGTCTCACTAATGGTTCACTTTGAATGCTTCAAGTATTCCTGATATTATATTTTTTTGTGATTTTTTTGGCAATACTCCTGAAATATTCACAAAATAATATTTTATTTTTAACAATTTATTTTTTAACCATGTTTTTATATTTTATTTTATAAATTACATTGATTGTAGGTTACACAGTTTTACAATTTTATCTTTTTTTAAATTGACTATTTATATCCTTTTAAACCAGCACTTTTGCTGGTTGGGACTATGTCGCGCAAATAAAATAAATAAATAAATATTATAGTTTAAACATTTCTGCCCTCCTTTGTTTTCTACGTTTTTTTGACAGACTAGATTTCTGTAACATTATTATTTTACAAATTCCTTAGGTTTCCTTGTCTCATATTGAGTTAGGTACCTACTTTTTAAAAATAAATTATAGGGAAAATGTTTTTTTTGTGTTTTGATGTAAACATTGCTTTTGCTAGAAATGCGCAAACTTCAGATCGATTAGTCAGTCAATCGGCCATGTTTATCGGAGTGAGTGGTGTTTGATGTGTTATTGCTGTTTACGACAAGAAAAATAAATGCAGTTTTTGTGAATTTAAATGTGTGTGCCATTGTGATTTGTGTTTAGTGCTGAAGTGAAGTGAAAAAATCCTCAAAATGAGTTGGGGAACGGAGCTTTGGGTGAGTTATTCATAGTTGTTTTAAAATCAAGTCTGCTGACGATCAGAGACGGTTAGATTATCTCGCGTACCCGCTACGTCTTTTTGTCTCTCCTTATACGTATGTGCACATACTGATGAAAACCCGTGCTATATTAACCCTCCGGCGATATAACTGGTATTAAATAAATGCGCTGGAATGCATAGAAATTCGTGTCTGCACACATCGCTCTTCCTATTCTCGCCTGTCATTTGTTTGTGATGACAAAAAATGCACCCCTTTTCCGATATCCCTGCCTTGTTGACAGGTGCGCTTTTGTTCAGGTTTACGTCAGGTCACATGTCTTCAGTGCACGGCAGATCGTCATTATATTTCGAGCAGCTAATCATAAGGCATCATGGTAGTGAAGAGATTGTGTTTTATCGAACTAAGATGTCCTGATTTTCGCTAAGAATAAATATGCTAATATTTACATGCGATTATTCAATTACTGCAATCAAACTCGAATATAAGTTCTTTAAAAGCCAACACCCTACTTAAAAATAATATCACACCAAACGTGATCGAGATCAGTGATGCTGTTGTGATCAGAGTGACGTCATTTTCTTTGCTCTTGTAGAATAAAATAAACATCTTATAATACGCACCATTTACCCTGTAGTTGTTTCAACGTGCAGAAAACAAACAAAAATAAAACGTAATTTATATAATATTTTCAATATTATGATAAGATAGTAAACAACAAATGTTTTTTTCTGTTTGCTTAATCCAGAATCCAACCTTCAAATTTTTAATTCAAAAATTTTATAAAAATAAATTATTTTCTATGGTTTAAAAAATAATTTATGGCTAGTGAGTAATGAGTTTTTAGTACCTACAGAATAAATTGCATTGGTTTCAAACTCAAGTAGGTGTTGTCTTATTCAAATCGTACATTTGTCTGGCCTCAAATTAGAGGTACAAAGCCGGTTTGACCGTAGTTTCGCCAAACGTATTGATTTTTATTATTAATCCTACGAAACCAGTTTTATTTAGCATTGGAGGAAATGTGTGTTCTCTCTGGCCATTTTACCCTCCGCGCATTCCTGGAACTCCAGGTAGAGACCACTATTCATTTTGATTTTGTGTTTTACTCGAAGCACTAGATTTTCCTTAATCATTCTTTGAAGTAAACTGCTACGGTATACGTCTCTCTGTATGTACTTGGCAAACTTATGTACTATATTATGTTGTTATTGAAAAAAAATACTGTCACGATATTATAATATATAAAAGGTATTTTATATATACTTGAATCAACAATATTTTGAGTGTGTCCAAATGTTGCATTTATCCGTGATTAGCTGGTTTAAGTGGGCACTTTACACACTGTGTGGCATTCACAATTCTGCCTGTTTAAAAATGCACATTTATTTATTAATTTTAAAAATTATTTTGGTGTCTAAATGAAAAGTTTAATGCAAAGTAATTTTTTTGATTCTCACTATAAGTTTATTAGATTTTATCAATAGATGGTACATTAAAAATGTCAAAATTTTCATTCTCATTTTTTTATGAGTATTATTCTGGTCAGGTGTGCGCGCGTAAGGGACATAAGGACCTCCCACGCATACTTACCCCGTATTTTTTCCCATCAATTTGAATGTAAGCATCCATGGATGGCCCAATCGATATAGGTAGTAATAATACCAATGGTATTATTTTCACGGCCGCGTTCGAGTGATTTTGACGAACTAATTTGACTACGTATCTATCTAAAAACTTTCACCAGAGTAAAATCGTTATACATGAATCATAAAATAATAAATTTTAGTTAATTTTCTACGAATAACTGAATGATTCTAACGTGACGATATATTTATTTAAATCCCACATTAACAAAATAGGAATTTATATTTCTTATTTAGCTAGACAGATAAGTGCAGGGTATTAGAAGCAAACTTAGCTCCACCAAAAACGGAAAATTAGTTATTGATGCCAAAATTTGTGCGTATATATTTAATTGTATTTTTATATTAACGTAAACTGTGCATATTTTTTTTCTCTTTTGGGCTATATTAGTTTTTCTATTTCTTCAATATTTTTATTTATTTATGGGAAACATATTCGATAACCATATTTGCCGCAACAAATCGGTTTCTTAGATCAGGCATTTGCCCATATAGGAACCGATTGCAACATTAGACATACTAATATTTCTGGCTTGCCGACCCTTCATACACTAAACCTACTCCTAGTACAAGCAAAATTTGAGTGTTTTTTGTGCCATTTTGTAAAATATGAAATGTATGTATAAATTAATAAATAATAAACTATACATAAAAGTCTACCTACCTAAATAATAGCGTAATTCAAAACCGTCTCTAAATCTCGCAAAAACAATTTCAATTATAGTACTTGACACCGCAAACTAAGCATTCTCCATTGAGTTGGTGAAGCATAATAATCAGAAATCTCACAACTCTTTTTTCAAAGTTTTTCGCAAATATCTCATTAACTCGTTCAATGGAGCTTTCTAAGTTTGCTTCTTATGCCCTCAAGTATGTAATACTTATTTTTTTATAGATACGTAAATATATTGCAATATTACAGCCAAATAATCATATATTAGTTGAAAAACATTGTAGCAGATTCATCAATGAAGAAGTCCAGCCCTACGGGAAATTGGATATAAAAAGTGTATTCCTACGCGCTATAAAAATTAGAGCATTGTATTGTACGGCGAAGTTTCTTGAAAATGTATAAATTTTTTTAATAAATATGATTTTAATAAAAACGAACTATTTTGTACGGTAGGTCAACTCACCAATCAGCAGAACTCACCAAGAAGAGGGTGAAGAGAATTTGAGACGCCACACGCGGAAGTAATTTCGAAAATACAAAACTTTAAATAAAATCATAGCGCTGTTAATACAATACATAAAAATTTTAAAAATATTTGTTGGTTTAGTTCAATAGTCTATTAACAAATATATATTTGAAAATTAAATTTCGCGGTCTGGCCCTGAAGAACCGTGTATATCTTACGATCATTTTATTATAGAAATAAAAGGCGAGTGATGCTAATAAATTACAATACTTCCACCAAGAATTTTCACTAACAAACTTGTATCTTATGATTATTTTCTTTGCACACTGATTATTATTTTACTTATTTCGTTATTAGATATGTAAATAATATAAAAATAGTAAATTATTTTGTATATGTAATTTTTTGTATAATATCAATTCAACATTTACCCTCTATGGCAATCAGGAAAAAACTCAATTAAATATATCATTAAAAAGTTGTGTTAAAGTATTGATTCTGAATTATTTTTGTGGTAACAACTGGCAACCGAACCAACGTATTGAATTATTGTATTCTCGAAAGCCTACCATTATCCCATGATACAAATTCCACAGATTCATAACAGACCCGGATTATCCCTTCCTGTTTTTTGTACTCGGCACTTTTTGTTTGAGCACCTGTATTTTATACAGAACCTTCTGGAATTACTTACCTGCATCTTTTTACCCTTTTTGAGCTCGTTTTTTAAATGAATATATAATCAAATTTCATCTCTTTCTCTCTCCAAACAAATAAACTTACGTTAATTAAAATAATGAATTAGTTTTTCGATTTAAAATTCGGAGGTTTGTTACGACATTATGTATCTTTTGGGTAAATGTTTTCTGAGATTCGTGCAATAAATTTTTCATTCATAACTCCTTAGAACAATGGTCGGCAAACTTATTATTGAAATGAACTAAAGATCATCAGTACAGCAATTAGGATTTTTTTTGAGAGCCAAATTTATTTTCGTTTTAATTCGTTTCCTCTTGAAAGCCAACTTACCTTATTATGCAACAGAACTGATTTAATAGCTTATTTATCAATTTTTCATTTCGTAAGATAAATGCCTAGATCCTTAAATAATATGCAAACGAGAGTGTCCTTGCAAGCTGTAGACATAAGTTTTTTTTTCAAAGCGCTTATAGTGTATTTCATAACCTCTTAACTTTAAATAGTCTTTTTCTTCGTTTTTTTTTTGCTTTTTCACCTCCCAACTAGGGATTTAAATATTCAATAAATACGCCAGTATGTTTAATTTATTTTATTATATTTATTCATACAAATACATATATATTACAAAAAAAACGTATCCCCAACTATATGAGGCCAAGAGCCCTGTGTTGAGTTGGTATACAACATAATGGAAAGGGAAGCATGTACATTATTAAATAAAAGCAAAAATTAAAATAAAAAATTATTACATAAATATTTCAATAAACATCTGGACAGAATATATATTGATAACAGCTGAAACGAATAAGCCAAACTAATGGCCTAGAAATAAATAAATCAAGCTATTTAGGACATTGAGTAAATGGGTCGTTAAATCAGACTTTAATTCGATCTGATTGTTTATTTATTGGCAAGACTACCATCTTTACTTTCGAGTATCGTGCCAACGTGTTTACTAAAGAATTGTGCTAAGTATCTTCTTAAAATCATTTTTGTTGGTCAAACTAATCCTATAAAAATCGTTATAATCATCAATCAATCAACAATGAATTTCTTACATTTTAAGTTTAGTCTTCTTTTCGTTTCATTTCTGGAACAACAGCTGCATTTAAGTATATCCATTGCTCCTTTGATTGGTCCTAGATACTTTCGGTGATGTCGTTCTCTATGGTTAGTGTTCATACTGTCCATATCCCCTACACTTTGGTAAGGCGTATTATTAGTTTTTTTTATTACAAAAATGGAGACAGTATTGTAAATCCACCGATCTACCTGACCTCAAAATGAACTACTAGCTACTTCCGCTCGGGAAGATATGCGATTGCTGCCCGGCATGATTCGATCATTGCATGTTTCAGTATCGCTGGCCCAAAGTCACTAAAATTATTAAAAATTACAAACATACGCGCAATTACTATGATCCTCTGATTATGTTTAGAGTGCGCAGTGCTGTGTTGTGTCGACTCGCATTTTATCGACCAACTATGTGGGCCGAATGTCCGATTTGGGTTGGTGGCCTCTTGAGACCATTTCTTTCTATTTATATCCCGGGGATTCCTCTTGGAGTGGCGCCAGAACCCACTGACACACTCGAACAACACTGTGTATTTACTTCCCGCTATCACGACGATTCCGAGCGATGGCGATGGATGGGTTCCAAGTTTCAAACCAGCTCCGATGGGCTGGAAGTTGGCAATATTATTAATTTACACATTTTCTCAACGAACGACCGAGGATAGTGCAATTGTATTTTTTCGTTGATACCACGTCATCTTTCATTTTAGATTTAGATAAATATTTAGTGAATGCGATGCACAAGTAGGCAGATGTACAACAATACTGATTATTATGCAGAAAATGTTCGTATAATTATTTCTTCAGAACTGAATTTCCTTCTGACAAACAATGCTATTAATTTTTGTGACCCACATTTACTTACCCATATATACACTCTACTTAACGTTTCAATATGGCGAAGAATAATAACATTATAATACGTCAATACGATTTCAATTCAGAGCCTGTCATTGACTAGTGGACAATATTAACTTTGAATTCAAATAGTACATCCACACGTATAACTAGAACGGCGGAGAAAACGCGAATAAACCTCATGATATTGAACGCTAAGAGCAAAACTAAATATGAGTAGGTAAAACCATTTAGAGGATTTAAAGTATTAAAAAACGGCTTTCGTCATTAAGCATACCGCTATACCTTGATTTTTTTACCGACGGAGTAATAAGTTATCGCTATTTTGTCTTTGATCTTAGTACCTCCATCATATTGTCAATTTCGAGATCTTAAATCTTGTGTCAAAATTTTCGCTGCGGCTATATTTGAAGATGGTAATTATATTCAAAACCTACGAGACCTAATGAGTCCCGGGTCCCGGGCATACCTGTTTCGGAATGATTTAATTTCCGAGTAGAATACCTAGGTGTAGGTACGCCAAACTGCACTGGTATTGGGCTTCACTCCAAATTGGTTTGTTTACAGTGAGCTGGTAAACTACCATATTCGACTTTGTTACACGCCTTTGCCGCACTTTCTACCGCCTGTGATTGCGTCTGAACTAGATCAGATGTTGATCTATTCAAATTTGTACTTGAGCTTAAATCCGTTGAATACTTCTTTAATTCGGATGACACAAGATATATGCTAAATTAAACCTCGGGTTATCGATTCGTTCATTCCAAATATCAACTCCTCCTTATTTGTTGACTCTTTCGTGGAAATATCATAGGGCTGCAGAAGTGATCTTGATTTCGAATGTCACGTAACAGTACAACAGAGGGTTAAAAAAACTTTCTCGGAGTAGCATATCATTTAGGAGTGCTTTCTTTGGAGGATCGCCAGAAGAAGATTGCCACTGGTGGCGGCGCGTTGGCGAAGGAAAGTCTCGCGAGTTGCATAATGTATTTACGAACCGCGGAGAACGATGCACAAAACATTAACATCACCAGGGCCTCGATTATGATGGGAAGATAAAGACGCCATACCTTCACGTTGACGGTAGAGCTGAAGATAAATTCCCTCTAGCGATTATAAAGATATACTACCGACCCCACCTTCAAGTTTTGGGTAGGTACATCGATATGAATCAAGGGGAAGCATACGTCACGGTACACATATCTACGCTCTAAAATGACAAAGCTTCAGTATGACTCTCCTATTAACAAACAAGAGTATCTAGGCGCCAGACACAGATTATATGCGTCAGAAAATTACCACTCTAAAAAAATAATTTAGTTATTAAATTTTTTCCATCTGTTTTACTATCTCTCCGAGTGTATGTATCGAGACGTTAAAGGAGCCGGCTTTGTAGTCGATCGGTAGATACATACAGACAATCGTTAAGCGTAAGCGTGATTTCCAAAAGTCATGCAAAATTCATGTTCAAGCGAGCATTTTTTGCTTGAATTGGGATTTATTGGAGTTTATAATCGCTTTGAAGTTAGCACTTTTACAGAAGCCCATTTAAAATATAAATGAAAACTATTTTAAATGTTAATGACGTAAGGAACGCGGACTAATTGTTTGCGGTCATTCCAATGGCTTGTTTCGAACATATGATGTCGATATGACAAGAAGGTAGAACATACCGAGGTAAGATACAGATAGTACAGAAGTTAAGTATACCGTCTCGATATATACAGATGAAGATAGCGTTCATAATCGAGGCACAGGTAGTTGCGCTTTTTTCTACGTGACTACGTGACAAGCTGCCGAGTAATAAGGATATAAACAAGTGATGCTGTTCAACAATGAACCCGGCATTTTATGGCCCCGATTGATTTTTATGGTACCGATTGTTTTGCCAACAGTCATTATCAAGTACCGATGACTTTGGCAGCCGGAACAGTAATAATATTCAACTCGTTTTATTCCCAGGCTGAATCATACAACGTAAAATTATTATTTTATTTATTTTATCGAGTAAGTATTTCGATAAATATGAAAAACAACCATCCACGAACGGACTCGCGTTATGTCGCTCGCTAAGTTCTAATTATTAAACCCGTTTCGTTATGTATGGTAATAATATATAGCGTCGTTGGGAAACCAGTAGATATTTCGTCGTGACGAAATAGCTTTGCAGTTTAGACTTGACCAGCGTTTGTTGTGTACACAAATATACACGTGCTCAACCAGTGGTCAAAAACTATAATCAGACCGGGTAACCAATTCAGTCAAATGATACAGTTACAGTACGGTTCTCTGTAATTGCAAATTATTACCGCTTGTTTCGCAGAAAATCTAATCGGACGTAATCGGCCAGGTTATTTTTAATTTGTGACTTGTAATTATCTAACATTTCTGGGCCCGTATTACAATAGAAAGTTAACAAAGTTATCTTCAACTGTCTATAAAGTAAATTTGAATTTTCTGTATGAAAAATTGGATATTTATATAAAATATATTTTTCGACATGTTCAACTACAGGTTTATGGCGATCATTCGTCAGATTTTCATACACTGTTAACTTCCCACTGTAGTGACAGGCGCCGTGGCGCAGTTGGTTAGATGGCCAACTGTGAAACTGGCGTCGCGGGTTCTCAATTGGTCTGGGTGCTGTGGAGTATTTTTCTAAAATCGATGCCAGCACAGCTAGAGAACGCTTTGCTAGCGTGTAATTTGTACGTAAATTACGCGCTAGCAAAGCGTCATCTACCCCCGCGAGAGCTTTCAACATTCCAGCGCTGGTTGTATATGCAGACTTTAAAATCGCGTATTTATCACACTCGATTCCTTTCTCCGTCAACTGTTGCGCCGCGAACTGTTGACGGCCGAAACATAATATGACGCGCATGTTTGCACACACCGAAAAGCGAAAACAATGCGCTCTGTCTTCTCATTCCCGCCAGGTTAATGACATGTTCCGCCTTTAGAAACCTGGACAATTTATGGATCTTCAAATATCTCGCATCTAACACCGCGGTATAATATCACCACCACTCAATTTAAGCTATTTGTTGGCGAAAAAGATTTTGTAGATTACTCGTATTTGTATTATTTTTTTTAATATCATTTTATTTTCTAATTACTCGTGATTAAAATTAATTCCCACACCAAAACTCACTTTCTCACACTTTCGTCGATCTTGGGCTCAGTCTCATCTCTCAGTCTTAAACGATAATCTTTGCACAACCTTCTCGTTTTACTCGAATACGAGCCTAAAAGTTGCTTCTCACGCTGGCGGATGCGCAAATCGTATGCATATAAATTCAATTGTCGGCCAAAATAATAACCTCTATAAAGTACAGAAGATAGTCCGGAGCCAGTCGATGTAGACTTACAGGTCTAGCACGATTACTGTGGCGTCATTTTTATCACACTCGCATTAGCTCTGTCTCGAGTAGCGAGTAGCAACATAAAGACTCCACGACGAATGCTTCGATATTTCACAAAGCTAAGTTCACACGAGGACAATACAATAGACAGGATAATATTGTCTTGTCCCAGCTCCGTGAACAGCCGTAGTTCACATGTGGACCACTGCGAAAACTAATACGCGACGACGTGCGTTACAAGCGAATTCGCGAAAAAGATTATTTATTATATATTAATTTATTTAACTTTTTGTACATAACGTTATTTGTACATTGGCGGAATTATTGCCAAATGGCAATTTCTTTCTCATCTCTCAATTTGGCAATATAAATATAAAAACATAATTGAAATGATAATTGAGATATGTTTTCAGTTACATTGTAATACATGGTAGACATTATAATAATAAATATGTACATCTCCCTTCCCCTCCTTATCCTCTCTTCAAGCATTCTTGTCCTAATCTCGCCCAATTTACAATAACTTACTGTTCTTAAAAATAAAAAAAAACTTTGATTATTGAAAAATGTTAACGAGTACATGAAAATAACATTTTTATATGTACAAAGTTATATGTATTTATTTAATAAGTAATATATTTTCTTTACTAACTTTGTATACTTTGTGGAAATCTGTTATTAGTTCTGAGTTTATACACTATATCTGTTTGTTTACTATAAATATGTATGTAGAACTGTTGATTTCCCAAATAAAATAAATAATAATAATAAATACGCATTTTTTCTTCTGACGTTTTCGACAGAAACGGCTGCAACACATCGCACTGAGCGAATGGCTGTTATCCTACTTTCTCGCCTGTGCGCGTTTACACGAGGACAACGCGGCCGCGCGGCGGTGGGGATAATCCATTGTCCTGCGGAAATAGCCTGCCCGTCTATCCCCGCGGTGCTATTCTGAACCGCTCTCGCGATCGTAGAAAACACGTATTTACATACAAAATACGCGAGATAAAGGCTTTTTCTAGGGCCGCGAGAGCGTTTGGAATATCACCCCTGGGACGAAGTCTCGGTCCGTTGTCCTAGCCTCTACATTTCTGTTTATACGAGGACAATAGGTCCGATGCTGGGACAGAACGACATTGCTCGCGCGAACGCTACTTAACTAATAAAAAACAGAATTCGCGACAGATTTCTGTCTATTTTCGATTTCCTTATTCAATGCCCCGAACGTGCTTCTATCTTGATTCTGTACCAGGTTTGTTTTGCTACTTTGCGATTCTACTACGGACATTATGTAATAAAACATCTACCGATCTAAATTCTGCAGAAGCCTTGCACAGCCGCCTCGGGCCACCGATTATAATTGAGGTCTTATGCTTATATTCTACTAACGCATTTCATCAAATAAATTACATACGCTACTGATATTGTATGTACTTATGATCCAACCTTACGTGGAACTGTGTTATTTCTGAATTCGCTTAAGAGAGCTTGATCTATCTTTGTCCCAATTTCTAATCTAATGCCAACGACCGCGTGAGAAATATATTTTTTGGATCTTTCTTTAATCGATATCGAGAGTGTATCAAATGATTTGTTGCGCCAATGCTGTATTCGTGCTTTCGTCTTCTTGGTTCCGTAACCACCGATCGATTAATTGAATAACAGTTAACCAAATAATGCGCGATGATCCGTATTTAATTTTGTTTGAAAACCTCCAAGTTCACTAAGAAAGCGAGAGTTACTTTTGCTACAAATATTTGTAAGTTCGATACAATCTGACGAGACTTTTACCTCTTTGTTCGCAGATTCCCACATACTACGAAAAGCCAACAAAATACCGATACTGTTACTTTTTAGATTAATTAATTCTTAGTATTACTGGCGAAGTATCTTTTGCCCTCGAAAAATAATTGCCGTCTTTTTCCCTCGTGCAATCCAGATATCAGTCGTCTCTCCGTGCACTACCAAAACGAGACTCCAAACATCTCTCTTCCCCCACACACGAGATGACCAGAAAGACTCAAATTACAACACCTTCGCATTCTGTTATGCCCATTACCTGGTCGCACCTTTTGGGGTAACAACTAGCTGTTGAGTTTACAGCCTTTGAGGCATTTTGTATTTATCGCAGGAACGCATACCTTTTGCGGTGTTGTAAGATTTTTGCTACATTGCATTAGATTGGAATTTATATTCACAAACTGTCACGAGATCTATTGTCCACTAATATTCGAAATGGAACCCACATAGAATACTAATATTGTCAAATATTCAAACAATTCACTATGTACAATGTTCACTAATATTAATATTATATATTATCTTATTATTTCGTATGTATTTACATTTACGTATATGTCGTGAAGTTGTTTCCATAGCAAGCGGAATTTTAGGATTACATGAACGGAAACAGTTTGGTTGTAACCGCAACTAAAGACCCGTTCAACTGACCGCTATAATTGCTCTTTATTTTTCCGCTATTTATAATTTTTATTGTTATTGTACCTGCGAATATTTTATAAACTCTGGCGATAAAATGAAATCATCATTTCAATGAAACTCAGAATTCTCATGTATTTGTTTCATCAAATCGTCCTATAGTTAAAACTTCTCTTCAGTCTCCAATTTATAATAATTGCGTAACTGCGATGCGAGCGATTGCGTTTGTAGTTTCTTACAAATCAGAGGGGTAACCAAAAACTTCCCACCTTGAGCGATTTGAGGATTTCACGGGCGCTTATAATAATAATAATAATAACGTTTGGATAATTTACATAGCGCCATTTTTGTGAAAATCACCTCAAGGGCGCTGTACGATAAATAAATGTCCCAGCGCGTCTTGCAGCTACTGAGCGCATGGACGGTTGAAATTCTAGACCCCATTTACTAAATTTAGATATTTGATAACATTTACATAATATGATAAAAATAATATGATAGCTAACATCACAAAAAGTCTTGCAGCTACAAAACGCATCAACGAATGGAATTTCAACAACATGAGAATGATTTTAAAAAGTTAACAACAAAAAATAATAAAAAACACGATAATAATACATTGAGCAAAGAACTAGTAAGTGTGGCAATTAAGTGAACATGTAACAGCACAAAAAGTAAAATATAAAAAAACTAAACAAAGATAGCATTCCTTAACTTATTATTAAGGTTAACAATATGATACACAATAATCAGACTCCTTGGTCCTTGTTTTATTTTGGTATGCAGTTTACAGGATCTATTGTCCTTTTCCTAGTAAATAACTGTAAAAACATTTGGTTCACATTTGGCTGTTCCCTCGTAGATGATAATTGATGCGCATCTGTGTGCGTAGTGTAGGTACCAAGGAATGTTTCCGCTTCTTGTTAATTTTGTTTGTTATTATTAGACGCACGTTTCCCGCTTAAAATTGTATCTTGCCTATTTTTTTAAGTAAAATGTAGATTTTAAAATACATACTGACGTTAAGGAGTTAGGAGTCGTGAATCGGGGCAGACGAAATCGTTTATCGTTGTTATTATGAGAAGTTGCACATTATGTTACGCTTTGTATGATGTCATACTTGTCGTGAAGTGTTTTGACTCATTTTTTTGTATCTCGTGACAGCGAAATGTATCCAGTGTAAGATGACCCCTGAGTCGAGATAGTATCGCCACCTGACACCCGCGAGAGACCACCAGACAGTTCCAACATAATGCTATTTTATCTCCATCACATTATATATATATATACATATAGTTGGATAATTTATATAGCGCCATTTTTGTGAAAATCACCTCAAGGGCGCTGTACAATTAATAAATATCCCAGTACGTCTTGCAGCTACAGAGCGCATGGACGGTTGGGATTCTAGTTCCTCGTTTTCAATTAAGATCAATAAAAAATTATAACAGATAGGAGCTAGATTACAGGACGTCTTGCAGCTACAGAGCGCATAGACAGTTAGAAATTTAGCCCCCATTTACACATTTTAAAAATTGACAAATAAATTTAGTGTATTAATGATACTAAAAAAAAAAAAAATTATATTAATAATAAAAAGGAGTAAAATTACAACACGTCTTGCAGCTACTAAGCGCATAGACGATTGGAATTCTAGACCCCATTTATAAAATTTAGGTATTTTTAAGTTGGTATATGAAAGCTAGATAACCAATCATCGTGCAGCTACAAAGCGCATGCATGGACGAGTGGAATTCTAGCAAAATGTTTAAATGCTAATGAATGTGTATTTATTATTTACATAATTAATAAAAATCTCATAGAAAGACTCTCTTACCTGAGTGCTTGATTTGCGTGTGCGTTTAATGTTTTTTTTTGTGGTTTGGATTTTTGTATTGGATCATTTTTGTGATATTAGATCATTGGCATGTAAGATAAATCTACTGATAGAATTATTGTTATCAGGAGTTACCTAGTTCAAAAATGTTTACATTTAATCACTTATATATAATTTCCTATCTAATCACTAACCTTTATTCACAATTTTATTTAATAATGACATATTTTATGTATCAAGAACATGTCGATAATAGAAGAAATTGCTCTCTCTTAACCACAATGTGAGCGTATCAGACTCGTGTATTAAACACACTGCTCAGTATGATTTGGTTACATGTTATAATAAATATATATTTTTTGTATCAAGGACTACTAAAATGTGAAAATCTAGTAATGATATTTGGGCTTGTGTTTGCTTAACCTGAAACATAAAATATTTACCATAGAAAAGGATCTGAATGAGATTTTTTTTGTTGGAATCTTGCTTTGTATATTTTTTCTTTTTAAATCTAAGTTAAAAGCATAGAATTAAGAATAGTCCAGAAGGAGCGTAGAATCATATTTGAATACATCGGACTGTGTCCAATTATCCCCCCACTACGCCCCACTTTCGCCGAGCGCATTCGTGATGTCGCCGCGTAATTTGGCACGATGGGAAAAAATATAATTATAACACAAATGTAAGGTAAAAAAAAGCAATCTGTTAATTTCTCTAAAATGTTATTGTGCACGCTAAAATATTGATTGACACAACAGAGTAGATAAGTAAAGGGTCCTTTAATAAGAGTAATTGAATTAATGAACTTTAAACTTAAAATATACATAAACATATTTTATTTACAATAAAACGGATATTTTTATATCATGTTACATAATATTTGATGTTTTAAAGATAATGTCGGTCAAATGTCCACCGCAGAGTTGTTTAAATTGAGGTCCAATTTTCATTAGATGAGCAAAGTAGGGTAAAAAAAATTACTACCCTGGCAACACTAACGAAATGTTCATTTTGTTTCTTCGACAATCTGACAGATGGAAAAATAATTCAATTTTTAAGTAATGCATTTGTTACATACACATTCATTTGCTAAGTCAGCGCCCTTGAGGTGATTTTCACAAAAATGGCACTATATAAATTATCTAAACATATTTATATATATATATATATATATATAAGTACACGTGAAATGTAATCCTATCCTGTTTCTTTAAGATCTAGCAGTATTTCTACACTTTCAAAGGACACAACACGGCATAGTTGAATTCAAATCGGGAGTTGCGTACTGAGCGACGTCTACAAAGAAAATAATGGGTCAAAACGTGAACCTACTCATTTATGAGTAGTTAAGTCGCCTTCTGTTTAATGTGCGTATGCGGTTTCTGGACTATTCTTAATTCTATGGTATTATTAATCCTTTTTCACAACGATTTTACTTAGTAATTTATCAATTGACACTGCGTCGTTATTTTAGTGACCTTATCTTATCAAAGTGCGTAAATAGTAAATGCTTAGTATGTATTTGTCGAGTAAGATTGTATTCAATCTGCCGTAACTCTGTGTGAATAATTACTCAATATGTTGTATTGATTACGCAAACGAGTGTGACAAATAGACTTTCCCACGAACAATGGGCGTCACCTTGTTGTATGAAGTCTCAGAGTAGGATGTAAATCATCCACCACTTATACACAACATTATTCTCCATTCTAACTTCACGGGTGAACATAAAACATGACTCGCAAGAATTTATAGATTACATATATACCCTAACCTGAAAGACACTCTCCTTCCGCGCGCATTATTATTGTTTACCTTGGTAAAAGTATTACATTATATATATATAGCCACAGCCGCTCAACAGTTTTTAAAATCTTTCTAGAAACGCGAAAGGAAAATTGAAATATTAAAAGACTGTGCTAAAAAATACATCTGCAAACGGTGCTGTAGCGCCCTGTTGCATTAATTAAGCAAAATACGAGATATTTTGAAATACGGATATTTAAAAACACTATATACTACGACGATATACACTATATACTGCGACGATATACTGTTAAATAATATATTTTTCATAATACATATATTAAAATATTCTTATACTTTTGGCCTGTTATAGAAAAATAAGACTTACTGACTACTATTCTAAAAAATAAGAGAGATTAATGCCACAATAGTGAACACCAATGTAACTGCGTGCATAAAATACATAATGACACGGTCCCGGCAAATATTGCATCGGCATTATTATGATCTGTGAAATAAGTGAAAGGACTGTTTGATTCTGGAATACATTTTGAAGTAGGAACGATAAACAGATCCACACAATTATTAGTTATCTGATGAAATCTGACAGTACATTCCAATCCACCGTTGCTATCAATGCTTCTTCACGTATGCTTCTATAAGCATACTGAAATAACTTGCCAAACATGGTTGTCCATTCCACCAAACGGCAACCAATTTAAGGAACAGAGTAGATATACAATATCTTAAATGGTCAGTATGACTGCCCTCCGCAAGAGATTTATCAACTCGATGAGCACCCATTTGTGAGCTCATCATTGGAAGCTCTGTCCTCCTAATCCACCTCAACCCGGGAACAAACGTCTTCTCCAGCAGAGTGGTTTCAGGCTAGGTAGAAATTTTGATATCGTATCTGTGTCGTCTTCTGCGTCTTTGATCTCACTTTTATACTGGCTTGTACATTGGGCGTGCATTATTATTTGACGAAATCAAGAATGCCACTATTAACCATTAAGTAGGTAGTTGGTTCTGAAGAATCGCTCGTACGTGCTAGATGAATCTGATAAATATTGCATCATCGTTCCGCTTAGTCGAGTTATAGACAGTTGAAGAAGTTAAACGGGCAGCAGAGATGTTCCAGTTTATAAGGATCACGATTCTCCACAGTAACGACTTGACAACTCTAAAGAAGTAAACATACTCGTAGGTAGTAGAAGGTACTCGCAGTAAGGCGCTGTATCCTCTCCGAGAAACAGCGATTTGTTTTAGCAGTAATATTGATACGGATAAAAGCTACGTCCGTTTTTCAGTAAAATAAACACTCAAACCTCGTTTTACACGATTTCGAAGTAACACGGTCCAAAAATATTTTTTTAATTTTTATAAATCATATAACACAAAGTATCTTACAAGTATAATACGTTGAATTACATTCCCAGGAGTTACAACAACTCAATTCGGGACATAAATAATATTAACATTTAGAAAATAACACATATTGAGAACAACAAAGAAACAAAGCAAGTTTAGCACCTTTATAACTAAATATAGCACAACAATATATGCGCCTAAAACCTTTTCTTACACAAGCAGAATAAATATATTTAAAAAAAAAACGCTTTTAAGAATAAAAAAGTCTTGAATCTACTAAGGGAGATAAGGTCATTAACCATCACATGCCATGCAGATGATGCTGCCATAGTAATAGTAATATAATTATACTGTTTGTTATCGAAATGTCCTAAGTCGCTCTTTTGCTTACTTAATGAGGAAGTTCAGTGTTTTTTTATTATTTGTTAATTAACTATCAAACTGAGCCTAAATAAAAAAAATATGTATCGTTTTATCATCACAATTATTTTTTTAAGTTTTGAAATTACTCTGCCCTTGACGCCACGAGTTGTCGTCGGTGCGTTGTGCTGACATTTAAAAGTACAACCCCGTGGCTGTCAAAATACACTCAACGTTAAAGAAAATAGCTACTCGGAAACCAGAAATCTCATAACAACTCTACAATTGATTGGTTATTTTTCACAAACCTGTGACGTTTCAAAGTAGTTGTTGTTATTAAAATATTTGTTTTTTTTCGTACATTTTCGACGTACAATTAAATGCTCTAATTTTTACCGCTTGTACGAAAACATTTTTTGTATCCAATTTCCAGTAGAACTGAACTTTCTAATTGTTACGATTTTTGAGAATATTTTTGTCATGTTTAAGATTAAAAAAGGTACGATAAATAGTGAACACTTTAATTTTTTTTTAAATCCTGAATTGATTTTTATACAAGGAAACTTATTCAGCATTGTTCTTTTTTTACACGGTTCTGTGTGGACCGTATCCTCCGGGTAAAAAAAGGCTTACGCGTTGTTTCCGATGAACTGGGGGTTATTAGAGGTGGTTGTTAATTAATGAAAGTAGTACTGAAAGTTTCGCGCGACTTGAAGGTGCGGCCCCCTATAGAACCTGTCGTGGTTAATGATTTCACTAACTTATTTATTTATTTATATATACGCCCATTGGGCATTTTTAAGGACATATTTATGCATAGAAAATTATTATAAAGGAAAGTAGAAAGACACAATGGTATACAGTAGACTTAGTGGGAGTGGAAGCGGGAGAGGTGTTTATAAGTGAATTTGATTCAGTGATCGTTTGAAAGAAGACAACTTGTTATCAAAGAAATCAAGACTGGGATGTTTGTTGGCAGACCTGAGAATTCTGGGCATAGGGGAATGAAAACCATAGTAAGTTCTATGGTTATCGGTATGTAAGTTTTGTCTGAGGGTTCCAGTTGAAATTTATTTTTTTTGAGCTCGGTAGTTCAGGGGCATCAAAGAGTGAGTGGAGAATTTTAAATAAGACTAGAAACTAGACATTATATAATATAACTGAGCCATCGATGTTATATTAATCACGTCGAGAAATTTAAATTTAGTTGACTTTATACTATTAATTTTTAAGGGAAAGAAATCTAACTCTTAAAAATTAGAAAAAAAATAGATAAAAATAGACTTTCTGTGCAAAATGAAAAATATAGACTTTAATAAACCAAAAGAAGTACTCAAGCATAACGAAACAAGACCAGCATATGTGTTTTTTTCTGAAAACCATAGTAACAAGAATAAAACAAATTAATGAACTAGACTCAAGAGCCACAATATAAAACAAAATATAATACTCCTATAGTGTGATTACCCTGCATAAGAAGCAAATTCACTGTATCTTGAAATAACATAACTATGTTTAAGTTTTTACAAACAATTTGAAATGAAATATAATTAAAATAAAAAAAATAAAAAACCGTGTAAAAAAAAAAAAATGTGATCTTATAATGTAATATAATATTAGTATGTAAAGACTTTGAAAAAAAAAGTCAATTATGAAAAAATGTAACAAACTTTAAGTATTTAAGAAACTATGATATGTAATATAAGAAAAAAATCCTTGTAAAAAAAAAAAAAAAAACCCTTAAAAATTAACAAAATTGCAAAGGTTTATCGACCGGCATAAAAATACGATAAATTAATTTAAAATTTAGGCCAGGGTCTGCATTCCAATGGGAAGATAAAATTTATTTTCAATTTTATCAACAAAGTAAAATTAAGTTTTCTATGTGTAAAATAAAATATACATACATTTTTATTTTTTAAACATGTTCAACAACAGGTTACCCACAAAGATACTTTAAAATTTCATACAAATATACTCATTTTCTTACTTAAATATCGATGTTAGTTTATACCGTTTCAATATGTGCCGATGAAGATAGCGTCCATAATCGCGGCCCAGGTAAGTTGTGAAATAGATCAGTATTTACAGACTTAACACAAACCCGTGTTATTTGTTTATCGTACATTGAAGGCATTTATTTATGATATATTCGCACTTGGTTCATGAAAACTACGTATAAGAAAGACGTGAATCCGGTTGTGATCCCGTGGCTAGTGTCGCAGATTCAAAGATCAAAAGTTCGCTCTCCGCTCTACAATAATTTGATTTCCATTTTCCAATACTGAGTTATTTACAAATCGTTGAAAATGGCTCCCAAAATTGAAATATTTGTGTAAATCATAAGATAGCAAAAAATGTTACTTTAAAAAAAACGTCCATTTACTTTGGCTGTTGTGCACTTAGTATGTTTTAAACTGAATTTAAATAAACGTAACCAAAATAAAATTCAGTAATTTCTTAAATCAAAACATCGCATACGTAATAAATCTCATGTTAAGTTATTAATTTTCCAATTAAAAATGTGTCTTTTGCAAGATTGAGTGGATGCATTAAAATGTAATTAAATCCTTCAAACGTCCATGCCAAATTCCCATCACCTCATTTCTTATTTTCCCTCATTAAATTATGTAAGTTGCAATTTCACAGTCAGCGAGTGCGCTTGTTACTTGTGTATTATGTAAAGAAAACGCAATTGCTGGAGATTCAGAATGCTCGTACATTGGTACATTTACACCATATTATTTATGTTCAATCGTGAAACCTTACCACACGAATTATTTCTTATCCAGCTTGGGTAATATCATATCACCAACTCCATTCCAAATAGTGTTGTCAAACTTACGAATGTAGGTCTTGAAGATCGTGTAATACCCAAGTCTTCCTAGTTAAACCGAATCCAAGACATTATATTAAATTAATGACAAAAAAAAATACTATCGTTGTCGTGTCGTTTCATGTCTTCTCACTATTCTCGACAATTCGTAGAAGATTTTAAAACTAGTATAATCATTGTCTGGTTTATTTATAATCTTAGGCGATGAAGTAACCGGCTAATCCTGTTCTATTTGTGGTCAATTTGGATTCAGAGGAAATTCTTGAAAATTCCGTTCTTTTGTGGTTGGGTTTAGTCATAATTCTTTTATTGAAAATAAACGTCATTCTAATCGTACGTGGGTAATTTTACTTCATTGCGCCCACATTTCCTTTCACAGCTGAGCTCAAATCCGCCATAAAAGTGGACCATTTAAATGCCCTTGAATATGCCCCAAAAACCCTATTTTCTAATCCATCGAAACCCACTTCGACCACAGCGGACGATCATTTAGATGTTTGTGATGTTTCTTCTACTTTCTTGTTCTGTATCGATTATGTTACCGCTTGACCAGTACCCGGGATTTCGTTCCGGTCGAAGTTGCAGAGACCTTTTGTTTGTCACCTGATCTTGTCAATTGTAAGTTCATTGCCCAAATCGGTCATGTAATATGTATGGACTCTTTATCTAGGTCTTCTGAGGGACAATAGTCGGAGGTCTCAGACAGGGGTGGTCAACTGGGCGTGACGATCCATTAGTAGAAATCGTCGGTACGTTGATACGTTGATACGTAATACGTACAATAACAGGAAACAAACTAATTTCTAAACAATCTTTAGTTAGAAATCTGCTTTAAGAAAACTCTTCACATGCAACTTCTATTTCTGACCAGATAACAACCCGTGTTATCACTTTATTTTCTTTGTTTGGCTGTAAAATGAAGAGATTACAGTTTTTTTAAAACCGCCCCACCTTTGTTTTAATTTCAAATATCTTTAGCGGGTAGAAGCCTTCCACAGTTTGATAGGGTACTTGTTTTCTCAAAACCTGGTTGGATTAACTGACAACGCTTTTTATATTCCTTTCATTTCAGCATCAACATCTTTCTACTTTTCATTTAGTACAAAAACGAGACTTTATGCATCTAGGGGAAGTTCAATAGTCTATTTGGCCGCCGGACATATTGGTAATAATTTCCTTGATTTCTCTATTTGTATCAGGTTTTGTCCATAGCTGGTTCTGCTACCGCTCGCACTTTTCATAGAGAGAAGAAAGCGAAACCCTGCAAGTTGGTGACAAGTTATTACCACTCGTATACCTGTTCATAATTACACGCTGACTCTATGTTACCTGCGACGAATTAATACGAGTTTTGGAACAAACTATACCACAAATTATCCAGTGTCTCTAACGAATATCCTAGGACATCTCCTTTTTGGCTATTAAAATAGTCATTTTCTTCTTCCACTTGTTTTAAGCCTATCGGCCTGTTACTCTCTGTATCAAGTTCCCCCTTGAGAGATGGATTGCCAGATGTTCTTCCATCTTATTGGATGTCGTTCTTGAGGTCTGCTTCCTTGAGGTAAACTGTCTCTTGCTGTTTTTTTATTTAAAAAAATAATTAATATAATTATTAACAAATAACAACAGGGATGGAGAATACCTTAAATAAGGGAATGAAGAAATATGGATGTTCAAACATAGGCAAAATGGTGAATGTTACACCGTGTGTAAAGTGGCCACTTAAACCAGCCAATGACAGGTCATAAGCCCTGTAAATGCCTAGACTTCCATATTCCCTTATTTGAGGTATTCTCCATCCCTGTTGTTATTTGTTAATCTTAATGACTCCCGAGGGGGTGAAATCCAGTCTTTTGTCCACGAACATTTGGACAAACTCAAATATTGTAATATAATTATTTTTACAGTTTTCAAAATATCAATTTTCATATTTTTACTAAAGCTAAAATCCCACCAAGCCACTTTCTGTAGCTTGTTGGTAAAGATTATATTTATACTAACTTATTGAATATTATCTACATTTATAAAAACAACGAATAACAGATATAATTAACAGCCGGAAAGATCAGAATATACATGTATATACAAATAATAATATATACTTTTTTTAAATACAATGAAAAATTAAAATATTTACACATAAGCTACTATTTATATATAAGCTTTTGATCGAGTTGATTCTGTCATTCTGGTCATATGCTCATTCCAGATCCTTGTTATCTGCCGTCTCCCATCTTATAATACTACTATTTGACTATGCATATCAAATAGTTGTATTGTTATTAATATTTGGTAGGTACTTATCGAAAAAATCATATCAATGGGGCTCAGTTGCGTAAAAAGCGATAGTTTAATATAAACATGTTGGTTGGGTAACACGACTAGCGAAACACCCACGAGAAAAGATTAACATTTACACGAAACTTAAATATTAATGTGTGTGTATTAAAAAGGGCAGTAGTACCATTATTGATTTGCTAATAATCCCATCTCGTTTGCATAGGATCGCCCGTTAAGTTATCTAAAATAAATTTAAGTAATTAACAATGGTTTATTTAATCAAACCAATGTTATTCGTTGCATTTCTCTATCATCCTATCTATTTTACGTCTTGTACGGCTGTAGTCTGCTAAAACGCACGAAAAATATGAAAATCATACGATTTTGATATTTTAAAATACCATTCATTCACGATCGCACGATTGAGTAAGGTACTCATGCACGAAGTTTTGATTTTTGAAAATGATTTGAAGATCAGTAGTAAATTTAACAGAAAATGTGAGACATATATTATGTCGTTTTGTTTTTATTTCGCATTTTACTGAGTTTTAAAATATTTTACTATACGTATTTATATATTTTTTAAGTGTTTTTACCATGTTTTCACTACATTTATTACTTTGTTTTTTCTTCGTTTTTTTACTACATTTTTACTATGTTTTAACTACATCTTTTACCATGTTTTTACTCCATTTTTTACTTTGTTTTTCACTTTGTCTTCCATCTTTATAACTGTTTCTATTTATTGATGGCTGTTTTTTATATTTTATTACTGTATTAGAACGGGGTAAATAACCCTAGTTAGGTAGTCAAAGCAACCGTATAAATTATAATTTTGTGTATGTAATATAACGATAATAAATCTACCAATTTACCAAAACAACGCGGTCATTTTTGGACTTAAATGCAAGCACAAACGTACAGATACACAAGTAATGTGATATCTATAGATTTTATTTTATTAACTAATAAATTATTAACCGTGTGAAAATTATGTTTATCTTCGTCCTAATTATTTTTATTGTTAGCAATAATTATCGAGAGATCGGTATGCTTTGCACCAATGGTCGTGGATTTTTTATGATTTGTTTCGTCTTGAAATAGTATTATTTTACGATTAATTCAAATTCCCGACAACAGCCATAAGATGATCCATTTAACTTCTAAACAACGCAACTTAATGTATCTACACGAGTATTTATAGACTGATTAGAATCCGAGGTATTTCAAGAACGATAGCAGATTACAATAATAGTCTTATCGAGTTCCTATCATATATCGAGAGAAGTTCTTTGTTGGAAGTTAGAAGCTAGCAAAGAGCCGGATATTGTTACTGCGAATAATTCACGCTACTCGGATTGCAGTTCTTTCATATCAAAAGGTGCGATGTTCACATTCCCCGGGTTGTCGTATACTTCAGTTGTCTTTCACCCTGTCTGCACGTCGTCACCTGTGGGTTGATATTTCAATTTGCCTCCATACAGAATCTATAGGAGTAAGTTCAGGGAAACCGATATAAAAATAAGTTCAACCGGTTCTAAATAGCTTGCACCCCGACCGGCGACCGAACGACGATACACAAGCAGCGTACTGTGATCTGTAATCGCCCGGTATCCAGATGTTTCTGCCTTTCTGGCGTTACGAGTGCAATTTGTCCAAACTTAACAAGCTACAACAATTGTCCTTGCTTATTAAAAGCAGATAACCGCATTTTAAACGGGGTTCTAAAAACAGTGCGCTTTATTTATTTATTTTATTTGAATAAATGCAATAAGTACAATAATTTATTTTTTCCCTTTTTTGTACAATTCACTCTTTTTTATGTACCCACTCACTGCCCCAGAGGCAGCTTCCGGAGTGTCAAATATATTATTTTGTTTAAAAGTGTATTTCTCACATTAATAACATTGTAATTTTATTTTTTTAAATAAGGAAAATGTTAAAAATCAAAAAGAAATATCAGCTTGGTTTTTAGTCGTTCAAACCATACACTCGATTTTCACACGTCATTGAATTCTACCATTTTTAGAATCATTACAGATTACAGACATGTAAACCAAAATAACATATTTTAAGTGTGTTACACTCGTTCACATAGAAACACAATATTGGAATCAGGTTTTGTCTCTGCACGTTTTGAATTATTAGGTTATCAAGTAGTCATTGGAACAATGGCGAGCAGCCATAAATCTTTTTTTCTATAGCAACATTAGCATAATCAACACATTCACGTACCAATCGAATAATCTGTCATTCTTTGACACCAGACAATATTTTTCGCTTGTAACGCAATTATGTATTTGTCATAATCTAGAACAGCATTTAATTTAGAGAATTGTACAATTTGAATTAATTTTATTTGGTATTTCGCCGTTGCAATCCGATTTCCCAATAAACTTTGTACAAGAACAACATTCTACATACTTCTACCCAAATACAATATGTAAACAACCTACTATCATGACTCTTTATAGTATTACGGTGTAATATTTGTTTAGTTATTACATTTCCGATATATTGTTTCCACTCTACGTGTTCCTGTGCAATTGTCTGATGAACCTCGAACGTATCCATCTCCCGTCGGCTTCTCAAGATCTCTCATCGAGATGCCAAATGTAGGTATAATGTACGCTATACTACTTACTCCTTAAAAGGAAAACAATGGATTCGCCGAGGGAATTCTGCCATAAACAATAAAGACACTATCAACGGAACCAGCGACCATTCTAGAAATTCCTTCTGCGGTTTCGATATTTATATCCCATATACATAATAACTAAAAATTAACTATATAATACAGATTACCCGATGCATGATACAGGAATATATAAACCATACATAATACACATTTAGTCATTTAAATACATATATTTAACATATTTTGCGAACTCCTGGATTTCATAAACATTAATATACCAATACGTAGAACTAACTAGACAAAATAGTCTATATTATTGTCACCCTTCAAATCATCTCTCTATAAATATTTTATAATGTTCTATAGTAACAATTAACGAATTATTTGCAAAAGCTACTTATGCTAATGATCTGGTGTTTATTCGTTTTATATTTTTTATATCTTTTGTACGCTGACATACATGTATATATATATTTCTTGTTATTTTTTTTTTATACCCATGTTTTAATATTGTTTTGAAATTTTTGTATATCTAACTAACTCATTATTTCGTATCTTTTATATTGTAAAAGGCACTTGTGCCGTATAATAAATAAATATTTTCCTTGAAGATGGGTTATTTTGCACAACGTCATTTTACCCGCACTCAAAAAAAAAATATCCGCTGATTTTGGCGGAACTAAAAATACGCTCACTGCTGGGGTATCCATATGACAGGTGTTAGCCGCATATGACAGGCATTTTTAGGACAGCCATGCCGTCAGCATTGTTCTGACACAGTTATTTTTAATTGGGTCATCTAAGATTTTAATGTAACAGTAAGTTTTCGAGTTTTTGACCCCGCTCATGGCTTTTGGGGAAAAATAATTGATATTTTTTACCTATAGTCCTTAAAATATAACTTGATTAAAATGACAGCTGTCAAACTAATTTCATTAGTGATGGGAAATTACTGATCACTGATAAAATCGATTTTATCAGTTTTTTCATGCAATTATGAAACTCTGTTTCCGAAAATTGATATAAATACGCAAAAATAAGACATTTATACTTTTTTCATGAACAACATCAAATGATTTATTTTTTTATTCGATCAATTTGTCCCATCTCTAACGTTTTTGCAAAATAATGTAACCTTTTAAGAACGTGGTTAATAATTGGGTTTATTTTTATTTTTTTTAGTTTTAATGCTGATTTTATATATTTATGTTGATTTATGTGTCAAGCATTGTATTAAAAAAATAAATAACACGCCAGATACGAATGATTTTTCGAATGATAAATAACTCCTTAGACGTTACTACAAAGTTATGTCGTCACTTTTTCTGACAAATATCATTCTAATCAAGCTATATTTGAAGGACTATAAGACAGGCATTTTAAGCAACCTGTACAAGCATCCCTTCCATCCATTTTAAAATGGTAACCCTACCACACACTCACAGCCGACCCTGACTTATAGTCCTTAAAATATAGCTTGATTTAAATGACAGCTGTCAAACTAATTTCATTAGTGATGGGACTGATCACTGATAAAATCGATTTTATCAGTTTTTTCATGCAATTATGAAACTCTGTTTCCGAAAATTGATATAAATACGCAAAAATAAGACATTTATACTTTTTTCATGAACAACATCAAATGAATTATTTTTTTATTCGATCAATTTGTCCCGTCTCTAACGTTTTTGCAAAATGATGTAACCGTGTAAGAACGTGGTCAATAATTAGGTTTATTTTAGTTTTTTTTAGTTTTAATGCTGATTTTATATATTTATGTTGATTTATGTGTCAAGCATTGTATTAATAAATAAAAAAATTAACATGCCAGATACGAATGATTTTTCGAATGATAAATAACTCCTTAGACGTTACTACAAAGTTATGTCGTCACTTTTTCTGACAAATGTTATTCTAATCAAGCTATATTTGAAGGACTATAAGACAGGCATTTTAAGCAACCTGTACAAGCATCCCTTCCATCCATTTTAAAATGGTAACCCTACTCACACACTCACAGCCGACCCTGAAAATTAAGTATTTCATAAAATACCACTTAACTCGACATGAATATTTTATTTAAGTCTGTTCTATAATAATCTCAAACACAGGAAAAAAATTACTTACGTTGTATTCAAATTAAGGCGACGTTATATAATGTATTGTGAAGAGTGCATTGTCACCCCAGTAGCTCAATTACAAATAACTATCAACGTGCTTAAAAACATGCTAAGCATTTGAGCGATCACTATGAACAATAATGAACATGCTTAAGTTATCGCAGTCATAAGTCAACGCTCGTGTCGGTTTGTTTTTTGTTTTCCTTGTAAATAAATACAGTTCATTGGTGAAAAGTCGACGTTTACTATTAAAAATAATACAATATATTGCATTTGCAAAATAGTAAGGAGTATCTAATTAAAAAAAGTTAAAATTAAATTACAATAACTGTGCGGACTGCTTTTCTTGGGGATGGCTTGCCAACCGCCGGTTAAATGCAATGAAAAGCATGATAAATAAATAAAAATAACAGTTTTGGAATATTTTCCATATTTACACCGGTGAAATTCAAATATGTGATTGCGCAGCAGGATTATACGTCGCGAAACGTAAATATTCTGACATTTAATATTAGGTGTTCACGGATGTTCAATTGTGATCGCGAATACGATAAAAAACATTGTTGAGAAATTGTTATCACGTCGCTTATTAGCACGTCGATAGTTATTTGTGATTGAGCTTCAGTGGTCTCACCATCGCATCGTTTTAATAAATTTATCTTAATTGTATGCATTTGATTACAGCTTATCGCGAACACATTTTGTTTTGCTTTCTTGTATTATTCAGCTTAATTTATACCAATAGCTGTGAAGCAGAGTGCGTGCGCTCAATACTTAAGCCCTGCATACGCGACATACGCGTACGTTTCTTGTTTAAATATGAAATATGCAACTTTCTAGTCGATACCCAAATGGGGAGTGCCTTCAGCCGAAAATATATTTGTTAATACTCTTGACATTTTCTTCATCGCCGTCGTTACTATTGTTTTAATAATTATTAAGTATATTTTAGTCGCATATTAATCAGATGGCTTAATTTTATTTGTTTCACGCATCTCCGAATCTAGAATTGAACCGGCATATAGAACATTCCGATAGCATTAATTTACCTATCTAAAATTTCTTTGATTCGTCATCAAACAGACCCGTATTCTCGAATAAAAATTCTTCACACGTCTTTATAAATTCATTGCTAAAAATACCTCATGTGTGGCACATTTTTAGTCTAAGTCTAAATGATTTATTATTAAATAATAATACGTGTGTGTGTATGATTACGAATGCATTACGAGTGCCCTGACTCAGCGTGGATTTTCTAGCGAGTTGGGGCCAGTTCACAGGCATGCACAGCATGATTGTGTCACTTTAAACTGTGTCTCTGTCCCTAATAAATGTATGTACAATATTATTAATAAATACCAACAAAAAAACCGAATAGTGCAGAGCCAATTCCACCGTATAAACAAAAAATAGATAGTAATTTTATTTTCGTAATCAATATAGAAATAACTTATATCGAGCTTTTATATAAAGGAAATATACAAATGGTTTTAACAGAACGGAAATGATTTTTTGCAGGTTTTTTTTTAAATCAAAAATAAGACTATTATCTACTAATTAATAATGTTTTTATCTAGCATGGCGATCTTAGCATTTTTAGCCAATGCGTGTACAGGGCACAGAGACGAGTGGAGCCACCCTGCGAAGTGGTTTGGAGAAGCGTATATTGTAGTTTAATAGAGCGACTCTGAAAGGGACATTGAAAGTTGTATATGTAAATATTTGTTCGCGCTCTTTCTTACTGAATTTGGTAAGTAGAGGAAGAAATATATTCAATTTGTAATGAAAAAAATAATTGCTTGCTTGTATGAGTGAATCCGAAGAAATACATTTATTTTTTAAAACGGATTCGGGTATGTGGTGGATGCTTTCAATGTAGCTTAAAAGAACAAAAACATTACTTTTTAGTATGAGCGAAACCGATCGGAAAACTCGCGGTCTTTAAAACGGTTTTTGGGTATCCGGAGGGGGAGTGTTTTCTGTGTAGCGTAAAAGGCGTTGTCATAGGCTAATAATTGTTGTCATAGAAAAATAAACAGACAAAGTGCATGTCATACGTTTTATTTATTTTAAACTTTTGTACAATGCTGTGCAATGCAATTTTAAGATATGAACATTTAAATTATATATTTATTTCCATAAATGCGCTTGGCGGATGAATACTGCAAAGCATTTTTTCAACCAACCAAAATAAAAATAATTAAGAAAAACATTTAAACAGTCAACAATAATATGTAAATATAAATCACAAATAACATATTATAAAATAATATTCATAACGATAGGGAGGGGAGTGTGGAAAACACTATCTCTTTTTCAGGATTTTGACCTGAGAGTAGCCGTCAATACGAAAATACTCTTCCAGGATTCTGGTTATATTTCACACATAGAACTGTATCCTTCATCCTCGTGGACATTAAACAATAATTTTATATCTAATCACTTATTTATTATTTCACGCAGTACAAAAAAAAAATGTAAAATTAAAATACAAAGCACAACAAATTCAGTGACAAACATTGAGAAAAAAAACATAAACTTAAACCCATAACTCTTAGGTTCACTGCTTCGCTATTTTTCCATTATTATATTACTGTGAGAAGCATTCCCGTGCAGACTTTACGCAATAAATTTTATGTGTACTTATAAAGTGTTCGTACACATATAATTGATCTGCGTATCACCAAGTTGTGTAGAATTCATTACATGTATGTAATTTTTCCTTAGAACTTTCACCTGTTAAAACCAATTGCATAAACGTAATTTTGTTAGTGAGTTTCGGGTGCGTTTGTTCTTACATAATTATTTATTTGTAACCTGCTATACAAATTGTAGTCCTTATGTAGTGGTATTTATAAATTAATTTGATCGGGGCTTCGCAAGATCATTAGTATTTTATACGACTTAAATAGCCGACTGCTCAGCACCAGTAACACATTCTTAGCGTGTTTTCTTAATCACTCCACTTACATTTTTCGGATTTCACAATACACTAAAATATAAAATCTTGTATTTATTTATTTACAATATATAATATATTTAATAGACTGGTGTAGGCCAATGTTTGTGCATTTTTTTAAGCTTTAGGCAAATATTGCCTGTACATTTGATCTGAGATGATAATAAAAATCTATGATTGTACAAAGGTTCTCAAGTGATCAATCATTCAAAAAGTTTAATCTATAAATACTTTGATGCGTAATTGATTTGAAATAATCCTTATACACCCGCGGAAAAAATGTTTTTTTTTTAATTCAATGCATTGGAAAAAGTGGACTAAAAAATTACAGGATGTGATCCAAAGTGGAAAAGGCAGTTTTACGGTCGTTCAAATGTCACCCTTGTTTTTGTGTTGCAGATTTTTTTTTCAATTGATAGATTTTATAAAGCCATAAAATAAGAATCGTAATAATCTAAAAGATTTCTATGTTTTTTATTTTAAAACGCCCTTATTAATAGTTTATGGTAGAGTTTATACTTTTTATTAATTTTATTTATATGAGCTCTCATCTATGATTAGTGGAATCTATAATTGGTTTTGTTACGTCTTATTTTTAAGCGAGAATTATTTTTAGTGTGATGTTTAACTCGTCGTAATCGTAACGACGCATGTGATTTTTTGACACTTTATGTCACAACTTAGTACCAAATTATATATACATATTATATACGGCCTAAGCCAATTACAACAGTTACATGAAGAAACATAAATGCAAGAAACTGAACAAAAAGAACATTAAACTATTTAGCAAAGACAAACAAGGGCAAAACAATAATTGTATACAATATATTAAAAAAAACGAAAGACCTAAAACTTGAGCTAAACCATGCCAATCCAACTTCATCCCACACTGTTTAGTCGCGAAGAGATCTACGAAAAGCCGGAAGATCTATCCCAAAAAATTCCAAGTCGTGTGATGAATTGACTAATCTACACATTCTGGACATTGGGGCATAAAAACCAAAGTTGCTCTTAGAAGATTTTATAAATAGCAGATTTTGACTTCTGGTGACACGGTTGGGAACATGAAAAGAAATTGATTGCAATAGAGATGGGACATCACTTAAAGCATTAAGTATTTTGAAAATGCAAATAAGGTCCATCTCAGTTCTACGTTTCTCCAATGAAGACAGATTAAGAGATTGCTCTATTTCAAAATAGGAATAATTACCCCTTTTTAATTATCATTTGATACTTGGATTAGTTTCATATATTCCGTATTTTTCAAACCTGGAAAATAAAGCCTTTATATAACATTTTCAGATCAAATGTAAAAGAAAGGCAATGTCGCATTTTTTACACATTCGTCGTTCTACGATCCCGACGAACTGGAAAGTCCGACGTGTGAAGTAGATACTCCCCGTACAAAGTTACGAGTTACTAGTTACCCAACTTAAGATAGTTGACACGACGAAGTTTGATGTGTTTTTGTCACTCACGGGTAAGAAACAATACGCGCACATTCCGTCAGCGTAATAAGCTGGGAAGGAGAAGCGAAATACCATCGAGTTGCTCTCGCTAATGGGGACGCTTGGGAAAGGACTTCTCACTGTCGACAGTCTTAAAGTGACACTATTTCTCGATAATATTGTTAATTTCTTTGGCACCAATGAATTTGATTCTCCTAACGATTGTCATAATATCTAGAAGTTAAATAATCTTTTTTATTTCAGTTAATATGATTGTTTTGACTTGTGACGTTGCAGTAGGGTAATCGGAAAGATCCACATTGACAATAGATTTGAATGATATATGATATGTATCATGTCAAGATATTTACACATTCTGCAGATACGATCTGTATTGTAGTGTTATCAAAACCGAACCGAAGTTTTCCAGCTATTTAATAAGTTATACGAGACGTATTGATTGCCGATCTAGGCCGATTGGTCCACGCACCAGCCACCAACTCTAAAAGAGTACTCAGCGTACCACTTTCCCGTGGCATTCTTGGCCGAATCCGGACCGGCCACAGCCTGAGGGTAGTGACACAGCTGTGAGCCAAAAGCCGTGAGCACACCAAGGTCAGGGGGCACCCGTACTTTTCTTGCACTAGTAAAAAATAAATCATTAAGTGATACTTGTTATTCCTGTGTAATTAGATTTATTTTATCCAGCGTGATGGGTACACACTGTACACATGGCAGTACTGTGGATCGATAAGTGACATTTTATATTCATTTAGAAATGTCGTTTGTTCTTCAAGACTACATATTTGTTCTATAATATGACGCTTCCAACCAACTGATGATGATGTTGTCACTAAATAAAGGTATTATTTAGTTAATTTAAGTTTTTTTCATTTTATTGTTCAAAAAACTTATATTTTTAAAAAATACTTATGTTGTATTATTTTTTTAATTATTATTATCTAGTTATTCTCAACGTTACTGTGTTATATTTATATTTAGAACATAAGATTTTCTCATGGTTATTGTTATATTTTATTTAGAGATGTTATTTTTCTTTTTTACTTTTTGTTTTTTGTATTATATCTTCACTAAATTTTTTACTTTTAATTATTCTTTTATTTCATACTATGTAATATTGTGCACTGCTGTGATTATTTCTGTAAATATTTTTTTTTTGTAAAAGTTTCTTTGAACCGTTGATGTATAAATAAATAAATAAATTGTAAAACTATTACGTTTGGACTTAATAGCTCTAAGGATTATTTTTTTTACATACTAAAAAACACACAATTTGTAAATATTCGTTGATAAATTAATTAATTGCGCAGTTTTTTTGAAATTTCAACGTTGATTAAAATGTACATATTAAATACACACGTCTTCCTCTGGAACTATTCAAACGAAAATGACGAATTAATTTAAAAATAAATATAACTTCAATCTCATATTTTACACCGCAACCGTAACCGGCATTTGTTTACCTCTGTTAATTTCTAAATTATTCTAGAAAGGTTTAAAGAGACAGATTACAAAAGATGTGATTTGCCGATACGAAATAGAAAAGGGTGAATTGGTCTCGAGTCAAGATCTAACAATATTGAATTACAAATAATCGAGACTTAAAATAAACTACTAAATACTAAGTAATAACCGGTCATAACGCCCCCAGTTACCTATTAATCATTAGTAGTAAAAAAGAGCCTTGGTAGGTATGATATTGTATTGTGTATGTGAGTATTAATTCGATTTTTGGGTGGTCAGTATTTGCGGGAGAGATCTTGTTCAGTACATAAGTAATCATGCGAATTAAATAGGTTGTTACACTTTTTGCTTTAACTCTCGTGTGGCTATGATGTCACATGATACAAGACTTGATATATCTTTCTAATTTTTCAAAATAATGAAGTTTTATTTTGCTACAATAGGTCTAAATTATATGCTTTTTATTGTTTCTACATGTATATAAAAGATGTAAATATTTTTATAATGTTTTGTTTATTTTTTAAAATATTACTTACTATGTTTGTGCTTGCCAGTATAATTTTTGTAAATGCCCCTTGGGCGTATTCTAAAATTAAATTAAATAAAAATAAATAAATATTATTGTTTTTATAAATTATGGAAAATAGTTTATTAAACAGTACAAATTATATTAGTTAATTTTTAGTTTTTGAATACCTGTATTTCAAAATATCTCGTCTTTTGCTTTATGTAACACGATGTTGAAGCACCGTTTGCATAGGGATTTTTTGCAGCAACACCCCTTTAAAAGTCTATTTTACACTATAGTTTGTTAAAAGCCTTTAAGACTTGCCAACTTCGGTTTATATGTCATATTAACATTTCTTCGCCTAAAAATAAGTGTCACTAAAAATAATTAATAAAAAATATTGATTTTAAAAACATGTTCTACCATAAAAACAATAAAATATAAATCTGACCATTTATCAGCACCTGTCTGATGTCTCCCGGTCATTGGTAAACATTTTAAAATTAAAATTAGTAAAAAAAATATTTCAAAAGCTGCTTTTGAGTATAGTAATTGAAATGTAGCTCTTTCCATTAATAAATATAAATACAGAAACTTGATTTATTTCAAATACAACTTCTATGTACAAAATACATATTGAGCGATTTCTGTGAATCTCTTGTAAAATTAGCATTATTATTCTAAATAATTGGGAATAATTCATTTGTAGTTTTGTGCTGCAAAATAAACTCATTATTGACTACCTGCAATGATTTTCCATGATTTATTAGCTTACGTGTTATGATATTCACTTGCAATAATAATTATTGTCAACTTGGTTTTTGATTGATTGCAATTATTTTTTTAAAGAGTCATTGACGCATTTCTGGTCGTGTGGTTACAAGGGGAGATCCCAGCAGAGTGCTCGTACGAGATTTTCCTGAAATTTGAATTATTCAATAAAAAATAATAAAATACGGCCCCAGTAGTGTTCAATCGGTTGGGGTGGTGCAAGTGACACAGTTTTAAATAGTGTATTTGTTGCACAAAAATCCATAATTAAAATAATACTCAGTGTCGCGATACAGACATCTACTGAAGAAATATTCCATAAATCACAACTTATGACACCAAAACAATTATAAGCTAAAACGATACTCACTTATAGATTCAAAAACTACTCTTACTCAAATGAAAGACATAACCCCCACAATACATCACATACAAATAATATAATCACTAGATCCTCAACACAAAGACAACTTACAAATACAAGCTAATACCACTTTCGGACAAAGGGATTTTAAGTATTATTCAATTAAAATCTACATCCTACTTCCACTATCTATTAAAATAATTAGTAACGTGAAAATGTTAAAAAAGGCTATAAAAAAGGGATAGTGGAGCTAGGTAGAAGTAAAATGGATTGTCTCATTCGCCCATACCAATATTGAATCAACTGCTTCACAAGTGTAAAGCTTATGTTAGGTTTTTGTTATTTTCATTGTGTGTTTTGTTATATAAATAATATAGACGTACATAAATACCTTGTTTTTAAAACTGTCTTAATATGTGTTAATTATCTTTGTTTTTTAAGTTAGTCTTCTTTGTTTATTCTCAAATATAATTTTTAAAAAGTATATTGTTAAGTGTCGTCAGCACGGGAAACCCCAGTGAGGTCACATTATTTTTATTATTAATAGTTTGTAAGCAAAAAATATGAATAAATAAATAAACACTGCAAAGGGAACATAGTCAATAAAGGCGAGTGGTGATTAAATGTGTGATTAATAATTAAATTGTTCTGAGAATTTAATTTTTAGTGAATTTCTATTACAAACTATATTGTAAGCTAAAATATGAATAAATAAAGAAATAAATGTCCTGGGTGGACATATTAAGTTCTCCATAACGAAAGCCATTTTCAGAAGAAGCGTACAAGTTTGGATTTTGTTTAAGGAAAAAGACCATTGCAGGAGACTTCTGCGAGATATTCTATAGATTTATATACTTTTAAGCGTGTTGTCCAGATGTTAATGGAAATGTATGTTTTTGTAATATTTTTTTATGTTTGGTACTGTTTATTAATATGCATGCTTTCATTTTTCATTATGTTGTACCCCGACTCTACACAGGACTCTTGGCCTCATAGAGTTAGGGATACGTTATTATTTTTTGTAGTATATGTATATATAGACAGGCGCCGTGGCGCAGTTGGTTTTTTTATTTTTATAATAACCCGCTAAGCCTTTATTTTGAGGCTCGTCAGCAGGTGGGATAAAGAGGATATGGAAGAAGTAGTGAAAAATACTACACAACACCCAGACCAATTGAGAAGAAAATCTTTCTTGGATTTTTTTTCTTGCAACTGACGGGAATCGAGCACGGCCAACTGCGAATCTGGCGTCGCGGGTTTGACTCCCGCCAGTTGCAAGAAAAAAATCCAAGAAAGATTTTCTTCTAATTAGTCTGTGTGTTGTAGTGTATTTTTCATTACCTCCTTCCATACCCCCTGTATCCCACCTGCTGACAAGCCTCAAAACAGAGGCTTAGCGGGTTATTCCTTATAGAAATATATATATTTATATAAATAAATAAATTCTGCACTACTCGCCTTTATTTTTAATTCGTAGACTGCTCTTAGTCAAACCGGTTTCTCGCGTATTATGCAAAGGTGGGCTTTGCAGAAATCACGAGTTTGTCATCTCGTATAGATGTGTGCACGGAGCTTTATATTCCGTATCTCTCGAGTACGCGACGGACGCGAGGAATATTTCCAAGACGCGACAGGACGACACGACAACTTCCGGCGTGGCATTCTCCTCCTCTTCTTCTCCTTCTCTCTCGTCCGTGGGTTTATTGGCAATACCAGTTTGGCGAGAGATTTCGTTCTGGACCAGTTTTTTAGAACTCGCCAGATTCCTTGTTATTGTTTCAAATATTAAAATACCCTATTTTTCGGTGTTTTTTTAAATAATTTTACCGGAACAATCGCCGTTTATTATATCTCCTTGGTCTACTTTATTTGCATAAAAGAATATATGGGTGGTGACATCATCGCTTCGAGCGTGTTTTAATCAAGTTGAATATCATGTGTTTTGCTTTAGTGCTTAGAATAATAATACCCCACCGGCTAATAGAGTCGCCTATATGGACAAAAACCATTATATGACGAATCGACTACGAAGTTAGTACAGCTATACAACGAGCTGTATATACTCGGGCCGAGAATCGCAAGTGCAAACCGAAACCGTACATTACAAGTTGTTAAACTAGAAACCAAACCAACAATTTGGAACGCTCTTGTTTTGTACAATAGAGCTGAAGGGCTTCTCTTTCAGCGTGAGCGAATTATTACTCAAAGGTTTTACGTATACATATTAATATATATTATCTTACTGAATGCCATTCAACAGAATACTCTTATATTATATTTTGGTTATTATAACTATGTATTTATAAATCATACTTTACATAATTTTGTATAATATTCCCAGGAGTCTTTAGAAAACGTCATCTAGTGACAAGTGACAAGCATATAATAATATATTGACGTATTTTACACTTAAAAAAATATATTTACAAAAGCATAATACAAACATATGTTATCGATAAAATTATTACAAACTTTTTTTAAATTCATAGCTTTAAAAAGTATTAAAAATGACGTAATACGCAGTCTCTGGTTCAACTGAAGCTACTACTACTACTACCATGACGCCATTTCCTCGTAGGGGTAGGCAGAGAGAATGGACCGCCACACACGTCTATCCTGGCATATATTCTTAGCTTCTTCCACATTCATACATCTTGTCATACATGCCCTTCGGTTCTGTCTGCTTTTGACATGACCAGACTTAAGATTTTGGTTTATCTGATCATGCCACGTCTTCCTTGGTCGTCCTCGTCTCATGTTACCGCTCATTTTCGCCATATATACTTGTTTTTACCATTCTTTCGTCGTCCATTCGTTCTACGTGACCTAACCATCTCAGAGACCCTTTCTTAATCTTAACAATTACACTTGACTCAGATTTGCACTCTCGCCTGATTTCATCATTCGTAACCCTGTCATGATTTATTCAATGTACCTACTTCTAGAAGGAAAAATAACCACTTAATTCACATTTATCAATTACCGAATCTTATTTTAATAACGCCTTTAAATTTAAATGAAGTTTTTCGTACACATGTTAAGAATGTCGTTTATGTTATCTGTTTGTTTCATTTCTACATTCTGGCTCTTGCCGTATAATAATAATTACTGCGTTCGTATTTTATCACATCTCCAAGATATTCGTTGCTAGATGACCACACAAATACTAACACATGTTTTCAATCGGCTGTAGTAAAAGAGCTAATTGTAATAATTATGTAAAGCCCGGTTCCAGCTATCAGCGACAGTGTTTCGGAAACAATGGTCTCTGCCAGCTTTTGTTTTTTTCCGCCTTTCTGTCCAGTTGTCCGGTTCGTCGACCCTTCCTCCCCTTTCTCGCATCGCCCATGTCTGTCATGCCGTCATGCAACTCCAGAGTGGTTCGCGGAACTATGCCCAACCCACCTCGCGAACTTTTATTCTCTTTTCAAAACTGCCTCCACTCCGTTTTTTGCATATTTTTGTGACTTGTGTCGAGCAAACAAATAATACCCTGCAAATCAAAAGGGTTTTCGTATTCCTCTCTGGAAACTTGTGACTTTATTCCGGAGCGTTAAATTTACAGACTCTATAAAAATACCGACCGTGTTTTAAGTATGTCCAAAACTTTATTGGCGGATACATTTAAGAAGGGATTTAACTACGATATTATTCGATCTACTAAACTTTTATTTTTTTTTCTTAAAACAATATTTTCCTTTTTGCTCAGATCTTATACCGACCGTTTTAGAAAACAGACTGTTTTTTGAAAATTACCGATGAGAATTTGGTTCAAAACAAGAAAAATAAGAATTGTATGAAATTTATAAATTGTATTAGTAATATAGTCTATTGCTATTAATTTTTCCACTGTACCATTGGACGATTAATACTTTTTTCTCATACTAACGTAAATCATAAAAATAATACAATATATCGTCTGTCTAACTTGCAAAACTCCAATCTCCAAAAATAAACATTTTACAGGAGGGTAAAAAAACAGTATAATTTTTTGAAATTATAATGTTTTTCACCCTCATATAAAAAAAAATATTTTTGGAGATTAGAGTTTTGCAAGTTAGTCAGACGATATCTAATACTACTTGACCCCAACGACTGAACTATACGAAAAACAAGCTAGTTTGACATAAAATAATTGTAAAAATTCTACACAAAATTGCATCGGGAAACATACAACATGAAATTATAAAAAAATAAAAATCTTTCAGTTATCAATAGTTAAAATTAAAATTTATCTTTATTTTATTTATTAAAAAAAAGGCATCCGTCATAAAAAAAAAAAACAATATTTACAAATAAATCAAAACCAATTATAGTTTTCTAATATATAACAGAATGAACATATATATCGGATACCATTATTTGACTGCCCTTGTTTGTCTTTGGTACGTAGTTTTATGATCGTGTTGTTCAGTTTCTTATACATATCAACATTATTTTGAGTTTGTCCAAATTTTTGTAGACAAGAACTGGATTCGTTTACATTCTTGTACATATGTTTTTTCACTTACCTGTTGTAATTGGCTTTGGTCGTATATATAATAATAAATAAATAACTAAATACAATGCTAAAAAATAATAAGAAAAAAAAACTTATTCGTGTAACGCCACTCCGTATCATTCCTCTTGTAAAAAAAATATTACAATCATAATTTTTCAAATATTTAAGTTTAGTTTTATTTATAAAAAAAAAAATTTCATATATTTTTGATGTTTTTTTTATTGCATGTTTCTTTTTATATTTAATTTGCTATGTATTTTTTGATGATGTTTTTGTTATACGAGTATGCAGTAAATATGGTAATATTGACTGTAAAAGTTTTATAGATACTCGTATATTCATCCCAACTCAACACGGGTCTTTAGTTCCATGGAGTTGGGACTTGGTATCTCAATAAATGTTTAAATGAATATATTGTCAATAAATTAAAATAAATCATATGAATTTTTTTTTTGTTTACTCGGTCTTAAAAAATAATTTCGTCCGCGGATCCATACGGAGTAACCACAGATCAGCTTTCCTTCCTTTCTTCTTTCAAACGAGAGAAAACAAATACAATATTATGGTAAAGAAAAAAATCTCTCATAAAGTTGATGATCAAGTGTTGCGCTCGCTTGTATTTTACGGGTTTCGCACTGCGTGGGCGTTAAACATTATTTATTTTTTGTGTGTGTTATTGTTCCACTCCCAGTTTCTGCAATGTACTTCATCATTTAGCGACGTCGCATTTTTATTTTCCACTTTGACAAACCGCGAACAAACTCCACAAACAATTATACCGCGTAGTCTCGCCACAATATAATTACACACCATACGCTGTACACATTACACGCGTACGTTCTGTCTTGTCTCAGACTGCGTGGAAAAATCACCAGAGCTCGGATTATCTCATAGTCTCCTGACTTCATCATATTATACGTACACTATACACTACTACCCGCGCTCTTGAATTCGTTGTATACAATATGTAGACACCATTTTTATCGAATATCCAAAAACAAACATTGATATTCCGCCTCACATTACCGAAACTAATGATTACAACATTTTTGAGAAGAGAACATGGAAGTCTAGGCATTTACGGGGCTCGTGACCTGTCATTGGCTGGTTTGAGTTGCCACTTTACACCCTGGAACATCCACCATTCTGCCTGAACATCCACATTTTCCCAACTCTTCCATCGGAGTTTTTTTTACTTCATAAAAGTCAACAGGTTGGAAAGTTGAGGAAATGTGTACGTTTATATATAGGCGAATTGTGAATGTTACACGGTGTGTAAAGTGTGCAGCCAATGACAGACCGTAAGCCCTGTAATTACCTAGACTCATTCCCTTCTCAAAAAAGTTTTCCCTCTCCGTTGCGATAAATTTCAATCCTAATAACTCCCTAAGGAGTAAATTTCAGCCTTGTCTACAAACATTCGGAGATACTTAAAATATTGCTAATTTGATTTTTAAAATTATTATATTTTATTTATTTTACATACGGCGTAAGTCAATTACGACAGTTACATAAAGAAACATATGTACAAGAAATTGAACAAAAAGAACATAAAACTATGTAGCAAAGACAAACAAGGGCAATAAAATAATTGTATACAATATATTCATAAACATTTTTTTATTTCATTTCATTTTTTTGCACCACAACAGGCCAGGAGGCCCAATTACAGTGGTAAATTACATTACAGAACAACCAGGCTTGATAAAAATCACATTTTAATTTTTGTGGTCTCACCGGGGATCGAACCCGGAACCTTCCGTGCGTGAGTCAAGCGTCTTGACCACTACACCACGGAGGCCGCCATATAAGACTTCGTGCTGAACCATGCCGATCCATAATTCATCCCACGCTGTTTTAGTGGCGAAGAGATCTACGAAAAGCCGGAAGATCTATTCCAAACATTTCAAGTTGCCTGACGAATTGACTAATCTACGCATTCTGGAAATGGGCATAAAAACAAAAGCTGCTCTTAGAAGATTTAATTAATAGCAGATTTGACTTCTGGTGACATGAAAAGAAATTGTTTGCAACAGAGAAAATGCATATAAGGTCCTTCTCAGTTCTACGTTTCTCCAATGAAGACAGATTAAGAGATTGCTCTATTCCGAAATAGGAATAATTCCTCTTTTGAAATATAACATGCCAAAATAGCTTTAATTAACGCGTTTGTTGAGCCTATAAACTATAAATATTCCAAAAAGAGACCGCTTCAGAACATCTATTGATATTTCCATTACTGGAATTAACTTTCGTTACATTTGCTATTTTTTAAACATATTTCCTGCTGTAAACCAAATTTACCACTGCACTTGCGGCTTTGTCATCCTTTATTCCTTGAAATGAATGCTGTTAACTTAGACGTATGCAATTTTGCAGTCATTGTCCTCGATAATGACAAGACGCTTTTTTTAGAAACCGCGTCGTAAAATTTCTATCATATTTTCACAAATGAAATCCGCATAACCTATGCAATTCATCCCAATTATATTATACGATAAAAACAACATCGTTATTAACCGTTGCTCAAAACTTTTGCCAATTGTAATAAAAATAGCTTTCGTTTTACGTTTTTACATGGAGAGACATTGAAATATCATTACAGTGTCTAATATTTGTACTTTGTAAAATAAATTCTTTATTTAAATTCATTTTAACAGAGGGAAAACATTTTTGAGAAGGGAATATGAAAGTCTAGGCATTTACAGGGCTTATGACCTGTCATTGGCTGGTTTAAGTGGCCACTTTACACACTGTGTAACATTCACCATTCTACCCATGTTTGAACATCCACATTTCCTCAACTCTTCTATCTGTTGACTTTTGTGAAGTAAAAGAGCTGAAACCTTGAAATCACGTGGGTGAGATTCATCCGGCTGAACCAAATCACCTACTAGGCAACGCCTGAAAAAAAAAATCCATTTTTATACTTCTTCTTTTACCAGGTAGTTAATTCAACAATGTAAGCATTTGTAAATACTCAAACATTGTCAAATTATTTATTGATAAGTTAAGTAACGGCGTAGATTTTTTATTGACTCGTCAAATTAGGACGAAGAATTTCTTGACCTCGTCGAGTGATGTAACGCCTTTAATTTTAATTATATCTGTTCGAGCACACATCGTTTATATCTGTTAGCGAATATAATTACATATTCTTAAATTTTTTTTAATCCACGTCAAATATAATTGCAAGCTGTATATCAAATATGCTCAGATATCCGCACACGCAAATACCACTGCGTGAATCACTAGATGAACATATTAATACTAATCACACGTCTTCTATCATAAGACGATATGAACGTCACGAGTGGATAGTGTTATTGTATATGCAGACGCTTATAGGTGTTGCTGGCTGATGGTCTCATCCACGGAGCAACTAGCAAATATCTCGCTCTCGTGTATGAGATTTCGGATTCACCTTATCGGGCGCCGGAGCCGAGCACCGACGCCGCTGACGCATGACGCCATCTCGCGCATTCCGTTTTATGATCTCGATTGATTTTGCGAAGTTTATTGAAGATTTGGCTCCAGCGGAACAAACAGATATTCCATTTATTCTCGCCACAGTCTTCGCTGACTTTTGCTTGTTCTGTTTCCCCGCAATATTCGCCTCCTGTTAATGTCATTTAAATAATTTTCCACTTACGGTGAACTGTCGTCTGGCCCCAAACTGTTCCTCTAATTGCCGCGTCTTCTGAATTTTAATGATGACTGATTCATTTTCCGCTTTGAGCCGAACAGCTGTTATAATAAAAGTAGAGATCGCTTAGTTTTTCAATGAAACCGTTCTTTCTTTTGTCCGATTCATTCAGTACTAATGGTATGGCCGTATTCACAATTTGGCTGAGAATTCTCTCACCGAAATGTCCGCACGTTATTCTCTTTGCATCGTGCATGTCTTCATAAGCCAGTTTATTTGTATCTGAATATACTCTTTCCACTACCTGTGCAAATGTTTATTTATTTTAAAATAAATTGATTTAAGTTATTTATTGACTTATCATGTACGACTTTGCAGTTCGCTTTGTTAAAACTTACTACGATTCTCCAATCCATCTCACGCTGACTGTTAATGTTAACGTACCTACTGTACGGCGTACGCATTGCCATTGAAATGTCTGCTACGGCTTGCTATAAACCAATAAACTGATCGTAAAACTCGACGCGTGTATTCCGTCAAATAGTTTAGTGCAGGCAACCTCTGCCAAGAGCGGTCGCATTGGGATATCACAGGAACTTGTGCGGTTTGCTAAATCACAGGCCTTTGGCTTCAACGGGAAGTTTAAAACTACGAGTTCGCAGAGTGCACGCGGGCGCTGAATGCATGATCCGGTTACTCATCATCAGATTATCCTGTTATTTTAATAAAACTGCGTCAATAACCTTATATTTCGATCCTCTGCGTCATCATTATCAACAGTCAGCTGTCTTATATTTCCTATTACTCGGATGCTCTTCAACGTTTTTATTCACCACAACCAACCTTTATTACCCAAATAACTAACTGTAAATTTCAAAAATAAAGTTCAGGTTTACATCTTAAATGTGACAATTAATATTTTCATTAGGATTAATTTAGATGTTTACAGTTTATATAAGAAAATCATAGATTTGAAATTTGTTAGATTTTAATTTTATTTATCGGTTGAAATTATCATAACTCCCACGTTTTGCAAATAAGATTTATTTTTATTTTAATCGATGTTTAACATGTTCTACTTAATGTAAATAAATTGATAATTTGGAAATGATAAATAAAATAGGTAATATAATTTGTATTTTTCTGGAACACTGGCTTTATAATACTTAGTTTATTAACAAGCATAACAGTTTCTTCATCTTTTAATAATATTAGATTTCTCTGGATTGTGTGTAGTCTGCCTAACTAGGTGCAACCTGTTTTAAGGCAGACATTTTTCAGTGTTGGGTGCCGACAGTGGATCATCCTTTTTTTGAGAGCTGTAATTTTGTAACGGTTTGAACACGAAAGCTAAAATTTGGTACCACTGCTGCCTAATTATCTTTTTTTCGGACTTAATAGAAGTGTAAGATACATACATATTTAATAACAATATAAAAATAAATAAAACGGACTTAAGTGAATATGTAAGTACCATAAGTAATTTGAGGCTCGCACAGAGACATGCATATTTTATAGGCCCAAAAAAAAATCATTATTTTTTTAATGATAATATTTCATCGATTCCAAACTTTCAAAATTTTAATTTTTTTAAAAACATGCACTATCCTGGATTCAAACTAAAGATATGAACTCTTTTTTTCTATGATTTATTTTGTTGCCCTTTACTTTAATAAGAAGGAACATTTTTGTGTTTTTTTTCAATATTTTTTATTTCCTTTTTTAATTACTATAAAAAAAATACCATATTATCTTTTACAGAATATTTTATTTTTTCTTTCTTATGTTACACAAAAATATTATAACTGTCCATTATTTATTATAGGAGCGAAAATTCATTAACATTTTCTTACCCACGAACAGGCCATGCCTTTGTGGGATTTTTTTGTTTACTATTTTTCTATTAATATGTATTTCATTGATATGTAATTATGCTTTTTTTTAATACTCTGTTTTCTTATTATGTTTATTGTAAAAAACAAAAATAAATAAATAAAAAAATATAATAAAAAAATATAATAAAAAAATACTTCTACAGTATTTTATCCACTGTACCCCATGCGGCCATTTTGATTTTCTAGACAAACAAACACAAATTATTAGTTTTGTTATATGTAAACAGACTTACACAGACAAACATACGTAGTTTACATTTAAAGCAATGCAATTTTAAAATTATACATGCAAATTAGACAACAACAAAAAAAAATGGACGCACCACGTGTACGCACTGTAACCGGTACCATCCAGCTAGTGATGATGTGTTTGCTCTATGAAACCTTACTGTGAGCAAGATTAAATTGTAGCGCTTATACTTTTACGTGCAGGGTACTTAATCCGCTGTCGGCATCTTGACCCTATTCAATTATTTATGAAATTAGTTTTTAAAAAAATTCTGAATGCTCTCTACCCCCCAAATCCAGTAATTTTTATGCTTTTATATGTATAAATGAATGAAATACATACCAAGTTTAATAACGCTTTTATAGCGCAAACTATATACATAGGTTCTAGTACAGAGCGAGACCAACCATGCCTGTGTAGTGTAATTTGTATGTAAACACTTAAGAGTGCACTTGCCCCAGACCATTCACTGCCGCTGTCTATTCCTGTCCGCGATTCTGTTCCCCGTTCCCGTGCCGCGTACTCCGGCTCCGGCTATCGTGCCCCGCCTGGTCTCCACCTCCTTTCTAATCATAACCGAATTGAACGGGTTTAATGAATGCATTTCCAAGAATGGCGCTCGGCTCCGCTCTCGTGATTCCTCTGATCCTACGAGAACTCTTAACATCATTGTTCACAATGGAAATGGGCCGCTTGATTAATTGGTGGATCGATAAAGCCATCTCTACTGAGGACAACTGGCGTGGAATTGTAACACCATAATTGATGCCTCGAGCTTCTGTGGACCAACCGTACGTTATTATAGTTTTAGCCATAGAATTAAGAATAGTCCAGAAGGAGCGTAGAATCCTATTTGAATACATCGGCCTAATTACACCGGTGAATTATAGCACAGAACGCCTAGGCTTGAGAAAAACCACTTTTTTCCACCCTCTCCGGGAATCGAACCCGTAACCCTCCGTGCCTGAATCAAGGAATCAAGCTTAAGCCATTACACCACGGGGCCGCCATAGTGTAAATATGTAGTATTTATATTGTGTATGCATAAAACATAGTATATTATTTAAAATATTTATAAAGATAAATAAAAAAGTATTTTTTTACACCTTTGATGGTTGAAAAGACTTCAGAATCCCAAACAAAAAGGAATTAATGCTATTTTGATTGAATGCTGTTTTACTCGATACATGTTCATGAAAATAATAAGATCATAAGTAAAGAGTTAAATAAAATAATTTAAAATCCCTGAAACCTGTAAAATGAGTTAACCCCTGCTATTAAAATAAAACACCGACATTAGTTTTATCTTTCATAACCCCATTGTTATTACTTTAATTTAATTCTCATCCTAAATATACCGTGACAGGCCAAGGGCCTGGTTCATGGCCCGCTCTTTCTACCATTACACCTGCCATTTGCATACAGCCGAATCCTCCTGCAGGTAGGCGGCTGCTACTCGCGTGGGCGGTCAACCACTCTACATAATATTGTTATTATCAGCTTATCAGAGGTCTCAAACCAGTCAACTTGTGAACGTACTATGAATATAAATATCAGTTCACTCTCCTATAGTACCGGGCCGGGGTTTAAATATTCTTTTGGCGAGATATGCGCAAATAGTTTTGTATAGTGGACAATCAATGTACTTAACTCTCAATAATTTTATCAATTTTGTCAATTTTAGAACCTCCAGTAAAAGAAATATATTATATATAATTAAGGAGATAAAAACTAGTAAAAAAATGCCTTTGTCTCATCATAAAATATTATAAAATAAGTATATCAAGAAATCAAGGAAATAAATATTTGTATATAATAGAAAAGACATTATTTATTAATTTTTTATTGGATTACAGTGTAAGTCCCTCTCCAAGCACTCGCTCTAGCCTCTTTTTTGCAGAGGCACAGTGTATAATTTATACCTAATATATTTCGTTGAGAGACAGAAAAACCAATACATGGATTAGAGCGAGAACAAAGATCACCGATGTGGTCCATAGGGCTGCCAACCAGAAATGGAGCTGGGCTGGTCATATAGCCAGAATCACAGACTCTAGATGGACCAAAAAAGTCCTGGAATGGCGACCCAGAACGGGTAGAAGAAGTGTCGGCAGGCCTCAGACAAGGTGGTCTGATGACATAAGACGAGTTGCAGGAAGTGGTTGGATGAGGTTGGCTCAGGATAGGGAAATATGGAGACTAAAGGGGGAGGCCTATGTTCAACATTGGACAAGAGACGGCTGATGATGATGATGATGATGATGATATTTCAATACCTTTGTACGTAATAAACAATTCATATAATAAATGTATTCTTGAATTACACATCTCGCTTATTTATTTATTCACAAACTGATTTAGTTACAATAAAATATAATATATTTAAAAAAATATATATGCAGGTACGATTAAAATAAAATACACCATAAAAAATCAATCTGGAACAAAAAAAAATCCTTTGAGATAAGATCTGGCCTATTTTATCGATTGTTTACATCTACAAAGATTTAGTACACCAAAAAAGTCCAGAAAGTGTCTCGAGTTTACAATACGACACAATCGGAACGGACAGTTGAAAACAAGATATCATAAAATATAATGATGCAAATTTCATTAATAAAATAATTCAATGGTTAAATCAAATGAAAAATATAACAAAATCAAACCAACAATGCCATACGTACGAAACTAGAGATACAAAAATTTAAGATTACCAATGAAGAGAAAAAAAGAGTCTTAAAACTCAATGTACGAGGGTTTAAAATTGTAAAATTAGTTACGTTACCCGAAAAAATAAAACAAATATTGAAATATTGACTATCGATAAAAAAAAAACATGTTCCTGATAAATGTTGATATAAAATTTAATGTTATAAAAAGTTTATATCAATTCTTTAGATGTTCTAAACAAACTTAATAAAGCATAAATGAATAAACAATTTAATCGTTTGATCAAAGCCGATAAAAATATTTTGTCATTCTTTTGTATCCGGCGCTTTTTTTAGATAATGGCGAAGATATTTCGTGTTCCCAGTTCCCACGCATGTCCGGAGTCTGGCTTCCAGCTACCAGCAAAGGTCACGATCCCCCGACTCGAGTAAAAGTTGAATTTGTTTATCTGATAAATCATGATACTCTCTCAGTACCGCCAATTTCCGCGAAATAATCTATCATGTCATTAACTCATTCATACGATCACAAACGTACGCTAACACGCACATAACATTACAAATGCAAACCCGTGAGGCCCAATTCCAATACTGAAAATGTTGATTTACGCATATAAATTACCTAATACACAAATAATATTCAGTAAAATACATTATAATGAGCGTATTGTTATAATTTAGGTTAGTAAATAAATATCTCAGTGTATATTGGATTTAAAACCCGAGAGAATTATTGAATGAAATGATAGATTGGATCTCAATAGAGACGAGGAAATATTTTTGAGAAAAGAATGAATGCAATGTTTATGTCGGTATAGGAAAACAGTATAATATTTTGTCGTTGACATACTAAAATATAGTATCCGTGTTTTGATTCCGCCAACTTGCAGCGTTTGAAGATATTTTACAGTTGAATGCATATCGCAAAATACGTCAATTTTATACCTATAATTGAATTGAAAACGAATGTCTAAGTTTCTCTCCCATAAATAATCCCACTTATATGTACGTAATAAAATACATATATTATAAGAGTTCGCGTTACAAGTATTTACAACATGCTCTAACTTCTTCTTCCAAGTCGGTCCCTCGATGCTGAGGATCGTGATCACCATGAACACTTCTGATTAGTCAGTTCCACTCCAGTCTGTCCTCAACCCGACGAACTGACTCATCAAATTTTTGCCCCATAACCACCTTTATTTGGTCAGTCCATCTATATGGGATTCTACCCCGGCTTCTCCTACCTTCAACTCGGCCAGACATTATTGCCTTTTCTAGATTGTCTGGGTCACGTCTAGCAATATGTCCAAAGACAGTATCCTTCTCAAACACACCACTGATAGACGAGTTGTAATATGGAGCTCTTCCAGTATCGATGCATTCGTCCTTCTGGCTGTCCAAGGCAATAAAAATCTAAAGCTGTTTGAACTTGAACGTAAATAAAAAATTACTCGAGCAATATATAAAAAACACATATTAAAACATGACTACTATTTCTTACTTATGGCTTATCCATAATTAATAAAAACCTTTCTTCAAATCAATACAGATTAGCTAACATATTACTGGCAAACAGGTCGGTTAGTCATCAATCTCACAAACATTTTTCTCCCATATTCATCCATTAAATTATATTATTTTCTCCCATATTCATACAATATTACAAGTGCACGGAATTTGGATCACGAGTTACAGCTTTATCTTCATATTTGATTAAAATTAAACGCCTCTTTGAGTCAACTAATTTCGATTATTTTTTATTTATATAAAAAATCGGACAACCGTGTCGGCATTTTCAAACGAATGTGAAGGTTAAGTAGACTGAAGGTCCTTATATATACGGCTATACAAGCACACGTACTTAACCGCTAAAGTGTCATAAGCGCGTTAACGCGCTCTCTGTTCCCATGCTCGGAGGGCCGGCCATACGAAAATAGCGCGTAAAAACGCGTGGCTTTGTACGCGCTTTACGCGTCGAGGTCAAGTATTCAAACTAGGGTTATATATTTATAGTACTGTACATAATTCGAAATCAATATAAATATTGTACGTAAGTACGCGACCTAGAACAAGTGGTAAATTCTTAATTCCAAAATTAAAAACAACTACAGCACAACATCATTATACTTACAGAGGAATATTTTTCTTTAATGATATGAACAAAGAAAATAAAAAGTGCAGTCAGATGTTTAAGAAAGAAGTAACCAAAGATATATTTATAATTCTTTTTTGTGTAGAACTGATTAAAAATACAGTTTATTTTTTTGCAATTTATATGTTATCTTGAAAATATTCATAATTAAAAATAAAATATTCAAATTATTGTAAGACATCACTCCCCATTATGATCACAATAATTGTTTTTTTTCTTTTACGTAATGGGAAACTTTAATGCAAATATATGTATTGAATTTATATAAAAAATTTATTTACTAGTAGTATTGTTTATCTGAATAAAAAAAATAAAAATCTCAAATAAAATTGTCGTTTTCTGTTTTTAGTGCAAATTATGCAGAATTCAATACAAATGACTAAAACAAAACTTATTTTTAAAAATGTTTTTGAAAAATTACCAGTAATCTGTTCTTGAACAAACTTAAAAAAAATTTCAAAATAATTTTTTTAAAACTCAAAACAATAAAAGTAATGAGTTAAACAGTTTCTTTTAAAAAGAACCGTTATATGGAGTCATGTACAGAGCACTGTAATATCAAATAAAATTTAAAATGTCAAAAATGTACCATTGCTGTTTTTAAAACAAGGTCTTTAAAAAATGCTATCCCTAAATTTATGGAGTTCAGGTAGGAGTAGGAGACGACCGCGGGCACGTATAATGAGGTTTTTGTGCTGTCTGGAATTTCGTCCCGCATACATTACTATTCTGTATTCTCTACTCTCAAGTGTGGCTCCTGACGTCACGATCCACTTGCGCGCTTGAAGCGGTCATTAATAGTTGTGACGTCACATTAAATTACACACATTTTGTTACAACAGCGCTACAACCTTTTCGGACATTCTCATTTTAATAGCGTTTTATTGAAAAAAATAGATGTTGCGGAGTTTTTTTGTATAGGTGAAATCATCTTCTTTACCAAATTGCATTTAGTTGTACGTGAAAGTTTGCGTTTGCTGAAATTGCAATTATTTAATAGTTAGAATGTTAAGTTAATTGAAATTGTTTGATTATTTTAATTTATAAACTACGTCATGCAGAAAATGATATTTTGTACAATTTTGTATGAATTAATTAGTGCAATCAATTTCTAAGGAATTTTGAACTCTACAAAAATCCATCTTAGAACGGGCTGAGTCATATTTGATGGAGACTAACCTGACCAGAGGATACTCGATGTTGACCCTTGTGTGTGTAGCCATGTATGGCACACGAGTTGAGCTGTTGATAAGACGGCCAGTTGTTAAACTGGCGTCGCGGGTTCGATCCCCACTAGTTGCCAGAAAAAAATCAAAGAAAGATTTTTCACAGTTGGTCTGGGTGTTGTGGAGTATTTTTCATAGTATCCTTCTGCGTGCCCTCTTTCCTAACTTCTGACAAGACTCTAAATAGAGGCTTAATAAATTATTGGTTGATTTGGTGTTTATTTTGTAGAACTCCATATTCAAACTTATAATATTAGATATCAAACACTGATTTGAGTCTACCGAACACTTTATTTTATTTTTATAAATATAAAAACGAAAATTTCGTGACAATTGTTTCGCCTTGTTAGGGTTTTTGCGAAGTGACATTCGTTTGAAAATGCCCTAACAAGGCAAAACAATTGTCTCGAAATTTTTGTTTTTATTTTTTTATATTTTTAAAAATAAAATAAAGTGTTCAGTAGACTCAAATCAGTGTTTGATTTCTAATAATTTAAGCTTGACAAATAATTCATTAAAAAAATGTATATGTATGTATATGAATTACAAAACATGATATTTATTTAAGTCATCTTTTTCCAAAACCATGTATCTTCCTATGACCTTCATAGTAAAACAGCGGGGTTTAGACATAGAGGACTCACATGTCTCTTTTTTTCATGGATTTGAAAAATCGTCAAGGAGTTCCCCACTCAAATCCCCCCCGCTAAAGAAAATCCAGTCCTTAACTCGTCTCTTGAAAATAGTTTGTGTCTTGGAGAGCTTAATACGCTCTTCCAAACAGTATGTGCATATACAATACATTTATAAATAAATAAATGGTAATCCTTACTTATCGAATGTATTTTTTCTTGAATTCTTATATATCAAACACGCATTTAATAATATATTTTTATTTTAGTGCACTGATGACGTCATGTTTACTACACTATGTAGCTACATTATTTCAACGCTAGGTAGGCACCGCAATCTGACCGCAGCGTCCCCGACACAGCGGTAATTCCACAACCTTTCATCATTCCCTTTCCGCACCCAACGATGCATAGGGCACTGCATTGGTACACCGATCGCAGTGTATCTTGATCATTTTTGTTAGATGGAGGTAAGATGATCAGTCTTACGCTTCAGATACCAGTCCAGGGACTATGAAATATTCTAGTGTAAAAACACGTTTTTAAATAAATATTTCATGTCAACCACGTCGGGAATCGAACCCTAGACCTCTTGCATGGCAGGCAAACGCGCTGACCACTACATCACGAGGCCGACAACTTTTACTTTTATTAAGCCAACTATTATTGTTTCACTTGTGAAATCAATAATTAATTTAATTTTTCAAAAACTTATTGCTAACTCCATTAGTTCTGCCAAGATACGGCCACTGATTATTATTAATTCTTAAGGCTGTATCAAAAGTATCATTTTTTTTTTAATATTACGCTTTCGGGTCTAAAACTGCGTTGCCTATTTTCAAACTGTTTTATAACCTAATTTCAAGGTTTAAGGTTTTTACGACAAATATCATTAAAATACATCAAGATCTCAATTGTTTTAATATATACTAAAAATGATATCACTTTTCAATCAAATGTATAAGCATGTTTATTTTGAACCAAATGTAAAAAAACGATCTTCTTCTTCAATAGTACCCAAGCCCATATCGAACCTTAGCCTCCGACAACCTTTGTCTTCAACTCCTTCTGTCATTCGCTGCAACCCTCCCGTTAGATACTTCCAGTAGTTGGGATGCGTCCTTTTTATGTCACCTACCCCCATCGCCTAGAATCCAATAACAAAAGTTTATAGCTGATTTTGTAATCAATAAATTACAATCACAAAATATGCGTTATGAAACAGTTAACTTAACATTAATAATTTATGTATCCCATTTTTTATTTGAGACCTCGGTCTTCGATTCTGAGCAAGAATTCTCAACGCTACTTCAAAACTATAATATTAACACAACTATCCATTTAGTGATGTTCCTACGTCTTGTAACTCTGTACTAACCCGCAAAACATTTTTCTTTTTATTGGATTCATATTCCAACGGATATGTACGTCATTGCCAGATAGCTGATTTGTGTATTTTGAGACTGGATTGTAAAAACGAGTTGTATGTTTGTAGCCTTTTCCCTAAATATCGTTCTTCTTTTAGACGAAGGTAAATAAACCATACACATTCCCAGTATATTATGCTTTGTCTCCATTCCCGCTTTTTACGTACGCATTAAAAAAATATTTATTGAATCCACATGAAGCTTACACGGGCACACATACTTTAATTAAAAATATATATAAAACTAAACAAAACATTTTTATTCCACAATAAGCTACACATTTCACCGACTTGCAGTAATTATACTTATTCATTCACACCCATACTAATATTATAAATGCGTCGTTTACTTTTCTTCACGTCACAACGGTGCGACTGATCGACGTGATTTTTTGCTTATGGATAGCCGGAGTGCTGACAATTGTCACACGATACTTTTAATCCCAAACAAACATCACCACTCCTTCGAGGAAACTCTTAGTGGAAAAAATAGTGAATTCTTTGTGAAAAAAATAATTAATATTAAAACAGAATACGTTAGGTGCTACGTTATAAACTAAAGGGTCATCGTTGTTTTTCTTAGCTATAGTTGGAGGGCCGGCAATTGAACAGGCTACTTTTAAACCCGAAAAAATATATCATTCCATCGATAAAATTCTTATTGTTAAACAACATAACGATGCTACTTCGCCACAAACCAACGGATCCCCGCCGACCGACAGGGTAATTCAACATCACTCAAAGTAGCGTTTTTAAACAGTGCTCATTTCTATTATCACCTCTCTGTCCTGTTCGGTGAAACTAAACGGTTTAAGTAGACTATCCAGTATGTAAGCCTTACCCATAAACTTGGCATAAAGTTACGCCTAGGCACAGTGGTAGAATACGGGTGGGAATATCATCATTATTATAGTAGTAGAATAAGAATGGTAATCCCATACTCATTTTGCCTAGGCGCAACTTTTTTGCGGCTCTTTGTGTCTTTGCTGACAAAGACTTTTGTGAATTCTTCCTAATATCACGCGAGCGAAGCCGCAAATAAAAGCTCGCTTATAATAAATGTGTCTGTCAATTCTTATTATTTTTCTGATGAGTGTCCTTTCTTTTGTTTGCAGGTAAGGATTACTTAAATAATAACGGCTTTATTATTTTCTCTTTCACAACAACCCAAGATGTGGCCATTATCATCTCACATTCCACGAAGCTCCACACAAGGTTTTTGCATCAAGTTTTTGCGTTATTTCTCAAATTAGAAGTATTTTGCTTTTTTTTGGAACTTTCAACATAATTTTTATTTTTAAACATTTATTTTTTTATTAGGTGCTTTTTTATATATCGCACCTCCGGAAGAACAAAGGTGTAATTGCAAATAACAACATCTTCCAGAAAACGCATTGAAACATTTAAAAATCCAATACTTCGCACTAATGCTACAACAACACTACGGCTCCAGAGCGGTAATAAATGGAACTAGCAGCTCAGTCTTTGTTCTACTGGTAGTAAACAACTTTTAGGACTTTATTTTTAAATTTATTTCAACAGAGAGGAAAAACATTTTTGAGAAGGGAATATGGAAGTCTAGGCATTTACAGGGCTTATGACCTGTCATTGGCTGGTTTAAGTGGCCACTTTACACACTGTGTAACATTCACCATGCCTAGACTTCCATATTCCCTTCTCAAAAATGTTTTCCCTCTCTGTTGAAATAAATTTAAATATGAACAACTCCCTAGGGAGGAAATTAAGCCAGCCTGCAAGCATTTGGACATAATCAAACATTGTTGAACTTTTAGGACTTTTGACAATACTTAACTCTGTTTACGAAAAAATTGCACTTGCACCTTTGTTCTTCCGGAGGTGCGATATGTATTTATCTTAATTTTTGTATAATTATAGCCGTGTTAAGGTGAAATTTATGTTCTTTTTAAAAATAATATAATTGTTTAATTAATATTTCTGATTTTATTAATTGTTTCTTAATTTATTCAAAAACTTTTGAATAAAAACAAAACACGGTTTATAGTCCTACAAATGATTTCATGTTTTGGAAAGCCGTTTTGCTTGCACACTGTTAAACATCCATAATTATTGGTGCGGTATTTTTACGAACAAAAAAACTCCGATTTTTGCAAGAAAATTTGTCGCAAACATAGAAAATTTATTTTTATTAATTTCTTATATTATCTGCGAGGAATTTTATTTTAAAATATCAAAATCAGTTTTGTTATTTCGTTTCGATCAGAATTTTGAATCTGTCTACATTATTATGTCATACTGTGTATTCCTTTTAATACAACGTAATTCTTTTTCTTGGTCTAATTCGTTACACCGAGGCCCTTAAGTCTAATACGATAGTCCAGTCTCTAGTCTTTCTAGTCGTAGGGCTTCTAAATCCCATTACTGACCGCCGACTACCGGCTGCTTACCACTAACCACCCTCCTAAACAACGTAATCCGCTACGTGGACTACCTCGCTATTTAGCAGAGTTAATGACTCAGTTTCTAGCTGATTTGGTGTGATTATGGGATCAACTTACGGTTGTCATTAAAAAAAAATTAGCATTTAAAACATCCTCACCTTGATATGTGACACCTCGCGATCCTCCGCCCTCGCCTTTCATTAGTATTTTTTTATATTTTCCTTGTACACTTTAAATATAAAGTATGCACCGCTTATCAAACTTAGGTACACCGAGACTCGTGTAAAGATGAAGGTTTTAAAATTTGTTTTGGTTATTTAAAGATAATATATAAAAATAAAACAGTAATCAAAGCAAAGTCTAAGTTTTTGTTTTTGAGAAGAAATACGAACATTTTAGATCACATAATTTTTGTAGTATTTTTCTTAAATTCTAGGTCAAAATAATTAAGCTTTCAATAAAAGTTTAGTACAATATTTGAGTTTGTCCAAATGTTTGTAGACAAAAGATTGGATTTCACCCCCTAGGGAGTCATTAGGATTAACAAATTACAACAAGGAAGGAGAATACCGTAAAGAAGGTTATATGGAATCTTAAGTGGCCACTTAAACCAGCTAATGACAGGTCATAAGCCCTGTAAATGCCTAGACTTCCATATGACCTTATTTACGGTATTCTCCATCCTTGTTGTAATTTTTAAAAGTTTAGTAGTTTAAATATTTTAGAACAAATCCTTTTTTATGGAATTATGTTTTTTATATTATTTTAAGAATAATATTTTCGTTTTAAATAATTCATTTCTTCAGTATGACTGTCGGAAAATTTTCATGTTTATATCGGCTAATCGACGGCATTAAAAAAAAAACATAATTTTTTTTAGGATTTTTATCTCGGAGGATCCATCGATTCGAAAACATTCGTCTGGTTCTATTCTGAACAGGCTTACCACTATAGTAAATATTAAAAACAGACATAAAATAGTAAAATGAACCAAATCGTTTTTTAATTGACTGTATTAAATGATTCATCTTATTAATAATGGTAATAATGGTGTAAATTAGAGTCATTACACATAGTTCGAGGCGTTTCTACGGTGTTGCACGTTCGTGATACAAAGATAGAGTGGTTCACCTTCAGAAACTGTCAGTATTTGTATTCTGGGCCTTTCTACAACATTTTGACTACAGATTCCTTATTGAACTCGTCATACTTATTTAATCTGCTATCGCTACAATGTAAGTTCTTCTCTAGCAGCTGTAGAATTTTTTTAATGGTTTATGGTCGTTAGTATCAAATTATTTTATTTTATTTTATATTATTAAAAGAAACGGCACTTAGTGCCTTTAATTTAAATAATAGTTACTTTTTGTAAAAATGCATTAAAAAAGGTTTGTATCACCCGTCGATAGGAGTGCTCCTCCCGAAACTTAAGTGTGTTTTTTAAAGTAATAAACTTATGTTTTTATTTTATAATATTATTTTTAAATAAAAACATTTTTCAATGCAATCTGCTCTTAGTCGCTCTTCTCAACTCTATACGTTTTTTTTTTACTAACTTTTTTTTATTTGCTGTTTTTTTTTTTACATTTGTCGTTTTTGTTCATTTTTACAACACGCAAAGTAAAAACAAATACACACTGAGTAAACAACTGTTGTAACTCAAAATGTATCGATTTTGAGTTATGGACGCAGTCAAAACGTGAATTTCGTTCTGCATATTTGACTAAAACGGTCGTAATTCTATCACAAATACCTGAGAAAGTTATACCAATTACTTCACTTTTCTATATATTTTTTTTCATTATATATTTTATATTTAATCAAAAATAATAACACTGTCATTTACTCCTGATGTGTACTACTACAAATACATTATATTAAAAAATACTGAAAAACCTATCACTTTTTCTTAGAAGTATAACATTATTTATGGTGAAACTTAATTGTTACTCTCCTGTAAAATCAGTAATTTTGAGATACAACAATCTTCTACTCAGTGTGCGATATATTAATATGCGTTTGTTTGGTTAGTATTTCATATATAAATTATAATTTATGTCAACTTGATTACTTCAGGTATTGTTGATTAAGTTGCTTTCGAGACTCTATTTATCAATAAAAAAATATAAACACTAGGATATTTTGCATTTATTTCGAATACTTCAATATATTAATCGAACATATTTACAAACGAAAATTTACGTAAATTTAATTTAAATATTCCAATTTTCCATGGAAATTCAACTTGAACAATTCGATAAATCTGAAACCGTCTATTTGCAATGGAAATCAATACCGGACCACCTCTAATCCACCATTTCTGCACATTTCTTTTTGATATACTGTGTCTTAAGAGTTCGGGGAAAGCGTAATTTAAAACAAGATAGTCTTTTAGAAAAACTTGAGAAAAAAAAAGTTAAATAATTAAATTTGAAACCGGCTTACATTGCCGGCCGGCAGCGCCCTTGCGACCGAGAAAGTGATAAGAGCAATAATAATATTTTCAGGATTAATGATTGATTGATATGCGGAACCCCCGCCATCAATCTTTTGTCAGCTGGCCACTTTACCCTTTGACAACTTAGTGACGGCTGACGGCTGTCACCGGCCACGTGTGAAGACGTCTGCGCCTGCGTGTCTCCGAGTCCACGTGGCCGGGTCCGCCAGTACGCCTGTCCGCCTGTCACCGCGGGAACGGGAATACGACACCGCGATCCGTTGCCGCCGCACGTACAATGTACCACAACAGACTTATGCCCGACCCAAAAATTAGTGGCACGTGTTGCGTTAAATATATTGTACCGTTTTGTATTTTGTTTTGGTTCCTATGTTCCTAATAATGCGTGACAGTTGAAAAGTGATATATTGCTTTCTTTTTGTTTATATTTTGACCTAGATACGTTCGCCCTCGTTCAAATAACGGCATATCGAGTAAGGGGTCCTTTGAAGATAGAAGTCTTGGTAGTTTTCTTCAATTCGTGATATTTTTACGTGCATGGTTAATTATCAGATTTCGAAAATATCATGAATACTAAAGGGAAACCGGCCTCGTGGTGTAATGGTCAGCGCATTTGCCTACCATGCGAGAGGTCTCGGGTTCGATTCCCGACGGGGTTAATTTGAAATATTTGTTAAATAGGGTGTTTGCACACTAAAATATTTCAGAGTCCCTGGACTGGTAGCTGAAGCGCAAGACTGATCATCTTTTATAATAATAAATTTCGACAATTTTTATTGCGCCGTTTTCGTGCGTAATCACTTCAAGGGCGCTGTCCATTACTTAAATAAAATAATAAGGTCTATCTACAGGCTAACTCTTGATTACTAGTTACTAACAGACAAATTTTACAAATCGTGTAATACACATAATATGGTACTTCTAACAATTACATCTAAAAAGTAGCACTTTTAGTGTCAGGAAACGATTTCATGCGAAATTATATGTGAACACAACATGCACAAATAAATTTTATTAATTTTATGAAAGTAATTACTATAAATTATACGAACAGGTTATTACAAATTATTTTTCCTAACTAACATAAGGGAATATGTGATTTTATAAATTGCGTTACAATTCTCCTATAATTATTTGATGTATCGTTAAATATATCAATATCAGCATTACTTTCTACATAAGTATGTAATCTTAAACTTAAAGTGCGCTAATTTATTATTAAAGGTTTGAAGATAAAATGTAGTGTACGATCTCAATCGCCGACTGGGGACATTCAGGGGTATGTTCTCTAAACAAAATGTAGAATCAACATTACAATTTATTATATTATAAAGATATATCAAGCCTAAAATCTCCTAAATTCTAAATTATGTAGACCAAAATGTTCTAGGCGATGATCACATAAGACTGAAGGGTTTTGCCCAGGTTATATTTTAATGTTAGGTTACGAAGATTTTTTTGCACATATTGAATTAAATTAATGTGGTGACCAGACTACACATCTCAATTCCAAATTACTACGAACTAATGAATTGTACAAACAAATTATCGATGATACATATTTAAAAGGTTTCCATATTCTGTATATGAATCCTAACACTTTGGGGCTTTTTCTTTGATATTATTAAAATGAGTGGAAAATATAAAGCGTCAGTCAAGACTTATTCCTAGATCTCGAATCGTGTTAACTGAATTAATGCTCATATTAATAATACTGTAAATGATCTATTTTGTCATTCTTTTCCTTGTAAATTAATGTAATATTGTAACATTTTTGTACATTTGGGTGCATATCATTCAGATCACACCAAGTACTTAAAGTATCGATATCTTTTTGGAGCATTTGTTTTTCAGCTGATTTTTCAATTCTACGGAATATCTTTAAATCGTCAGCATACAGCAGAAAATCGCAGTTCAAGAGAGAGCCAAGATCATTTATAAAAAAAATAAAAGCGGGCCAAGATTTGATCCTTGTGGCACACCAGATGTTACAGGTATTGGTGATGATTCGAATTCATTTATGAAAACAATCTGGCTTCTATTTTCTAAATATGATTTCATCTAACTCAAGAGATTACCATGTACGCCGATTGCTTTGATTTTTTAACTAGACTAAGATCACCCAGTCCATCTTCAAGTTTGGACTGAACCAAACCAAAGAATGAGGTTATAAGTTGTAGATATCTAAGGTAACTACGCATTCCAGATGAACTAGCTGATATACGTATTACGCTTAGATCAGCTACATCTAAGACGATAGAAAAAGTTATTTATTGTACCTCTACGCAACCAGCGCACTAAAATCTATGAATGCGCGTTTGCGGTCGCTGGCCCTTTTGCACGGAATGCTCCCCGAGCAGAAGTGCGAAACTGTGAGAGTGAAGTGATGTTTCGGAAGAAACTTAAAACTTATCTGTTTTTTTTAATCATTTCAATAAATCCATAGCATATGATGACAATATACATATATTTACATAAATTGTACATTTTAAGTCGGTAGTCAGATGGCAGAAGGGACCATCTGTAATTTTCAAAAATGTTGAGGAGAGCTGAAATAAGACTTAATTTCATAACTTTAATCCACAAAGTAAAATATTTTCGAGTTACTTTTCAATGAATACCATTCTAACTGATGCTGTTTTTTTTTTCTTTTTTCTATATGTATTTACTGAAATATTAATTTAAACTTTTGAAAACTAAAACACAGAAAAAAATATAGATGGTCCCTTCTGCCATCTGACTACCGAAGTACAGATTTAAAAAATATTCAAAGAATCACTTTGTTATGCGCTCCTGAAGCGAAAATGGCGCTGTTGAATTAATCTATACACTTAACAATAAAAATAAAAACGTATCCCTAACTCTATGAGGCCAAGAGATAATAAATATAATAATAATTAATAAAAAATCTAGTTATTTCGGGAGATTTTCTATTTCTTAGATGGTGCAGATTTATTACAAATTACATAGCTTAATCGTTCAATTTGAGTATGATTTTAAATCAACACTATTTCCCAGATTTTACAATAGAAAATCTACTGCACATTTGGCAGATTACTTCCTAATTAAAAATACGAAGCATCAAATTGTCAGAGAGGTGTCCCGCCCACCACCGTCGCCCCTCCGAACTTGACTCCGAACGCTTATTTTAATTTATAGCATTACGTTATGTATTACATACCCATCCCACGCATGTGCTAATGCCAAGGTGAAACCTGAGACAGGGACTCTGCTCCTCTACGCCCTACAGCATATGTCGACCTTAAAATTCTTCTCGACCACGCTGTATTATTGAATCAAATATTCACTTATTCATTTATTACAGTTCACTACACGACTTTGGTTATTTAAATTGTTATGTGCCTTGATGTGTTCAACTGCAAGTTGCAATATATTGCCGGCCCGCCGCCAACAAAACAGTGACGTTGATAGTAGTTTTATTAAAATACACAATATGTTTTTTTATTGTGCCTTTTAGATATAAATGCAACGTTAGAAATTTAGCTTAGAATATATATATTTTTTTGTCCAAAGGTACATAGGTTTCCATTGAAGTTGCGTCTTTTTTTTTCTTTTTGAAACCAACACAGTCATAGTTATAAACAATACATAAATAATAACAACAGATAACAAGACCAATTACGGGTTTCATATAGGAACAAAAATATAAAAAAAACAAAACGTCAATTTAAAACAATATAAATTGGTGAGTGGATCGGGCCAAAAATCTAAAAATCGTTTTTATACGTACGTTTTTATAGGATAAATGTTTAAGTATTGTAATTTACTATTTTGTTCAATTTGTGTTTAAGACATGTTTCAAAATAATGTTAAATTTTTTCCTCGGCACAGGACCCCAGGGAAGGAACATTTTATTTTTATTTTTAAATACATTTTTTCAAAGAGTCAATGAAATAAAAAAAAAAATAACAATATCTGGTCAGAAGAATTAGATTATTTTTGATTTCTTCAATCTATAAAAAAATTATATCGACGCATAGAAATTTATATACGAGTATTTTATTTTTTTTAACATAAAATGATACATGTTTTTTTTTTTTATATTACTATCTTCTTTTATAAATTTAGTTAATCATTAAAACTGTAACTTTCCGTATTATTGTTTTATAGAAAATAATTGCTCGTCTAAAATCTATCTGCAGTTTCTGAATGGACAATTTGAAAGTCCGTCATGCAAAAATAATCGAGTTTGCGTGATACATTATAACAATAATCACATCTTTAATATCATCTCCTAACAGACTACCGTATTGAATACTACGCACCTTGTACATAAATGCAATCAACGCGATACACAACACTAATAAAGTAATAGCAAAGTAGACCGCGGCAGATTAACAGACCGGAGACAAGATTATGCAACTACGTTAAATAATAATCCCGAGAGCTCCGTGTCGAATCACCTCATTATCCAACACGAACCTGGCCATCGATTCCAATAAAGGACTTACCGATCTTAGTCGATATACTAAACTCGAGTTTTCCACCCTAACATTCGATAATTTATTTAAAAAATTAGTTGCCTTGGTCGGTTAGGTTAGGCTAGTGTATTATAATTCGTGTTAAAATCATTAAATTACAGTATTTATAGTGATATTCATATTCACAATTATGCTCTTCAAATATGTCCGATTATTTCAAGAAGCGAAACTTTTAGATGTTAGACAGGTGAGAGCATTGGAAGCAAAGATAGCGACCTCCAAAAAATTTTTTTTTTTGGTTATGATGTCATTCTGTAGTTTATCGACTTTATTTTTATAAAAATCACGAGTTGAGTTACAAATGTAGTTTAAAATCATACTTCTGATGGTTTTAAAATAGTGTTAGGAAGCAAACAGCAATATCCATCAGCCATTTTATTCTACCAATGACAGGCTTGAGATTTAAGTTTTCAAAATCTCCGTGCCATACAAATATTAAGAAAATTTTTTTGAATTCGTGTTTCTTTTAAAGCTAATTTATTAGTATCTTGATGTCTAAGTTCAGTGAAATAACATTTCTTACATGAAAACTCTCTTTGGCATTAGTGTAGCAGTTTTTGTTATTTTTCTCGAAGCACTAAAACGGGAGTTTGCTATCTTTGCTTCCAATGCCCCCAGTTGTATTGTCTTTAATGTCTAAAATATGTTGTATATCGTCAGCACTTGTTCCCCCAAAACTTAAACCGCCATAGTCAAAGAAGAAATCAAGTGTTGGAGATTCCATTTTGCAAATCAACACTCGGACAGAGGCATGCAAATGTTCTTGCTCCTAAACTGAATAACTCTTACTTTTAAGACACAACAGAAAATGATAATTTAAGCCTCTCTTCGTCTAATAATTCATTTATAATCTGGGTCAATAATAAGAATGTCAATATTTTCTTTTCAAGGCAAACTTTTAAATTGCTCTCGTATTTTTCCCTAATTTAATTATCAACTTTAATTTAATATTTTTTTGCTCTGCTAGAATTTTTATTTTTTCTATTATTTTCTCTTACTCATGTTTAAAAAAAAAAAAACAACCTGAATCTTACTTTCAATTTTTATTTTATGTTTTTTTCATGTATTACAATATAATATGTATCTACACCTTAGATTTAGATTATATGTTGAGTATACGCAGGCCATGCATATATGAATTGTTTGTGTTTTTATGAAAACAGTGATATATTATGTAATAAAAAATGTAATGTAAACAAAGAAATTGCTGAAAAACACGCCAGCGCGAAATAAATTTCCTGGTGAAATGAAAGAAAAGACACTAAAAAATCTAATGTATAGATTATAGACCTTATTCGTGTAATTGATTCCAAACTTTAAAAATTTTCCTTCTTTTAAAAAACATGCACTATCCTGGATTCAAACTAAAGATATGAACTCTTTTTTTCTATGATTTATTTTGTTGCCCTTTAATAGCAGGGAATATTTTTGTGTTTTTTAAAAATATTTTTTCATTTCCTTTTTTAATTACTTAAAAAAAATTGCATATTATCTTTTACTGAATATTTTATTTTTTCTTTCTTATGTTACACAAAAATATTATAACTGTCCATTATTTATTATAGGAGCAAAAATTCATTACAATTTCTTGTATACCCACGAACAGGCCATGCCTTTGTGGGTTTTTTTGTTTACTATTAATATGTATTTCATTGCTATGTAATTATGCTTTATTTTTTTTATACTCTGTTTTATCACTTATGTTTATTGTAAAAAAACAAAAAAATATATATATAGATTTTTTTATAAGCATGTATTTTTAAGTAATCGATATAGTAAATATATTTCTTGTGAATTGTTATTTTTAATTATTTGTAATACGTAAAAGCCCCCTGGGCGTAGTGAAATAATTGTAAACGCTACTTTGCGACGTCGCGTCGGTAATTTGATCGATAAATAGCTTTAAAGACGAATACCCCGTTGTCGTTGAAGAGCTATTGTGATTCTGCTTCTGTTAGTATCGACTTACCGATGTGAGATGTGAGACTGGCTTTTCAGCTTACGCCTACACTAAAAACAAGTTAAAAACTAGACTGGATGCCACTCCATATCTCCGTATTCAATTGTAGGCCTTTAATCTAATTTACTAAAATTAAAAGCACTATCTATTATAAGTAAACCTAAAAAAAATAATTATGTGCAGAAAAGATTTTTAATTCAAAATATGTTCTTTCTTTTCAAGTCGAACATCACAACATGCAAACGATATAAGGTGTCATGGGTCTTAAAATAACCTTTTTATAATTTATTGCACCAGAGAGAGAAACCATTTTTGATAAGGGAATATGGAAGTATGAGTATTTACAGGGCTTATGGCCTGTCTTTGGCTGGTTTAAGTGGCCACTTAAAACACTATAACATTCGCTATTCTGCCCATGTTTAAACATCCACATTTCCCAACTCTATTGTTTTTAGGCGTTGCCTAGTCGGTGCATTGGTTCAGCCGGATGAATCTCACCCACATGATAAATGCTTCAGCTCCTTTACCTTACAAAAGTCAGCAGATGGAAGAGTTGAGGAAATGTGAATGTTACACAGTGTGTAAAGTGGCCACTCAAACCAACTAACGACAGATCGTAAGTCTTGTAAATGCCTAAACTTCCATATTCCCTTCTTAAAAATGTTTTTTTTTTCTTCTCTGTTGTATCAATTTAAGATCTAAATAACTCCCTAGGGAGGAAATTCAGTCAGTCTGCAAACATTTGGACATACTCAAAATATTGTTGAAAATTTTTATCAATTAATTTTTTTATTGTCGAGATAGGCTTCCGCTAAAAAAAGGTATATCAATTAGGGTTCCATAGCCAAAATAAATTAGGAACCTTTGTTCTAGCGAGCGTCACAAGTTCCTCGTTATTAGTACGTAAATTACGTGCAAGCAACCTCTCCCCCCTAGGAGACGTTCAGAATCGCACTGTTGGGAATGTAAAGTATTTATATATGAATTTATGACTATAAAAAAAAACTAATTGATTTTTCAAAAATATTCTGATTTTGTGGAAATTTCGAGTTTCCTATATCGACAAACATCGGCATATCTTGTACCGACCATTTCCATTGTGATTGTCCCGAAGTCAAGTGACCCAGCGGGCTTCTTCCACCGTCCAGCGCTTAACAGCTTAACACGGTGAATCGTGACCTCATCGTCTGTAATTGCATATTGTCTCTCCGTGCCAATTTTTTGCAGCCAAGATAACTGAACACAAACGCGTCGTGCCAAGTACCGAGTACTGTCACGAAGCAATAAACATTTTTCTAAGTGTCGGCTATAAGATTTTTAATCACCCCAATAAACACACTCCACGCCTCCGCTGTAAGCGGTCAGCACGTTCCACTGCCGTTCGATTCCCCGCTGCGTCGATACAATATTTCGTGTATCTTTTTTTCAATTCACCACCCGATAAGACTGATCACTTGCGTATTTTGGTATAAATATTACGCAGCTTAATTGCCTTTTATAAAAAAAATGTTCACAATGTTGTATATGTTTTCGCGATAAATAATTTGCGGAAGAGAAAATAATAAAAAACGTTTTGGTTTATTTATTATAATTAACGATAAAATTAAATATACCCTTTTCTTTTATATACATAAATACTATTAAAAAAACAATAATTATGTTAAAAATACAATAGAGAAATATCACATACTACGATTACCGATAATAATATATGAAATGGATTTAGAAAAATCAATTGTATTTTCAAAATCAATATGGATATTGTGGATTTTTTTTTCTTACATAACGTTAAAAAATAAATTATAAAAAAATATGTCCCTAGAAAAACGCGACATGTTCCGCATTGATAATTGTGACGACATCGTCGTTAGTCTGATTGTCCACTACAGAGATGATCCAGTGGAATTTAGTCAGATTTATGAACATGACATTGATCAGATTTCTTTATGAGAAATGGGGTAGTTATTGAAAATGAAAGAAGTTGCTGCTTAAACCAGTCAATAACACTTAATAAGCCCTGTTTTGGCCTCGTGGTGTAGTGGTTAGCACGTTTGCCTACCATGCAAGAGGTCTCGGGTTTGATTCCCGACATGGTTGAAATGAAATATTAATTTAAAAAGGGTGTTCTTACGCTAGAATATTTCATTGTCCTTGGACTGGTACCTGAAGCGAAATTATTCATCCGCGACAAAATATTTCACTATTCGGTATAGATAAGTGATTGTAATATAAAGAAGATATGTACGAGTATGTATGCAGTCTTAATTTTAAGCCTTATGGTAAGGAAATGTTTTAGATAATTTATATCGGCAGGACGCAGCAGCTTCCTATAACGAGCGTTTTGAAAATACGGCCGTGGACCTGACTTGGACACTTGCCGCGGATGCCTCTGGAGAGCCTTAACCAAAGTTGCCTCTTCTTCACACCCGCGGGCTCCTGGCGTCCTGTAAGGCTGTCGATGACGATCTCTCGGATTTATTCAGTGGAACTAAGGGACGGGGAATCGACTTGTCCACCCTCCACTTAGAGAAAGAGAAGAATAATCATTTAATGAAACTATAATTTTAAAAACTTCAACACTAACAAGACTTTCAAAAATGATCGTCGAAACTAGACAATCTTGTCTGTGTATTATGCTTTTGTAATTCATTGAATTAAAATAGCGACTTGTCTTGAATTAACATGATTAGTCGAATAAACAAGTATAATTGATTGATAGTATAAATATAAACAATAAAAGTATGGTTTTAAAGAATATCTCAATTTAATATATCCCGACAAGCAACGTAATAATTACATAGAAAATGTAGCTTTCTCAATATTTAATCATATTTCGCAATCGGTGTTCGAAACATTGATTTACCCAGTCCGGATTCATTTATTTCCCTACTCTTACAACATAAATACAAATATCCGCCCACGATATTTTCCACAATCAAATATTTCGCTTAAGAAATCGCCTTTCGCATTCCTGACCGCCCATTTATGAATACCTTCCAAATTCTAACCTCTCCAAACCACCTGATCCTAGCGATAAGTATATATTATATTTATAGTAATGTCGAATTGTTCGTATTACTATTGTTGCTTACGTGTTATATTATTAAAGCCTTACTTACAAACAACCTGCTATAAAGTTACGCCAAGGCATAAAGGTAGAACAAGGATGGGAAAACCATCCTTATTATATAACTATAAAAAGGATGGGATTCCCATCCGTATTCTACCACTATGCGTAGGCGTAATTTACCAGTTGTCAAAAGTTCAAAGTTTGCGATTATGACATCGCCGCGCGTCAAAGTCTTTTTATCAGGAAATATATTCTGTAATATCTCATGAACGGTTGGGTTAACTGGGCCCTACTCATAAACTTGGTACAAAGTTATGCCTAGGCATAGTGGTAGAATACGGATGAGAATACCATCCTTATTCTACGAATATGCCTAGGCGTAAGTTTATGCCAGGTTTATAAGCGAGGCCCTTAAAAACTTTTTTACTCTAATATAAAAAAAATATAGCTAAATATTGTCGTTAAAAAAATTACAGTTTTGAATCACGGACAAAATGATGAATGTTTTACAGCGTATAAAGTGATCACTAAAATCAGCCAATGACATAATTGCTTTATTTTTTGCCTAGATTTCCAAATTAACGCATTTAAAACATATAATCAGGGCGGAACGTGAAAGGTGTTGAGGGGTTGTTAATAATGGTTTTCTACAAGTTTTTCTGGGTTATTATGCCGTGTTTCATTCCGACGTTAGAAAAACTCATTCTTGATCTGAACGGCCATGAAAATCTAAGACACTTTTTTTTTTTAATAATTTTATTTCATGTTTTGATTTGTTATTGTTGTGTTTTACTGTTTGTAAGTAAATTTATCTTTAAATGCTTATAACACGATCTGTCTCCCAAAGATTTTTGACTCATTTTGTTTTATGGTGAATAGATAAGTAAACAAAAAAAAATACATATAAAATACATAAATTCTGTACGAAAAATGAATAGTTGTAATTATCTAAAGCATAATTTCTAAAACCACTGTTGTTTTCCTTCTGGACTATTTGCTAGAAACGTGACTCCACTGTCGGCCAACCGGTCAACCCACGGGCCTTTATTGCAAGATCTGGTGTAGACTGCTGTGATTTATGGTACATTTTTATTGGGCTGTAAATCAACTCGATCATTACGTTCACTTGGTATCACTGCCACTACGCACTGGACAACTGGATCTGGGCCGTCCTTGGCAGGGTCAGAGGTTGAGGAAAGAATTGGCGGAGGTAGTTTTATATTTATCTTAAATTTATTGCTCAAGACTCTATTTAAAGACATTGTCTTTATATTATGACTTACTTTCATTATTGGTTTTAAAATGTTAACGAGACAGGTATAGATACAGACATGAAAGGAAAAGCAGGATTGGCATATTCAATTGAAGACCTTGTTCTAAAAACCTTAAAAGTCACAAACTAAAAAAAATTCAGGAGAGTGTTTAAACTAAACACTACTGTTTTACTATGGTTTTTACGTCTTTTAATGAAATAAAATAATATATATTCTCTGCGTGGACTGTATAGAACTTGAAATCTATATTGTCTATATATTTAAATATAAAATAAAATGTAAGTGTGACATTTGCTGTTTTTGGAGAATATTTGAACCTCTGTGGTTTTTAGTGCAAACTATGAAGAAATTTGTAAAGTAGTGAACTCTCCATTTTTAGATTTGTAAAAGTATTCAGTAAACACTGCTAAAAACCTATGTAAAGGAATATCCAGAACATCTTTGAACTGTCAAGCAATGAGTGATAGTGGCGCTTTGGTAGAAATGCTAATTGAAGGATATTTTCTGCTCATTTAAACAAATCAATGTGACAATTTTATATATTTTTTATTTGTTAATATACTATGAAACTAGGCCAAAAATGTTTATTTAAAATTTTTATATATATAGTATTATTAGCGCTATAATTTTTTAAGATTTTAAGTTTTGTATTTCGGAAATAACTCCGCGTGTGTCGTGAGAGGTGAGGTCAGTTCTCCCGATTGGTTCGTTTACGGTAAGCAAACCGGATATCCTTCACAGCTCTCATTTTAGTTACATGAAGGTAAGGTGATCAGTCTTACGCTTCAGGCACCAGTCCAGGGATTATGAAATATTCTAGTCGTAAAAACACCCTTTAAAATAATATTTCATATCAACTTTAATGATATTTATTTATTTTTATTTTATTTATACTTTTACATTGTTTGTATTCTTTTTTGTACATAATAATGTTCTTGGGGTGTCCCGTGCCGAGGGAAACATTTTACAAAATGTAAAACATGCCTAAAATTATCTATTTAACAAAGTTAACACAATAATTACAATAAAAAAACGTAATTAATCCAATTAACCTAATTATCATTAACATAATACACAATAAAAAACTAAAATAATCATGAAAAACATAACCAATTGCATGAGAAATAGCATCAAATAAAACACTTACCACACCTTTCCTTAAAAAACACTATCAATCTCAGAACAATAACGGGAAGACGCACTATTGCCTTTTGACAACTCACAGTTCAAAACTGATAGAATTGTTTCTTACCAAAAGATGTGTCCGCCTACTACTTATGTCATAGTTTCTAGTGTTAAAAGTTTTTTGACTGGACACGTAGCAATTCTTTTTGTATTGTGTTTTATTAAATGGTCATTTACCGGGGGGTGGTAATTTACTGGTGCTTTGACCCTATTACACTATGTTTTCTGTCTATCCCTACTTGTACTGTAAAATTACGTAAGAATGTAACTTGAAGGAAGTTAGATTATTGAGGTGGGTGTGGATGTGTATCGCATGGAAACGCTTTAAATCGTAGAAGGTACCATGCGTCGCATTACTAAAAGACGGTAAGAGACATGTCGCACATCCGATAAAATAGAGTCATAATTGAAAAAAGCAGAATTTTCAGGGGAGCCAAAATGCTATTAATGAACACGTTGTCTTAAAACTACGTCTTTTTCATAGAATTTTTAGTATGGGACGTTCAAGGCCATTCGGTATGTACTTTTTTCACTTTTTTTGATAAAAAGGTTGTTATGCTTTGAAACTTAACAGGATCGGTGGACATAGGGTCCTTAGTAAAACCTTAAGTTTGTGACCTTGAACGACCACCGCTCATGCCGCGATTTCGAAAAAATGGTGCTTAAAATCAGTTTTTTGTGTACAATTACGTCCCTGTAGATTTTATAGAAAAAAAATATACGAAAGTCTGAGAAAATAAAATATACTTAAAAATCGTTTAATTTTTCTAAAATACACGTTTGAACGTCAAATAGAGTTTATTAAAATAGCGGAAAAGCTGTATTTGCACTAACTTTTTACTATTTATTTCATAGTTGACCTACCAAAATCAACATCATCATCATCATCATTCCATGTCCGCTACCTAGTTGTAGCATATGGTGTTCACAAAGATTCTCTGGGCATCTCGGCTGCCAGCTCCTGTGCATCCTCACAAGCCAACTATGAAACTGACGTCGCGTGTTCGATTCCGCCAGTTCTATGAAAAATATCCAAGAAATAATTTTTCTCTATTGGTCTGGGCGGGTGTTGTGTTGTGTTATTCATTCCCTTTCCGTACCTAAATGTGGATAGGGCACTGCATTGGTACACCAATCGCAGCGTATCTTGATCATTTTTGTTACATGAAAGTAAGGTGATCAGTCTTAGGCTTCAGGTGTCAATCCGGAAACTATGGCATATTCTAGTGTAAAAACAGCTTTTTAAATAAATATTTCTTGTTAATTATGTCGGGAATCGAACCTGAGGCCTTTCGCATTGTAGGCACGCGCGCTGACCACTACACCACGAGGCCGACTATAAATGTTAATAAGTATAATATATTTAACCCATAAAATTGTATTTATTGATTGATTTGGTGTTTATTTTGTAGAACTCTATATTCAAACTTATAATAAAAGAAATCAAACACTGATTTGAGTCTACTGAACACTTTATTTTATTTTTACAAATATAAAAAATATAAAAACAAATGAAAAATATACAAAAAATGTTATATTTTTCCCGAAATACAATTATAAATACCTAAATTCCCCATTACCTATAAAACGCTTAACCTCGCCCTTAACCATTGATTTTTCCCTCAATTATGATTAATGTACATGCTACAGTTCATAAGATTATTTTTATTTTCTACATTCAATCCATCTTATCTTCACATTCGTTTGAAAATGCCCTAACAAGGCGAAACAATTGTCACGAAATTTTTGTTTTTATATTTGTAAAAATAAAATAAAGTGTTCAGTTGACTCAAATCAGTGTTTGATTTCTAATATTATAAGTTTAAATTGTTTTTAGTCTATAATATGATTTAACAGCATATATTTAAACAGCAAAATACTGAGTTTTGAAAATAGATGTCTCAGAAGAATCTCGGGTGCGCTGTGGTTTGACTGTGTAAGGAATGATGTAATAAGATAAAGGACGCAGCAAAGTCCGGTGACAACTTTACTGTCACCAAGCGAAGGCGATACGTTTGGCTGAGCTATATACTGCGGATGCTCCCTGAGAGCCTTAACCACCCTTGCCTTCTTTACAAGGTATCGTGACTGTTCGTCGGCAGTTTTTGTCAGAACTACGGGATGCGAACCTGGCTTGGAAGGACGCACAGCTGGCAGTCGACAGTGATGCCCGGAGGCTCTTTGTAGACACCGTATTCCCCAACTAGGAAGGGGATATGGAATGATGACGATGATAAATATTATATTTCGATAAAAGGATAAAGGAAACATAAACACTGGTATTTTTAATACCGTCGTTCTGTAATCGAGGGTCTAAGGTAAATATATATATATATATATATATCTTATCTACCTCTGTCTCACCTTATCAGTCATGTTTACTTATCACTTGACGAACCCGACTCGCAACACCCATTGTTCGAGTGGTATGCACTCATATCCGTACACTCAATCAACAGCTATTGGTTATATTATAGACTTATTTTCTTTTGTAATTTCCACTGAGCCATCAAACCATACTCGCGCATATAACAATCAGAGCTATTTGTAATGTTTATAAACTTTTATTTAAACATTAGTTTAGTCATCCTCACCAACCATTATTCTAAAATATAACTGAACATGTTAAATACTTAGCACTAACAATAGACAGACAATTGACATGGACAATTCATATCAACAATTACTTATCAAAGTGGCGACATTTTCGAGTCTTTTTTTAAAAATCAAAAACTTTGTTCCAAAAACGGAAAAAAAAATCTAATGTACGAAGCCTATGTAAAAACTAAAATATGTTATACGCAACTACTATAAGGAACAGGATATCAAAATGACATAAACAGACTACTATTTAACTGCAACTAGAGAACTTTTTAAACAAAGCAAGCAATTAAATATAACTGAACTCTTTCAACTTGAATCATTAAAATTTATCCATAAGTTAGCCACTAATGTTATTGCAGACGAAGAACTAAAACTTGTAAAAAATTGTAGTCAACATGGACATAATACGAGAATATCAGAAAAATATCATATACAACTTTTTAAAACAAGACAAGGACAATTAAGAGCTAGTGTCTCGGATTCACGGACCAAAGGTCCGTCGTTCGAATCCCACTCTACCCTAACTTGATTCCATTTTCTGATAGTAAGTTATTTACAACTCGTTGAGAATGGCCCTCAAAATTAAATATTTGGGTAAATCATAAAAACGCAAATATTTCTTTTTTTCCAAAAAAAAAAAGAAGACTAATAAACCAGGGACTGAAGTTATACAATAAACTACCAGACAAAACCGAACAAAAGACTCAGTCAAACTATTCAAAAGATGTAATAAATATTATTTTGAACAACAGAGTATGAATAAAAAATGTTTATATTATTTTTGTAAAATGAATGTCATCATCCGTAAGGGTTAATAAATAAATTTTCAAATAAAAAAAAACTTAAGTAGATATTTTTTCATCTTTTAGAATAATTATGGAGATATCCTCTAACTTATTTTAATGGAAAATTATTGAATTGTAATATGCGCAATAAATAAATTTAGAAAATATAAATAAAACATTTTAAGTCACGCCCCTTAAACGGGCAGTTCTTTCTGTAGGTACTCTTTTTTGTAAATTATGTTCTGTAAAAATTATAAAATAATTTAAAAATAACTTGGAAGAGTTGTTATTTTGTGATAAAATATTATACCATTAACTTTCATTGTTTTGATAAACAGCGTGTATGATAAACCCTGTCACATCTGAAATCACAGTGATCAGTATGAGCAAGATGACATTGGCATATTAAAAAAATAAATTATAAACGTTTTAAAATTAGAAAGAAAACATTGAAAAAAACAAATGGTTACTTATTTCTGCGGAGCGCAAAGCTAACTACTCCCCCCGCACTCCTGTTTTCTCCCCCGCAGAAGTAAGCAACCATTATATTTTTAAAATGTTTTTTTTTTAGTTTTAAAACGTCAAAATAATTTAATAAATCAGCGGTGGAAAGAAAGATTAAAGATTTTAGATCATTTTTACATTTAAAATCCTTATGTTTTTTTTTTCAAATAAATTACTAGCTCAATTGATACATTTTAAAAATGGTGTATATCCATGTTTTTTTTATGTTGTAAAACAATATTGTTTGGAATAAATATCATCCACCTCATCTGCACTTGATAGTGCATAGAACACTGCATTAATATACCAATCACAGCTTATTTGGATCATTTGTTGAACGAATGTCCCATGTCTAGTAAGTATAGATAGTTCTTATTAGTTTGCAAAAATATACCATATCCTCGGCCTAACCTGTAAAACTTGTAAGTGCCAAAATTATTTTTGATTAGGGAAGAGTAAAGGCGGTTTTTTAGTTCAGTAGCGAATGTTTTTTAATTTTTATTTTTAAATGCAACATTACAAATATTCCATTTTTAAACACACACAAATATATATAGCGTCGCTTTAACGGCAACATGACCCATCTCATTTTTTTTACCAAATTGAGATAAGTATGTAAAAAGTTACATATCCTCCCTCACTACACTCAGTTTCGACCAACTCCCATGGCGCCACACATCGTATCTTATTAAAATGTTGTCAATAAATTTTGATAAAATTTATTGACAACATGGCACATCTCATTCAATATTTTATCTTTCCGGGAAAGTGCGAAAAAATGAGATAGGTCATGTCGCCGCTTATCCTGATACATGGGAGCAAAGTATGAACTTGGAAAAACAGACTTAAAGTAGGCTGAATGTTGTCGAAATACGATCTCTAAGGCGAATATGTGAAAAAATTATGTACGATAGGTGCACGGATGTCGAGATCCGTACTCTATGTAAGACTGGGGTAAGCATTATCAACAAAATCAAGAAAGGAGCTCTGCGTTGGTTTGGACATGTAGAGCGAATGGACAGCGAAAGAAAGGCTAAAAAGATTTACGATGCTAATTTTGATGGATGACCAAATGCAACAAATACTTTAAGATTTACATGTCAAATGTCGGAATAATTGGCGCGCGTGAATGACAAGATGTAGAGGACGCGAGATCTGCATGCAACGACAGAGTTATATGTCGTTCTATCCTATCTGCTTACCCTTACGGCGTGATGGTTTGTTTGTTTGTTTGTTTGTTATTTAAAGTTCTAACATAAAACGCCAAAACGTCATGTTTAACCATTTGTGATGTTTTACAAATTAGGGTGACGATATTACGAACTATGTACATATATGGATTATTTTTTGTTTTGTATAATGCTAACTGTTTTGATATTTACGCCTATTTTTTTGGCACTTAACTAAACTAAAATAATAAATGTCTGGTCGTTTATGTCTGCCAAGTTTGTGTTTTTTGGCGCAGTTGAAGCCTTTCGCTGAACATCTGCAGGTCGAAGAACCGATGCAAAAACTTCCGCACTGTCGCCGATCGGCGATCTTCGCCTCCGCTAATGTCCATGGCCTAGCGCGTGACGGGCGTTGTTGCCTATGTATGGAACTGCTCATACTGTGGGATAGAAACCATACAATTATCCGATAATGTGTGTCTCAACAATAAACAGAAAATGGACCTCACGATCCTGAAAGAATATCAAATATCCATTCATCATGATCTATTGTTATAAAAACAATATTTGTTCCTTCAGAAATCACCGCAAAATGGAAATACCTATTTTTTAAAACTATTTTAACTAATAAGGGTCTATGAGATACTGTCGAGTAAAAAAAATATTTTTTGCACTTATTAGCAACATATATATATAAATATTTTATAATTGATGTTTTTAAATTCCCGCGAAATCGGTCCTTTGCGTATGCCACGCCTCTAGTACGTCCCGATTTGTTTAAATTTTGAACTTTGTTTGTGACATCTTCACGAATCTTGATGTCACCATTGTCAGGGCCAAACATGTCGCGTTTTGTTAGAGACATATTTTTTAACGATTTGATTTTGAATGTTATGTACAAAAACATTTTCCCATATTGTTATTGGTATTCGTAATACGTGATATTTTCCTTTTATACACTGGAACTTGAGGTGATTTTCACAAAAACGGCGCTAAATAAATTATCCAAATATAAATAAATAGAACCTAGTTTCGCATGTTTTTTTACACGGTTCAATTTTTTAAATATTAATTTAACAATACGTAATAGTAACATCTTTATTATTTTCGTTATTAAAATGCCCTACATCGCTCTTTAATTTTGCGTATAATATGCACTAACTATGCACAACACTCTTTCTTCTATCGTTCTTGCTCTAATTATATTGTATTTTTTTTCATCTATTGATATATTTTACATGCCCCTTAATTTATTTAAAAATAAATTAAGACTTATTATTTCTGGCTGCGATACGATCCCACTTACTATTTAATGATGCTCACACTTACACACACCTGAACACTTACTCCCACACTAATACACATAAACACACATCTACACTTACTCTCATACAAATACACATAAACACATCCTTTTGTTGTAACACAATTTAATAATATGTATGATTTTTATTTAGAAACTTCGCTGGTCTGTCTTTAAACCGTATTAAAAAAAATGTTATTATTTCATTGTCGACTGTTAGTTTCTTTAAAATAAATAAATAAATAAATAAAAATAAAATAAATAATATTACATGATAATGATAGTGAATAATCTTTGTTGCGATGTTTTACAGTATTTTGATGTCATATTATATTTTAGAAAAAAAATATGATACAATAAATGGTAAACATTTTTTTTTTAGATCCGGAATTGATTTTTATACAAGAAAACCTATCCAGCATTGTTCTATTTTTAGTAAAGGTTCTTTTTTTCGCGGTACAGCGTGAAACATACCCCTCGTGTAAAAAGAGGTTGCAATATACTGATTTTTCCCTTTTACCATCACAAATTAACATTTTTTACATTATTATCGAGATATCTTCTAGACGAACATACTCGATAATAACAAGATTGTTAGACAGATGTTTTCATACGGAAATAAATAAATTCAACAATCTGTCGGCTCCATACCTAATTAAAACGTCGAGATAATTTGCAAAACAACCTTAATTCTAATACTTATAACCATTGTGCATATATTTCACTCATACTCCACTTAGGTGATGTAAATAATTATTTATTAAAAATCAATTTAGATCTGTCAAAACGTTGAGCAGCCATTGCTCAAAACTAGTAATAGAGCCATCGATATAATAATAATTTCAGTGCGATTTACCTTTTAAAACTAAATGTTATTACAAAAAGCATTACAGTGACAACTGCTACCGAGGCGGTTTTTTTGCATTCGTTAACGAATGTTTAAATAGTAATTTAAACTAAGGAAAATCATTGATTACACAGTTTTCATGGCGTTAAAATTAACATTAAAATGCATGAAAATAGAAATGCTTCAATAAAAAGTAATAGTGTCGTAATAACACCTTACGTCGTTTACCTATCGACACGATTGTGTTTATTATTTAAACAAGCACCTACAATACTTGTTATACGTGCTAAGTGTTATAGTTTCTCAGTCGAATTAATTATTCTAATGGTTTTTTTGCGTACATTTGACCTCTTTATTACTACTCTACAATATTTACTGAACACTTATCGACTTGTCTGGCAATTATTAGTTTTTTTATATCGCACATTGGAAAGAATAGGGCCGCAAGTTCAAATTTATTGATTTCGACTAATCAGCATTTGAATATTTAAAAAAAATACTTTTGTTATTCGGGGAATCTATTTTTTATACATTTTATTTATAATACACGAAGTGAACTTTAAGGTGAGTCATATTTTTTTTTACGTTTCTCAAACAAATTTGCACTTGTTACTATTTACAGAATAATTAGTAAAGAAATTAATATTTAAAAAAATGATAATTCGTTTTTGTTTTAGGATATTTTATTACAATATATAAAAATAATATACAATTAAATAATAACAGAAAGAAAATGACCAAGTTGGCAAACAAGGAATCAGTCCATTTTTTTATCACTGTTTCTTCGTTCATTATTTTTTTTATCCGAATCATTATTTACTCTAGATTTTTTCCAATAGATTATTTGGAATCTGGCAAGTTATTTCAAAATATATGATACGTTCGTTTTATATAATTGTCTTTACACATCATTATAAGATCCCCCTTTTAAATCGGCAATTCCTGTGCCCCGATTACAATGGGAAGTCAACAGAGTTATCTTCGACTGTCTATAAAGAAAAACCGATATTTGTGTACGAAAATAAGTATATTTGCATGAATATTTAAAGTATCTTCGCCGGTAACCCTAGTTTTGAAGAAAAAATTGTATGCGTATTCTGCTTTTCATACAGAAACCTTTATTTTACTTTGTATATAAAATTGAAGATAAATGTTAACTTCCCATTGTAATCAGGGCCCCGGTGCCTCTAATACCCGTATGCAGAGACACACCTTAAGGTGAGGAAAGTACATTCTAATTTCAAATGCAGAGAATAACCCGAAGGTGAAGAGAATATAATGTACTTTCCTCACCTTAAGGTTTGTCTCTGCATACGGGTATAAATATGCTTCCATTTTTTAACAGAATTATAATCGATATTATAATTAAAACTAGTTTTGTATTTGGAGATTATAGAATAAGTTCTTGAAACCCGTAATTTTTAAAATGGTGCTCTAATTAACATAAGATTGCATTTGTGGCCTTATTGATTTATTTTCATCTCATATAAATTAAGGCGTTTTTTTTATAAAGGTTAGCATCTGTGGCCTTATTAATAAAAAATAAAGCCTAATATTTTCTATCGGATGGCATACTTAAGTCCGTCCGGCAAAAATTTGCACTTGCTCTTCTTTGCAATGTGCGGAATTGTGCATTATTTGCAATGACTGTATAAAATTTTAATTTATTGAGACTTCTAACGCTTCTGTGCCTTAACCTTGCGAAATGAATAAAAAATCAATACATTGACTGCATTTAGATATTTTTAGCATTTTTTTTTTTGTTAAATTGTTATAAAATCTACGATTCGCCGTTTGACAAGGTCGTATTATATGTAGATAGTTTGATTAAACAAAAGGTATTATGTCGAAAGTCTTAAATACGAATATACGAAAGTAAAAGAAGAAATGTAAGTATTCATAATATCGATAAAGATATCAATAAAACTTGTATTTTATTGACAATAGAGGTCATCAATGTTTTTCTTTAGCCGTTTATTATTTTTGTAATATATGTTTTTCCTCTGTTTTGTCTTTGTATACAGGTGCGGTCATTTTTTTTCGTATTCCTTCCAGTAATTTTTCGTTATTTTTCGACTTTCTGAAAATAGACTTTTGAACGTAATTGTTAAAATATTTGTCCAAAACGAACTGAAGATGCGAGTGAACGTAATTGTCAAAATATTTGCCATAAATGAACTGAAGATGCGAGTAGATGAAAGCTTGTGGTTCTAAAAATGTTATTTTTTAATTGTTTTTTGTGTGTTAAGTGTACTTTCACACAATTCATAATTTATCATCATTCCCTTTCCGCACCTAATGGTGCATAGGACACTGCATCGGTACACCAATCGCAGCGTATCTTGATCTTTTTTTTTCCACATGAAAGTAAGATGATCAGTCTCTCGCTTCAGGTACCAGTCCAGGGACTATGAACTATTCTGGTGTGAAAAAATCCTTTTAAATAAATATTTCATATCAACCATGTCGGGAATCGAACCCGAGACCTCTCGCATGGTAGGCAAACGCGCTGACAACTACACCACGAGGCTGACGTGATGCAGAAAAGTAATTTTGAGAGCGAATGAAGGTGATATTTTATCAACAATTGTACTGGCGTTCAAAACTTGACGCCAGATATCTCCGCTTTTTGTTTTTGTCACATAACACCTTTATCCACTCATGTCTTCAATTGTCTTTTCGTTTGGCTAATATCGCACACTTGACTATTAGCTTCGTGTACGTGTACAGTATTTATCCTTAGAATTATCTTGTTTATTTTCAGGTCACGTGTATCCTATTGATCTAGAAATAACCTTCCTGTGTACATTTTAACAAGTTGTTATTTGCCAGTTATTATGATCCAATGCACCTAGATGCCTTTGAAATAGAAAACAAACTAGCCGAGTGTTTCGTTCCTAGAACAGATGTAATCATCCGCTACAATGTAACACGTTCTTCTGGTCTAGATCTTGTAATTGGGTTATGTTCATCATCGCCTCCGTGGACCGTGACATTTGTAATTATCATCTCTGCACCGGCGTGTACGCTGTAATTATTGAAGAAAGCGAGGAGCTCGAAGACCAGCAGATTCGATACTCGATAGCACGAAGCGAGACGCGGGAACGCGTGGATACGTATCCAATCCGTGTTCTTATCACCAGACAATGTTTACTCCTGCCATTCACTCTGTCGCGTCGCGACAATTAATCACTCCTATCAGAGACAATTAATCACTCCTACCTAGATAATAATTATCCAATTATTAGATGTGTCGAATATTGACTTACTTACTCAACAGTAGGGTAAACAATAAAGTATCATTTACTTTAAAGTTAGTAAGATACATTAAGTTCATGTCTCCACTTTATGTGCCGTGTCAGGTCTCCTCGAAGCTGGCGATCATTGTAACGAATGTTCTCGCCTTAGCGATATCTTGGGAAGTGTTACTGGAGCGGTTTCCTGTTGCCCCCTCCGGGGATTTTCCGCAAGGGTTACCTTCTTTAAGCCGGTGGGTCTCGGTACGCTCTTTCCCCGTCTGCCGTGACCCCGATGGTAAGGGCAGCGATCACATCGCCCGGGCCTCGAAGGATCAAAAGGGCCACCCTAGGACGCCGGGGAGCCGGACTTACTGGGGCTCTCGCCGTTGTCGCGCAAGGTGACGTTTCACGCCATTTTACTTCCAGCAACATATATCCCACTGTGGCACTTATTTTATTTTTATACTTATTTATGTTGTAATAAATACAAGTTGAATGCATTGTATCTTATAACCTTCGTTTTAACGTTTTTATGTTACGAGAGATTCGCACAGATCGCTTTCGAATAATCTAGCATTTAAAATAGTATTTTCTTCTTGAATTAATGAAATATGTATCTTACGATTAGACTTGGTTGTTTTTTAAGGTCTAATACACTATACCGACGCGATTTTGCGGCATAACATAAAAACCTTCCACCAGCGTTCTAGGTTTCGATTTCTAAATTTAGTTTCCATGTTTCTTTTCTCGACGCTGTGTGAAACCGTAAAATGGATGTTTTTTTAGTAGAATCCTATAGTAGTCTAAGACCATCGACCTGAAAGCATATCTAATTGCATTTTCCACCTAACTGGCTCAAGACCAACAAAGGATAGGTTGCATATTGCGTTATATCCACTCGCATTACCGGTGATTCATCGACCTATACATAACCCTGGCTCTTATCTTCCTCATCCAAAACACATAACAGAACAGGTGTATAAACAGTTGCACTGCCCAAACAACTTCTCCCGAACACGCTTCATACCACGCTAGCACTATTCAATCGGAGATAAAACTTATCAATTCGGTTGTTTTGATTGAGTCACATACTATCGTAAATCAATAACGGTTTTAATATCTGGTTTAAAGTTGTTTGTCTAAGGCTTCCATCGTCAATTTATCGACAGTGTTGTATCGATCGATGCAATGTACCCTTTGAACTCGTCAACCACAAATAATAATCAGGCTGACGTGTGATGTCTCGACTATCGTGTCTCTTTATCGATGCCATCAATAAGTAGATGACTTCATTCGATCAATTGATGTCATTCTTCGGGTATTGGAAATATCATGTTTCATTAACCTGTGATATAATAATATAATCTTATATTTATGGTATTGGCAAAATTTTACTGATTCAAACACTAGATATTCATACAAGATAACTTAGACCATGTTTTTATAATACCTTACATTCAATTATCGGATAGTAATGATTGATTAATCCAAATCCAATGCTTAAGTATTACATTTTCACGTATTAAGTGTTGTTGTATTTTTTTTAAAACATCAATTACATAAAAATACTCATTGCTAAAGGTAATATCTTTCAGTTAACAGAAAACAGATTGGTAAAATATTACTCTGAATTTGTACTACTTTTTAAAATTATTAAATATATGCGCATATTTTTCAATTACAACTGTTTACTGTGTGTTCACCTAAATCACTCGAACACAATCAGTTTAAATCGCAAATGATAATATTTTAATACGGCCAAAGTCCATTTCAAACATATATTATAACTAAAAGGTCTCGGGCTCGGGTTCGATTCCCGACATGGTTGATATGAAATATTATTTAAAAGGGGTGTTTTTGCAATAGAATATTTCATAGTCCCTAGACTGGTACCTGAAGCGTAAGACTGACCATCTTATATTCATGTAACAAAAATGATCAAGATACGCTGCGATTGGTATACCAATGCAGTTCCCTATGCACCATTAGGTGTGGAAAGGGAATGATGATGATGAAAAAAATCACATACAGTTACATAAAACTAGAAACGCACGTTAAAAACAAAAATAAAAGACAAATACGTATAAATTTTATATTTTAAGCACTAACTTTGTGGTTATTCACTATAATAAAATAACTTTGTTTTTAACCACTATTTTTTTTTTATTTAGTTACGTGAACCTTGACGAAGAAGCTTGTTTGCTTTGAAATCGGTCGGTGTTTTATTAATTTTATTACAAATACGTATATTGGATTAACATTGTGGGATACGGCAGACTTATTCTGACACAATTTCGTTTCTTAAGTTCGTTCGTTCGCCATATATCCATCTTATCTAAGGCAATCAAAACCATATTTCACTCTCGTTCGCTCTCGTGTGATAGGAATAAATTAACGAAACGAATTAGTTACTTCATAAGGCATATATATGGTTGATTATAGATATAAGAAATTTATTAGAGTATTATTAATATTTTTTAGTTTACTAGTAAAGTTATTTAATTCATAATCAAAATAATTCAGATCCTGATTTTCTTAAACAAATCTGATCATTCTGGGTAAAGGTGCCTGGAAATAATAGTCAGTCTTATGATAACCGAGGAACGGGATTTCAATATTTCTGAGTCTACTTGAAGGAACATCAAGAGGTATCTGTCGGAGAATAGTCGGGACATCATGTTAACCATTGAGTATTTTAAAAATGCAAATTAAATCTGCATCAAATCGACGTTTCGAAAGACTCAATAGATTAAGAAAAAGTTCCATGTCAGTATAGTTATAGTTGTCTCTTGTAATTCCTAGTTTGTGAGCTATTTTTCTTATTAATTTATGCTGAACTGATTCGACGCCATTTATGTGAAGGAGACCATATTACAGAGGCGTATTCAAGAATAGGACGAACCAAAGAGCGGTAAAGTGTTTCTAGGGTTAATATATTATCAAAGTCGGATGTAGCTGTATTAATAAAGCACAGTTTGTTTGTCCAAGTCATTACACCTTTATTTCATAGACTAAACTCCGTTCTATCTTTATATTTTTAGCGTAATACCTATATAGATAAAAAAAACATTAACACCTCGTAGCGTAAAAACCAACGCGCTCTTAACTAAGTGCAGTATCACTGCCTATGCCATGCAGACATGATATTGGCGCGGTTATATGGGCCCGGGGCCGGACAATCTTAATTATGATGATAATAATAAAAACGATTACCCCTGTATGGATTGCAATATGCAGAATGCAGAATGCATTCTAGCCCGCAGAAAGTTTACTCGCCATGTGGAGCATGTCACTTTGCTCTTATCTGTACGTTATGATAAATAATACATACCAACTGCCGACTAGCAGCTAGCAGCTAGCAGTTAGCAGTTAGTAATATTGGTATGCGATATCCATACTGAAATAGAAATTCAGCATAGTTAGAGCGCGCCATTCGAAATTTATGTGACCTCGAATATTTGGTAACTTGTCTTGAAAAATATCGAAATTTATTGCGATTGTGTTGATAAAAACTGAGCCTTCAATGTTATTGATATTTTATCTAATAACACCCGATGTTGCGTATTCGTTTATTTTCTAATGCCAAATAGTAAAATTACTTTGGATTTTATTACCAATAAGGAAGTTCAGTGCTACGGGAAATTGTGTATAAAACATGTTTTCTTACGCTCTGTAAAAATTAGAGCACTAAATTGTACGGCTAAGTTTCTTGTATATGTATGAAAAAAAAAATGATTTCAATCAAAACGAAATACATACTTTGAACGATGTCACTAGTTTTTCCGAATCAATCGATGGTAGTGTTGTGATATATATCCGGTTCACGGGAAGTCAATTTACCAATCAACAGAACTCACCGAAGAGAACGTGTGACGTCACACGCGGAGTCATTTTAAAACTTTTAAGAATCAGCGCTGATAACATCATACATATTTTTATTTTTTTTAAATTGGCTTAGTTTGATAGTCTATTGACAAACAAAAAAATGTAAAACCACTGAATTTCCTTATTGGCAGGAGGTATAAATATATATTATATTCTTTATAATTATTGTTTTAAACTATGTTTAAAACAAACTTTATTCAATAAATAATATATCATATGTAATGCACTCATCGTACCCGGTTGGATTCATATTATTTTTTTTACGGTCGGTACTCGGTACCTACGTCACTTTATATTTTATTATAAATTATACGATCATTTATTATCTATCTACGGGTAATAACAATTTAAACCGTGATTTAAAATAATATATACCGCACATCCGACAAAATAAAGTCATAACTCAAAAAATAAGAATTTCTAAGAAAGCCCAGAAGCCAAATAAACACGTTGTATTAAAACCATGCACATTTCATCGAGTTTTTTTGTTTTTCTTTTTACCCTTTAGAACGATGCCGAAGTGTCATACATATTTAGATCTGTCATAAAATATGACACTGTTTGAGAATGGTGGCATTCAAACAAGTGTTATAGTCCTTAAAATATAGCTTGATTAGAATGACATTTGTCAGCAAAAGTGAGGACATAACTTTGTAGTAACGTCTAAGAAGGGATTTATACTGACACACGAAAAATCATTCGTATCTGGCGTGTTTATTTTTAATTCTAATACAATGCTTGACAAATAAATCAACATAATTTTATAAAATGAGCTTTAAAACTAAAAACACTTGCAAAAATGTTAGAGATATGGTAAATTGATCAACGTAAATCGAACAAATTAAAAATTATTCATTTGTTGTTTGTTGTTCATGAAAAAAAGTATTTGAATTCTTATTTTTTAGTAAATAGTTGTCTTAAACACACTATCTATAATAGGCTTGTTTTGGCGTTTTTATATCAATTTTCGGAAACAGAGTCTCATGTTTGCATGAAAAAACTTATAAAATTGATTTGATCGGTACATGATCCAAAATCAATAATTTCCCATCACTAGTGAAATTACTTTGGCAGCTGTCATTTTAATCCAGCTATATTAAAGGTGTAAGTTATATATAATTATCTAGAATTATGTAAAAAAAAAAGTAGCATATAAAAGTTTTTTATAATTAATTTATCATTTATCTTTAAATCCGATTTTTTCGAGTTATAACTATTTAATCGAATGTGTGATATATTGAACGGCGAAATTTTAATGCGCAAATCTATACCTCTTATCTAAAGTAAACAAATCAGATTCTTGAATTAATCTTTGTTTTTTTGTTATCTTGTTATCGGGTGTTGTATTTGCGAAATCCTTCGGAGGTGTCTCGGATGACCTCTGTCCTGTCTCCTGTCTCCTATCGCTTGTGCTTTGTGCCTCAGTAAACGCACACGATTTAGCGCCCACATCGGACGGCGCTCGTTAGTATCGTTTCATATCGCGCGAATAATGACCGATATTGTGCATACATTCCCATCAACTCCCATTGACCATCAACTTTTCGAAAGATAAAACTTATCTACAGGGCAATAATGTCTTGTCTCTATCTCTATCTCTTGTATATACCTAGAATATGTACGTATATTTTTTTAATATTTAATATACTCTTGTCTCTGAGGTAATAATTATTTCTTAATATATATTTTTTAAATCTAAATTGCCGCAACAGAGAGGGAAAACATTTTTGAGAAGAAAATATAGAAGTCTAGGCATTTACAGGGCTTATAACCTGCCATCGGCTGGTTTAAGTGGCCACTTTACATACTGTGTAACATTCACTATTCTGCCCAAGTTTATTTATTTATTATTATCATTATATTACATACACAAAATTATAATTTATACATTGTTGCTTTGACTGTCTTACTAGGGTTTGAACATCCACATTTCCTCAAGTCTTCAATCTGTTACCTTTTGTGAATTAAAAGTGCTGAAAATTGTTTTCAGACGTTGCCTAGTGGGTGAATCGGTTCAGCTGGATGAATCTCACATATGATAAAGGTTTTAGCTCTTTTACTTCACAAAAGTCAACAGATGGAAGAGTTGACGAAATGTGGATGTTTTTACATGGGCGGAATGGTAAATGTAGCACAGTGTGTAAAATGGTCACTTAAACCAGCCTTTGGCAGGTCATAATTCCTGTAAATATTAAATATTTCCTTCTCAAAAAAGTTTTCCCTTTCTGTTGCGACAAATTTAGATTAAAAAAATATGTATTAAGAAATAATTATTATCTCAGAGACATGAGTATAAGAAATATATAAAAAGTATATGTACATATTCTAGGTGTATACAGAATCTTAAACAAAATTTTGAACAAAAATTAACTAATAATTTACACTATACATACCTACAATAAAGGGAGGAGAGACTATTGACAATGAAAGTCTCTAACTAAAACTCTTGACAACTAAAAAAACGAAAAAATATAGATGGTCCCTTCTATCATCTGACTACCGACATGTTTCATGTCAACCTTCCCGGGAATCAGGATTTCATGGAGGCGAAAACACTCGTCCGGGCTTCTGGTTCTCTTCAACACACAGGGCTGTATTCTTCATCCGCCTGGAAGACACGGAGTTTGAATTCTAGGTACTTTAAATAAGTAAGTGATAGATTCCTTTTTTATAAAACTGCCTCAGTAAGTCACCGAGAGAAGCTATGCGTTTAATAATTTTAAGTGAATCCCGTTTGATTTCTTTAATTAAACCAGTTTTTACGAGTTTTCTTTCAACTTTGAAGTGGCTAAGTGCTTCGAAAGTCTCCAAACTAATTTATTATTTGCTTCCCAAATTTGGAATTATCCGCATCACGCCGAATACTTTAAACGGCCATTTTAAATCGCGCTAAAATATTTAAGATGGCAGAATAACCTCAAGGACCAAATTAGCATGGTAATGGCTCATTGTTTCCTTTGTATTTCTACCGTCACGCTGTAGATTTCGTTCGTTTTTTGTACATTTTCATATGCATATTATTTACAAAATTCTTTCATGGTCCTATATAAGCCGTCGCAATCATCAATGACATAGGCACTATGTAACTAATATTCAGAGTGTCATAGTGCGCTCATTTCACACCGAAGCACCGTCATGTAATACGATAAATAGTTCTACTACTACTACCATCACGCCATTGCCCCGTAGGGGTAGGCAGAGAGAATGGACCGCCACACACGTCTATCCTGGCATACATTCCTAGCTTCTTCCACATTCATACATCTTGTCATACATGCCCTTCGGTTCTGTCTGCTTTTGACATGACCGGACTTAAGATTTTGGTTTATCTCCGTCGTCCTCGTCTCACGTTGCCGTTCATTTTCGCCGTATATACTTATTTTACCATTCTTTCGTCGTCCATTCGTTCTATGTGACCAAACCATCTCAGAGACCCTTTCTTAATCTTATCAATTATAGTTGACTCAGATTTACACTCGCCTGATTTCATCATTCGTAACCCTGTCATACATTGATTTCCCACGCATTCGTCTATAAGATCGCATTTCAACCGCGTTTTTCGGTTTTCATCCTTCCTCTGTCAGTTCCATGTTTCACTTCCATACATTAATGTTGGGACTAAAACTCCATATATCCAAATAGTTTGAATTCAAATATCTGCTTTAATATTTGAAACTTCTATTTCATCCGTGAAACGTACTTTTAATTTAACTTAATAAATTTCACATACTACAACAGAGATGAAGAACATTTGAGAGAAGGTAATATAGAAGGCAAGGCATCTACAGGGCTTATGACCTGTCATTGGCTGGTTTAAGTGGCCACTTTACACACTGTGTAACATTCACCATTCTGCCTATATTTCTCTGGCCTTCTATATTACCTTCTCTCAAATGTTTTTCATCTCTGTTGTACTATGTTAATATAAACAGCTCCCCGGGGAGTTGAATCCAGTCCTTGTCTACAAAAATTTGGACAAACTCAAAATATTGTTAATACATTTCACAAGCCAATGTGGGGATAGAAATATTACCCGAAACACAAAAAATGAATTGATCCCGAAAACAAGGCCACGGCAGACGGAACGTCTACTTCCCGTAACATTCGTAAATTATGTATCTTCAACCTTAGTTCACGAGTCTTGATTAAACGGGATGTGAATGATTACCGTTATCATGCCGAATTCTCTTCATCCGAATAAGTTAATGTAGCTAATAAAATGCCTCAAACATGCGTATCAAATTAGAACTCAAGGCGAACGTAATAACGATATAACTATTTTTAAAATATGCGATTAGAAAATGTACTTTACTCTATTCGAAATATCTTAATTGCTCGCTGTCGATGTACGTAAACTAGTGACCGACCGAAGTTTCGGTTTCGGCAAGCAAAACGAGTTTCGGGCGCGGTTTCGGATTACGTTCGGCTGTACTCCGGTAGAAAATTGGCACAATTAAAGATGTCGGATTGCTGTCCATTCAAATAATTACTTATTGCATTGCACTCGTCTAACATTAAAAATAAAAACTAGTCTGATTTTGTGATTTGTTGACTACGGTTTGAAGTTCTAAGATCTTTCATGTGTATATTTTTGTAATTCTTTTATGGTTATTTAGTAAAGTTCCTATAGCGTACATTGAAGAAATGTTACATATAAGTTATAAGTATAGTGTGCATGAGTTTCTTACTCTAAAATACAAAGAAATTGGCAATATATGTGTACATACTGTTTATTTACCTAATAAAATAAATAAATAACATAACGAACCTAACAACCACATAACAACCCATAAAACTTAACCTAACAATTAAAGATGAGCAAATTAAACAAACAGAAAATGTAAAGTACTTGGGTTTGGATGCGGATGAAAAATTAGCATGGACAAAACATATAAAAGCAGTTATAAAAAAACTAGGTCCAAATATTGGAATAATGAGAAGAACAGATGTCTTTGACAAAAGTACAAAATTAATGATACACAATGCTTTTATACTTCCACACTTTGTATATGGATTAATAATATGGTCGCAATGTAGTAAACATATGCGAGAATCAATACAAAGAACAATGAATAAAGCACTTAAAGTAATATTTAATTTTAATAAATATACTAGAACTACAGAATTATATAGAATAACAAAAATGCTCAATTTAGAGGAATTCATCTACACGGAAAAAATAAAAATGATGTTTAAGATGAAAAAGAATAAAATAAAGACAAATATTTAATTTAATATTAACTACAACATACATAAAATAAATACAAGAGCATCAAATAATTTAACTTGCGAACAACCTAGGACCAACAGAAAAAGAAACAGTTTTTTGTATACAGCAATAAATTTTTACAATTCGCTTTCTAATCTAAAAAATATACAAAACATGTACGTACTTAAAAAACACCTAAATTAAACAGTTCTTACAGCCCGTGTGACGAGTGATATGTGATGTTATTTTATTGAATTTTTATTTAAACTATTGTGTTATTATATACAATATCATCTCACACCAGCACTTTTGCTGATTGGGAATATTTCGTACTAATAAAATGTAATATGTAAAGCTTAAAAACCTTGTATTTTGTCATAAATAAATTAATTAAAAAAAACAAAAAGCGCTAAAAGTAATCAAATTTACTCATTTAACTAAATGTTATTAAATATTTGTATATAACCACTTACCGAATTAGAAAATTCGGCAAAAACTTTTTTCATTTATTTCTCAAACAACAGAATATTTTCATAATTTAATCAGTGCATTTTTGTCCTAATCAGTGCGTGTGCTTATTAAAATGCATGTCGTGTTGGTTTTATATTTTTGTGCTACAACTATGGCGAAGGTGTATAGTGGGTTTTGCATGTTGGTTTAATTGGTGTCCTGACGAAGAGACGGGTACGTCTCGAAACCGGTAGACATAGAAAAGTCGGTAAGTGGTTATATACAAATATTTAAAAACATTTATAAAATTGTTTCACCACAAAGTTAACACTTTAAATATTATAATATTTACTCATTTAATTTCATTGTGTATTTTATTGAAAACTTATTTTAACAAACTCGTAACCCGTAACAATATAAATGCCTGATTTTGTTAGTTTTGAACTGACTTTAAACATATTTAAATAAGTTTCGGTCGGCCACTACATAAACACGCAAATTGTGTCATTTTCACAGATCTACTTATTACGGTTGGTCATTTGTAATTTTACAAACCAGATATGTTTTAGTAGCAGAAGTTGTTTCTTCATTCCAGATTCTTGTTCTGGAATGCGAATCCTTCTCTCTACCTCATGCACTGTCACTATGCACTAACCGAGGCCAGCCAATCTACTGTGGGCATTGTTTCTAGTCACCTGTCTAGTGCAAAATGCTTTCAAATCACCAGCGCTAATAGGTTTATTTGCATGAGAATACGGCAGCAATCGTTTTCGTCATTACTTTCAATCACAATTCGCCTTTTGTGACTACTTCTTTATTTTCCTTGACGAAAATATTTGAAAATGCATCATTATATATGTTAAGTATGATGGATTTGCAATACGAGTATTAACACCTCGTCAATTACAATCTCATGGACTCCATAAATCATAGTTAAAATGTATTTAAATACGCGTTCTAGCATTAAGTGACAAGTTCTGTCTGTGTCCGAGCGTTCACTGACTCGAGAAAAAGTAGAATTCCTTCACACAGCGAGTCGCACAATTGGCACGCTTCTACGTGATCATTGTAACTAAGCCATAGAAGCGATTCACCCTTCGCTTCTTTATGGTTTTGTGTAGTTCCAAAGGACTGGTCATAGTGTTGTTGATGTTTTCGTTGGATGCAAGCGTCCGAAGATGTTTTTAAAGGAAATAGCGATACCCACAAAATACGAAGGAATCTTTAGTTAGATTTTTCTATATCTAGCATTACAAATTGTATTTATATTCCAAAATATTTTTGTCTGGCCGGCCCTCCGAGCACGGAAACTGAGAGCGTGTTTAAGCGCTTATGACACTTAACTGGTTAAGTGCGTGGGCTTGTATAACTGTATATAAGGACCTGAAGTCCACTTAATCTTCACATTCGTTTAAGAATGCCCTAATAAGACGACACGATTGTCGGATTTTGTTTCTTTTTATATAAATAAAAAATAATCGAAATTAGTTGACTCAAATCAGCGTTTGATTTTAATTAAATATGAAGATAAAGCTGTAAAGTGCTTTTATTATATTGTATGAATATGGAAGAAAATAATAAACTTTAATGTATGTATGTGGAATCGATGACTAACCGACCTGACTCTTGCTCTGTACACTTTTCATCCCTAATTAAAAATATAAATTATATGCACGTTTGCCATTAATATGTTATCTAATCTGTATTGATTTGATGAAAGGTTTTTATGAATTATGCATAAGCCGTAAATAAGAAATAATAGTCATGTTGTAATGTGTGTTTTTAAAAAATATATTGCTAAAGTAATTATAAAATAAATATTATTCTGATCGAAATACTAGTGGAAAAACTATCCCCCCGAATGATGTCCGTATGTACAGCGACTTCATCAAACGCGATTTATTTTACCCGTAATATCTGATATTGTGTCAAAACTTAAGCTACATAGATTATTACAATATTTTGAGTTTGTCTAAGTGTTTGTAGACAAGAGATTGGTTTTTACCCCCTAGGGAGTCATTAAGATTAACAAATTATAACAGGGAACAGAGATGGCCAGAGATGGCCTGGCCTGTCAAAGAAGTTAAAAAATTGGAAAATTATTTTCAGGCGTTGCCTAGTAAGTATGTGAAATAATTCGAGCAGATGAATATATTCGCAACAATAAAGGTTTCAGCTCTTTAACTTCGCTAAAATCAGCAGATGGAAGAATTGAAGAAATATGGATGTTCAAACATAGACAAAATTGTGAATGTTACACAGTGTGTAAAGTGGTCACTTGAACCAGCCAATGACAGGTCAGCCCTGTAAATGCTTAGAATTCCATATTCCCTTCTCTAAAATGTTCTCCATCCCTGTTGTGATTTGTTACATAGATTATCTTTTATTAAACTTTCATTTCGAAGCATCCACACATTATGCATTCGTTTAGTTTCTGAATATAGTTTCGATTGTTTTAATCATCCTTTCGCCGCATATCTTCCCCCAACAAATCGTGACCTCTGTTACGCCGTGGCGAATGACTTTGATCTGAATTAGTCACAATTTGGCCAATCATCCGAGGCAGGCGGGCATATCGGTCTTAATTAAATGTTGCCCTAGGTTATTCAAATAACAATACCCGCCAGATAAAATAATAGCTTCCAATTTATTTTGATACCAAAGCTGGCATCGGGTTGGTACACCGGAACGGTCGGTCGGTAGTCGGTACGGTCAGCGGTTCTGTGAAGGTAAAGACACATGGAACTATTTGCTAGTAGGAGGTACAAAATTCGTATCTTTAATACCAAAAGCCTCGCTGTATTGCAATAAGCGTACTTGACCGCCCGTTAAACCTTTCGAAATACAGCGCGAAACAAATCAATAACACTTGCATTTTGAAATAATTATCAAGGTATTTTTAGTTATTTCATTGCGTAACATTCAGAAAATCGTACGATGTTTTTTAAGGCTTTGATTCACCCAATAACAAACTTCGAGTACCCTGAAACCTCTTTTTACACGGGGAATACGTTCCACCCAGGTACCGCGTGAAAGCATGCAGAATAAAGAACAATGCTGTATGCATTTCCTTGTATAAAAAAAATATTCGGAATTTAAAACTACACTGGCTCAGTATCAGGCATAGAAGAAACATTCACATTCTATCACTTTTAAAAAATAAAAAAAACAGAAATATAAGAGTTCTTATTATTTACTCAAATACTTAAATTTTCAGACCATTTCCTAAAAGTCGTAAATAATTTGTGCTGGAAAAATGGAAATCGAGTTGTGGTAGAGTGGGATTTGAACCTGGGACCTTTGGTCCGTGAGTCCACAATACTACCTCGGGACCACGACACGAGAGCTCTTCCAACCTCTATCACAACATGGACTATCTCTTCGTTCTAGTTACGAGAGAACCCTTTTAATACCCCATCACCGCTCTAATTTTATTGCCTCCTCTTTCACAGTTGTAGTTGCTCAATTGTGGAATAATATACCCACTAATGTTAGAGACGCCCCTTCTATATTTACATTTAAATCAAGATTGAAATATCACTATCTAAATGTTTGAGTTGTTTCTTTCTCCTTCTTATTTCCTTCCCATCACCTCTTCTCCCCTCTCTTCATAGTATAGTGTAATTTTTTTAGTTATTTTTTTTTGAAATTATAAGACTTTGCACAATTACCTAGTTTGGGAAGAAGAACTAAATTGCCTTAAGGCAATTTGCCCGCCTTTATATGTATATAAGAGTATATTGTATGTACATAAAGTGTTAAATAAATAAATAAATAAAAAAGAAAGCACATGATACTTTTTCAACATATATGTGGGTATATATTTATTATATAGTATATACGGCCTAAGCCAATTACAACAGTTATATGAAGAAACACGTGTACAAGAAACTGAACAAAAAGAACATAAAACTATGTAGCAAAGACAAACATGGCAATAAAATACGGTACACAATATCTTTATAAACACGACTAACATAATATGTAAGACATTGATCTAACCCATGCCAATCCATCTTCATCTCGCACTGTGTTAATGTCGAAGAGATCTACGAAAAGCCGGAAGATCTATCTCAAAGAATTCCAAGTTGTGTGACGAATTGACTTATCTACACCTTCTGGACAATGGGGCATAAAAACAAAAGTTGCTCCTAAAAGATTTGATAAATAGCAGATTTTGATTTCTGGTGACACGATTAGGAACATGAGAAGAATGTGATTGCAACAGAGATGGGACATTACGTATAGCATTAAGCATCTTATTATTTTTAAAAAAATCACTATCGCTATAATATTGTATTATGCGCCTAGTAAGTAAAAGAGCGACGCAGGGCATTATTCAAAAACGAATAGTATAATGATTACATTTTTTAACAAAATTTGTCGCATATTATACATACGTACATATTTTTTATTTTTCTTAAAAAAGAAATATTTTCGTTCTTATAATTTACGCAAATATTTAATTTTGAGGGCCATTTTCAACGAGTTGTAAATAACTCACTATTAGATAATGGTAATCAAGTTGGGGTAGAGTGGGATTCGAACCACGGACCTTTGATCCGTGAGTCCGATATACTAGCAACGGGACCACAACCCGATTCTAGGTAATAATTACTAGGTAATCTATATGGCACTAGTTTGTACATTTAAAAATGAATATTGAGTATCCTATGGTTAGGTTAGTCTTCATGGCTTCACGTATTGTTAAATGAATGTTCAATTTTTTTTTATTTAACCTTTGTACCGCGTTATTTCGAAATCGTAAAAATAACCGCTTATAAAGAGGTTCCGGTGCACACGTTTCTTCCAAATAGATAATATTTATACGAGTGCGAGATACGAGACCTGCTATTTATTTACCAAGGTAGTATAAGTCTTATGGTCACAATAAGGTCGTTTACCTTTTTACAGGTAAACGACACTATTGCTCTAACCACATCTACATATATATATATAGCTGCCAACAAATGGCGCAACTTGCGATCGTAATTTTATTTTTCAGTTTCTGTTTATAATACGAAAAATACTATTTCAACCGCTCTTTTCAATATCGAATCGTTCTCCACTCAGTATGCAAAACGCTTTTTGAAATCCTGATTAAAATGCACCGCGAATCATCCTAATTCTGTTGACACTTTCTTGCAGCGCAATGGAAAACTCCTTAAATCGAGTGTTGCATGAATATTTCATGAGATGAAAGTGAATTTTATTTTATTTACACTCATTCTAAAGCTAGACACAGTTCTCCAACTCTGTTTACCCCACTGGCGCTGGCTGACTCTGACTGCCTGTCAACGATAAATATATTTATATGGATAGGAAAAGCAAACATACAGTACAACTTGGTAAATATAATATTTTACTATCGATGCCCGACTCGTTTTCCGGTTTATCACTCATCTGTTCATCACCCACATATTATATTCTTATATAACTTTCTGTTTTATTATGTATTTTTATCATAAGATCATGCACTCCTTTATTCACACAATAACGAACCTTTTTTCAGTCCCTCTATTAGCCCTCGTATAATTCTAATTTTACAACTACACGGTAGTATAATAATATAATTATAATTTATAAGATTAAGAAAGGGTCTCTGAGATGGTTTGGTCACGTAGAACGAATGGACGACGAAAGAATGGTAAAACAAGTATGTATGGCAAAAATGAACGGCAATGTGAAACGAGGACGACCAAGGAAGACGTGGCATGATCAGATAAACCAAAATCTAAGTCTGGTCACGTCAAAAGCAGACATAACCGAAGGGCATGTATGACAAGATGTATGAATGTGAACGAAGCTAGGAATATATGCCAGGATAGACGTTTGTGGCGGTCCATTCTCTCTACCTACCCCTACGGGGATATGGCGTGATGGTAGTTGTAGTAGTAGTAGTGGTAGTAAACATACGTACGAAAATATTTATTTAATATTTTAGTACAAAATCAACGTCGGGCTCAATGCTATCAGAAATTTCTTTCAAATTTTTGATAATAATTATTCAATAAGTCCATTTATATTCACTGCACATTTTTACGTACTCGTACATACAATTCTCACATAAATTCTACACTTATGAACAAAAAAAGTTCACACATACTTGCTATCCCTAACTCTAAGTTTACCTGACCGTATTTCTGGAAATTATTTTATTATTTAACAATCGCTTCTGTGTATTGTTTAGGTTTATATTGGGAATATATTTTAAATTGTTACATTTTGAAAAGCTACATCAGTCTTTTATAAGCTACGTCTGAAGTAACATCGCTACGAAAATATGGAGAGTTCGTGTCAAATATCAATTGCGATAAAATCGAAAATTATTACTCTGTCACAGGAAAATAATCGTGAAATTTCTCCTCGAATCGGTTTTTCGGAGTGTTCTGTGAATTAAAAAAAATAAATAAACATGAAACCAGCTCTCTGGAGCGAAAAAAGGGAAGTGATCGGCGGCGCATGACAACTCCTCGAGAAGATTAACCAAAATCGTTTTCTCACTACTGCAGAAACACACGGAGAGATACAGTCTACATGGTAAACCAAGTTCTCGGTGATGACGGTTTCCAGGAGATCATTGGAGTGGAGATTCGAAGCAAGAAGCCCCGCAAAAAACCCCTTTCTAACGGAGAAAATGAAGAAAGCTCGTCTAGATTGGGCAAAAATGCACCAAAATCGGAAGACAGACGATTGGAAACAAGTGAAACTAACAGTATTATATCTTAGCAGTGTAAAGGAGTGATTAATGTCACAAGATATACACCGTTTTAATAGCCTGGCGTTATATCACAAATTCCCATTCATTTCAGGTATCCGTTTAGGCGATAAGCGCAATTGTCGCTAATTACGCCTCTATGGGTGGGAAGTGGGAACACTTCTCTTCACTGCGGGCAAACAGTAAACAAACAGCGAGCAGCACATTCATTCATTCGGAGTTCCCTCGGTACGACGAGACAAAACCTGTCCTGGATATGTTAATGCACCATGAATGCATTCGCATGTTTCAAATGACACACCATTACTGGGGATTATTATTCATGTATGCATATTTCCAAAGCCGCTCGACTGCGACCGCCTAATCAATAGCATTTGTTTTCCAATTAGGAAAACATTAAAGCATCGTTCGTGACTATAAAGCAGAAAATCTGTCTGAAGTAATAAAACCTTTTTAACAAGGAGCTCTTGAATTTCGTAAAATATTAGCCGTTTTTATGGAGTTTTAGCGTCTACGATTTAAGGGTGCGAAATTGGCAAACAAGGTGTAGTGTAGGCGTAACTCTTGGCATTTAGTATTCAAATATTAAAAAAAATATATTTATTTAATTTATTTTAAAAAATATGTACAATATTAAAAGTCTAACAAGCATGTTAACTTAACTTTTTTACCCTTAATACTAAAGTTAATAATATGAAGAATATTATAAAGCCAATAAAAATTGATTTTCATATAAATTTGTACGGAGTGAAACGAGTGAATAATATCGTTTTGTCCCGGGACTCGACCATTGTCCACGTGTAAATAGCAATTTGTAGAACAAAACATTGTTCCGAGACATTGTCACCGAGAAGGACGGGCAGGCTATCTTCGCGGACTAATGATTACCCCCACCACCGCGCGCGGCCGCATTGTCCTCGTGTGAACGCGCACGGACAGGACCTTATGACAATAGCGATTTGCTTAACGCGTGCGCGTCGCTCCCGCGTATTTTTTCTCCCAAAAATGAAGGCAGAAAAAAACATTTTTACTATTTAGTTCTTTCTTTAACAATTCCAATACGTCTTGTTATAAAATAAATACTATTTTTCGCGAACTCGCTCGTGATAAACGCCGTCTTGTGCTCATTTTGTAGACTTTAGATTTGTAGACATTTGGATTAACTCATTCTGAAATTCGCGTCTTAGATAAAAATACAAAATGAAGATATTAAAATTTCTCAGCGATTCTTCTTCTCGGGCTCTCAAGTCTTGACCCATTAACTAATCCAAGGAATGATGTCGTGCGAAGGTTGCGCGCAACAATATTTACCATTATATGTTGTCGGTTGTGCGTTGGGCAACACCACCGTACTATGTAATAATATAGCGTATCGTAATACACCATATTTAGAGGTTTAGGAGTGAAAGTAATCCGCCAGTGATGCGCTATAAAGTTAGTTAATATGTGTACGAGTATATCGTGGGCATTCTGCGAAAAAGCATTCAGTCAAAATTTTGCTGATTTGGATTAATTATGAGGTAATATTGTCCAGCAAATGCCTTACAATCTACAAACATGCTCCAAATCCTATATACACTACTACAGGCCAATTTACTTTCCATGATAAGTCTAAAGAATATAAACTCGTTCAGGTAATAAGAAAAAATATTCAATACGAGTTTCAAAGTTTGTAAGCATCTCTTCTATCAAGGATACTGATATTCCCGAAAGAAACAAAAAAAAAGAAATTTAGTTTTTTAATTCTTTGTTATTATTCATTTATTACTTACCCAACATTTAATATAGTTAATGAAGTAAAGAATTTTATTATGAACAATAATAAACATGTAACTCAAAGAGATTTTACTATGTGACTTGCATGAATGCGTATATACCTTACTATGGTATTAAATGTAAAAAGATTATAAAAGATTATTTTTTTTATGTAGTTGATAGATCAATGTATCATTTCTTGTAAATTGGCTTTATAACGTTTAGTCGTAAAATTATTTGTCAAGGGCCAACAAAATTTTGACATGTAATTTTGACCTAATGCCCTTTCGCAGAATGCCTACGATATTGTCTTACTACGTATCACCCTATCGTGGATCTGTGTAGCGTTAGCGTATAGACTATTATTTATTGACCCAATAAATACGCAATCGTGCCCTTTTGATATTTCGTCGATGGTTACTCGATTCCGGATATCGCTCTACGATCATGCATCTACGCACCATCTATACGAGTATAATATAGATATTCGTAGATGTATAAATGTTCAATTCCTTGCTTCCGTTTTGTTTAGTTTTGGGGCGACACCTTTGCTTTGTTGTCGTCACTAAAGTATAATAGATAGACACGTTATTTCTATACTAGCTGTATCTAAGATACGGCAAATATTGCGTTGCCCTCAGTAAAAAAAAAAAATAGAGTCACGATACACATGCAAAAATCTATGTAAGAAATAGGAACACATATTTACTTAGTTCATATTTATTTCTGTGCAATTTATTGCCACAAAAACAACACTAGCTGGCAGCTTTTTTGTTTGGTTATAATGTGTTTTGTTCATTTATTTTGTAAAATTGAGGGCATTAAAATCAAAGATAGCAACCTCCAAAAAAATATTTTTTTTGGTTATGAAGTCATTCTGTAGTTCATCAACTTTATTTTTATAAAAATCATAAGTTGAAATGCAAATGTAGTTTGAAATCATACTTCTGATGGTTTGAAAATAGTGTTAGGAAGCATAGCAATATCTATCAGCCATTTTATTCGACCAATGACAGGCTTGAGATTTAAATTATCAAAATGGCCGTGCCATACAAATATTAAGATAGTTTTTGAATTCGTGCTACTATTAAAGCTTATTTATTAGTATCTTAAAGTTTAAGTTCAGTGAAAATAACATTTCTAACATAAAGACTTTCTTAGGCATTAGTGTAGCAGTTTTTGTTCTTTTTCTCGAAAACACGAAAACGGGAGATTGCTATCTTTGCTTCTAATTTACAATGCCCTCAATTATCGTATTGAAAAATACCAGCTTTTTTATATTGCAATTCCCTGACAGTACAAGTTTGTACCACTTTTTTTATATAGAGTTAAAAAAATACATTAAAAAAAACAAGAAAAATACGTAATTGTTTTTAAGCTATTATAAATAACTTAATTTAAAAAGAAATGTTTGAAAATTCTACTTAATCTATGTTCTGGGATCAAAGGGTTAAATTATTGTTTCTTCGCACGTGTTGGCGTATTTCTGCGTAGCATCACGTCTGATCATGATAAAAGTCCTTTAGAGAATGGAGTCACGGAAGGCAATTACCTACGAATTGAAAAGCTATTTTCTTCTCGCAAGTAACGTGTCTATTTAATTATACGCCATTAATTGGCATACTGTCCAATCGTATATTCCAGAATTACCGCGGGGACACCTTCTCGGACCAAAACTGGGATTTGCGGTTAAAATAAAAATTATATTTCTTGCTGATTTTTAAATTGTGTCGATTTCTACTTCGTTATTAATAGAAGGTACAAATTTTACGCAATAATTTGAATTTTTGACTTGCCGGAGACACGTTGCAGATGACAATATAATATAGCCAGAGTGTAATTAATGTTGAATAATAAACGTTTGTAATTTATGTTTTTAGCTTTATAATACCAATTTATTTACGTATAATAGCAGACGTATTTGTTCCAGTTAACCTTGTTATTGACAGTTATTTCACATTTGTTTTAAGCTTAAGTAAAAGTGATTTAAAAAAGGTTTCAATGCCAGATATATTCAGCTTTTCATTGTGTCTGAAGATAAATCATTTCAAATCATTTATCAACAAATTTGGTCTAACGTGGTATTCGATAGGCTTAAACCTAATATTTACCAACTACATTCTTGAAATCCTCCGTTCAACTTGTTCACACACAAATCATGATACAGATATGTAATAGGTACGACGTATTTCTTACGTAAATATTATATTTTTCTGATTCATCACATAATATAAAAGATGAACTAACAATTTGACCTGTAGCTGTATGACGTAACAAGTATTTCAAGTTTATGTGCATCCCATATAGGATTATATGATCAAATTCACAAATTGCACTAACCTGACACCTGCACACACAAAAATATAAGTCTGTTCTACCGCGCTTGGCCGATTTCACGAAGATCATAAAATTACGGTGGATTGATTTTGATTCACAATTTCAATATTTACAACTATATTATAATATAGTGAACTAACATAATAAATATTTACTTAAACAAAAATACACGCACTTCTACGGGCTTATTGCTAGTAGCGATATCTTCCAGCTGACCAAAAAACAGGCTGGTCAGAAAAAAAAATGGTTAAGATTTGTATAATAATATTTTTTTAAATATAAAAATAATATAAATACCATACATATTTATTTTCGGGCTTAAGTTGTTTTTTAGTGGGTAGATAGATAGAGCTTGCACATTAAGGTACAGGGTGTTCATTAAACCCTGTCACATCCGAAACCACGATGATCAGTATGGGCAAGAAGACATTAGCATATTTAAAAAAATATTTAGAACAAAGAAAAATTTTAAGAATAAAATTTTAAACAAAACAAATGGTTGCTTACTTCTGCAGAGGAGAAGCGAGAGGAGCGCGGCCGCGCATTTTTGGCGTATCAGACTTCCTCTCCCCCCCTCCTTGTTTCTCCCTTGCAGAAGTCAGAAACCATTTGCTTTTTCTGATATAATATTTTTTTAAAATTTTATTCTCTTCTTTCGCATACTGATCATCGTGGTTTCGGATGTGACAGGGTTTAATGAACACCCTGTATGTTTGGAAGTAGACGAAAAAGATCCAGGAAAGAAAGGGAATATTTTTAATAAGTGAAGGGAAGTTATGGTTCTAAGGATATATAAAAATATTTCAGGCTTTTCTTAAAAGTGGCTAAGGATGGTGCATTTTGTATAAAAAGAGGTAGCTCAATCCAATGAATTGCTAAATTATGATGTGGTTATGTCGAGGAATGGAAAGCGTTCTCTCCCGAGAAGAGCGAAGTGAAAGACCATGACAAGAAATGTAAATGGAATTCTCAGCAGGATATTTTGGTGCTCAAGGGTTGTGAAGAATGTTAAAAAGAAATGTGAGAGATTGAAAGTTTATGCGCTGATCGAAACGAAACACCTTGCGATGATGCGATGATGCGAAAGGATAAATCATGGTCATATTTTATTACATTGAAAATGAAGCGATTTTCGTCGTCGCCATGGCTGTATTCCTAGCACAAATGATTCGTACATGACATTGGTGTAGTTAAATCTTGTGAAGGTACTCGTATAAGAAATAATTAATGGGGAATTTCAACACGATGAAGTCGTGTTCGGTGATTAGAGCCATAGTAAATGTATCGCTGGTCATATTATATATAGGCACAACCAAGGATTTCTCAGCTCGTGCTGCACGCCAGATTCACTAATTATAACAGTGACAACAGTAATGCGACAATGCCATTACTTTTTACTTTCGGAAGTCATATGCTTACCTATACACCTCAACATACGTAATTATAAACGAGCCTTCAAAATCCTAAAATATTATTTCGATCTCTGTTGATACTAATACCAAAATGAAAAAATTAAAGTTGCACCCTTTTTTCTATTTTAAGCATTTTTTTCTAGGAATAAGCAAATCAAAATTGGTGCAACATTTACTTATTTTTTCAGCAGTTTATCCAAACTTGTATTTTTAATATTTTGGAAGAGAATGTTAAGCTGTCAGTGCCTTTTTTTTTATGTATAGACAAGATTTCAGACTGGATTTTTCTGGGGGAGGGATTGATTTGGAACTTTGTTAATTTTTCAATTATTTGAGTTGCTTGTTTCATGTAATTCAGATGTTTGCCTTTATTTTATATTTTTATATTGATGCGCTATGTGTTGCTTTGGATCTGGAGGTCCAGCGACGATCCGCGAATTTACACACAAGGCGACACTTTTAGCCAAACGGATTTCAAATTTTGATTCGTAGAAGACGCAGCAAATAGGAATCAAAAACAATTTTTTTTGTTTCATATATTTTTTCATTTTCATATTTTTTTTCAGTTACATATACTTTGACAGTTTTGATTTTTTAGTTCCATTATTTTTTGTAATTATTCAATTTTCTCTAAAATCTCTAAAAAAAATCTTTATTTTATACTTTAAATAAAAAATGCTGTCTACCTCAGAACGGGTATTTACTATTCCTAGTGAGAATAGACAGTGCCCAATATGTTTGCTTATTCATAAATTTTACTTTAATTTTACTTAATTTTACTTTCGTTTTGCTTATTTGTATATTTTTTTCGTTTTTTATTGTTTTGCGAGCAAATCATAATACTATGCTTTACAATAAACGCCGATTTATTCGACACTGAACTAAACTGAACTGAATAGTGTGTAATACACTACTATGCCTTTACTACGCAGTTTTTTTTTGGAGTTTGGGATGTTCTCAAACCATTATGGTATTTTTATAACACAATACATACCATTTTTATAGTCAGAATTTTCCAATCAAACTAATTATATTACAAAATAAAATAATAACGTAATTAAATAAAATACTTAATAATTTTTCTAATATGTGTGTGCTATCAAAAAGAATTGTTAATTATTCGACTGTCAACTGTCGCGCAACTCAATGGTGCGAATGACACTGCATTAGTACCGCAGTGTATCTTAATCACTTTATTTGCCATTCCACGGTCTATGAAATATTCCAGTGCAAAAACACCTTTTCAAATAAATATTTTATGTCAAACATTTCGGGAATCGAACCCGAGACCTTTCGCACTCTCGCCCTCTTGGCAATCGGGCTGAACATTTCACCACGAGCCTGACGGAAAAAAATATACGCGCAAATAAATACGTAGATCAACGAAGAAGATTAAAAAAATAGGTGATTTAGAAGATCTTGATCACCTATTTTTTGAGTACTCGTAATCGAGTCAGTTTCATTCGTTCTTCATTATTCCCTTTTCGCACCTGGTAGTGCAGAGAACCAATTGATTACTTCATCACGATAGGAAGGAGGAACGTCACACGCGTCTTTACATCGAGTATCGTCTTTTCCATTTTCATACAAAGTGCCACACACGCCTCCCAATTATTAAGTATTTTGACAGTATCAGATTTACCTTTCTTATATCCCCCATTCGTTCCACACGACCAAACTATCTTGGTAACACGCCTTAACGATTATTCCAATTTATATTACTTAAATGTCATTAATCTGTTTTTATTTAAAATAAAAACAGATTAATAACTAAAACCCCTAAAGAACTAATTTCCATTTTTACAATAAAAAATGGACCACTTATCCCTTATCCTAAATGAGATCATTAATAAATTGATTTTAGTTTAAACAATTTATAGGAGGTGTGACTCGTCCTAATATAATACAATACGCTCAGGGCTCAAGCGTCAAAGGGATAAAAACAAATGAGTAATTTTAATTATTATTCTGGAATTTTCTTTGCTTTAGGCATCGTAAAAACAAGGAAATAAAATCTTTAGAGATAAACCATCTATTGTGATTAATATTTAATAAATTCTTAATCAAGTTAAATCGAGATGATTTTAAAATATGCAACTATATTAGATGCTTCTGCTTAGCTAATAAACCATTATTTTCCATATAAACCGGCAAATGATGGATCATAAGCCCTGTAAAGGCCTATTCTGTCATATTCCCTTCTCAAATAAAATTTCACTTTGCTTCAAAAAATCAGCAAAAGTATTTTTAAAACATCTAGAGAGCATTGCATCTAAAAACTCCCCCAGAGTGATATATTTTTCCTAGAGAGGATCTACATTATTATGTGAGTGGCTTGTGACCAATAGTGATGTGTTGCCTTCGGCTGCAAGTTTAATCTGAGCCGCGATTATAAACGCTATCTGCATCGGTACGTATCGAGACAGTATAAAGTATCTTCGTCGGTAACATGTAATTTAACATGTTAAAAAATGCATATTCTGTTTTTCATGTAGAAAATTTAATTTTACATTGTAGATACAATTAGAGATAAATTCATTAGAATACGGACCCAGGGCCGTGATTACAAACGCTATCTTCATCTCTACATATCGAAATTGTATAAAGTAAAATCGATATTTATGTACGAAAATGTGTATATTTGAATGAAAATTTAAAGTATCTTCGCCGGTAAGCTGTAATTGAACATGTTAAGAAAAGAAATAGAAAATATATTCGGTTTTTTATTCAGAAAACTTAATTTTATTTTGTAGATAAAATGGAAGATAAATGTTAACTTCCCATTCGAATACGGATCCAGGTATTGTACCCTTATCTTGAATATAATGCTTTTTTCCTCTGTTTACTTCTCCCGATGCGCCAATGTCACCCTCTCTGTGTTTTTATACAGTTATTGCGTATCACCCCCTTTTATCAAGATAAACGCCCCACTTGAAATGTTCCCGTATTGAAGTAGGCCTATCGAGTATAGATGGAGGAGGCAAAGTAATGCATTTTATTTCGAAACATTATTTGAATCAAATAGGGTAACTAAGCTCTTTAGCAAATATTCCGGAAAATCGAAACTCAGTTAATAGAGAAAACAGCGTAATAAAATTGACAAAAATACTTGTATCTCGTCCTAACGGATGTTGGTATTATATTTATGAGACAGATAATCATTTTAATAAAAATATTTACAAAAGCTTTGTTAAGAATCGTTAACATTATAGTTGTTTTCAGTTAAGTTTATACATAAATAATTTTAATTTTGAAGTACGTATGTATGTAGAAAATCTTTGATAAGTTCCGTAGAACTTCAAATATTGATTGTGAATTCTTGACGTATCCGTTTATTTTAATTATCTCTCGTTTGACAGGTTTTTTTTGTGAAATATTTTTTTTATTTATTATATATACGGCCTAAGCCAATTACAACAGTTACATGAAGAAACATAAATGCAAGAAACTGAACAAAAAGAACATAAAACTATTTAGCAAAGACAAACAAGGGCAAAACAATAATTGTATACAATACATTAAAAAAAACGAAAGACCTAAAGCTTTGAGCTAAACCATGCCAATCCAACTTCATCCCACACTGTTTTGTCGCGAAGAGATCAACGAAAAGCCCGAAGATCTATCCCAAAATATTCCAAGTCGTGTGATGAATTGACTAATCTACACATTCTGGACATTGGGGCATAAAAACCAAAGTTGCTCTTAGAAGATTTTATAAATAGCAGATTTTGACTTCTGGTGACACGGTTGGTAACATGAAAAGAAATTGATTGCAACAGAGATGGAACATCACTAAAAGCATTAAGTATTTTGAAAATGCATATAAGGTCCATCTCAGTTCTACGTCTCTCCAATGAAGAGAGATTAAGAGAATGCTCTATTTCAAAATAGGAATAAATTATATGTATCTATGTATAATCATGGCCTAACACTTCGCTCCTCTCAGGATAGAATACTTTTAATATTTTCACTCTTCCAATCAGTGACAACGTGTGGTATAATAGGATGGGGTGGTTGTGTTCAGGCAATCTATAGACCGCTCATGATAACCCAAAAAACAATACTAAAAATAATATATAAATATCCTCCTACATTTTCATCTGATTTATTGTTCAAAGAGGCCAAAGTCCTTCCAATTAGACAAATTTACTTTAAGTCAAGTCTGCTCAACTTTTGGGCCGCTAGTAAACAAAGTACACAACAAAAAATAATGAAAAGATATTTCTCTAACGTGAATTACTACGTAACAAAAAGTTAAACAACTTTGGCTAAGTGGCATTTCTCTGTGGTAGGTCCAAGGATTTTTTATTTACTGGATCAGGCGGCAAAGGAGTCCGAGTCATTTTCAAAATTCAAATCTGGTTTGAGTTATTGGTTTGCTTGAACGGGAATGGATTACTGCGATAAAATGTAAAATAACTGGTGAACGACCAATTTGTATTTATATATGTAAAATGTAGTAAGTGGTATAATGTATAAAGTATTAATGATATGTATAAACTCATTAAGTATGTATAACATATAATATGAATATGCGAATATACTCGTATATGTATATATTTGTGTATGTATAGTTATGAATGCATTACAAGTGCCCCGACTCAAGATGGATTTTCTAGCGAGTCGGGGCAAGTTCACAGGCATGGGTCGTTCCTGATTGTGTCGCTGTAAACTGTGTCTCTGTCCCAAATAAATGTATGTACAACGTTATTAATAAATTAAATAAAAAATATTCCATCTATCCGTAGAACATTAACTTCCTCCAATATAAAAAAAACTTTCCTAAATCCTTTTCCTGTCTCCTTCCAAACTCATTACCTAGGTTGGTATTCTGAATCTTCTTTACCCCCTAGAGAGTGGTTAATTTGATGATTTTTATTTTTTTAATGCAACGACATTTTACTTCATAAATGGTCGCACTGATGATTAAACGTCAAATGATGTATAAAACTATTTGAAAAACGTAAAAAAACGAATACGGGTCGGTCAATTCAACCTAATTACGGTTTTTTGGGTAATGCTTAAGGTCGCAATAATGGTCTAAATGAAAATTTGAGTATCTAGTTTCACGTGTTAGTATTTGTTTGACGTTTAATCATTAGTGTGGCCATAAATAAAGCAAGGTTTAGGTCCATGCAAAAAATAAAAATCCACAAATTAACCACTCTCCAGGGGATAGAGAAGATTCAGAATACCACCACTGATCCCAAGTATCTCGTCTAATTATGTAAAACAAAAGTATTTTTCTTAATAAGTTATTATATTTTTACTAATAACTTTTTGCCTACTAAAAACAGTTGTATTTAAAAAATAAATTCGTATATTTTATTTATTTTTTTAATAAGTACACATTTTGACTAGTATCCTTTTTGTATTTGAAGTTTAAATAACATATATTTTTAAGGTATGTCTACAAGCTTTGGAATAACCAATCTAACATAGCACAAATAAATAACTGAAAATTACACGTTAATAACATGTGAATAAGGTGAAATTCTGGAAAAAAAAATCATAATAGATATATATATATATATTAAATGGACTACAGCTAAAATTTGATTATCTGTATCAGGTTTTGATTTTATAACTTGATTATATTTTTATTTTTTTCCAGTCAAAGCCTTATATTATTGAGTTGCCAATATTTTATTTATTTCTAAGGAATACTATTTAATAATTACTTTTTATCCCAAAATGTTTTTACAGCAATCAGACAGTTCAGTGCTATTGAAAATAGGATGTAAAAAATATTTTTTCTTACGCGCGATAAAAATTTGTGCATCAAATTGTACAGCGATGTTTCTTGAAAATGTATGAAAAACTACTTTGAACGACGTCACTAGTTTTTCCGAATCAACCAAAGATAGATTGTTGTGATAGATTTCCGGTTTACGGGAATCCAATTCACCAATCAGCAGAACTCACCGAAGGAAACTTGTGACGTCACAAGCGGAGTGATTTAAAATCTTTAAAAAATCATAGCGCTTATAATACGGTACATAAAAAAAATATGTTTTTTTAATTTTGGCTAAGTTTCATTGATAAAATAAAACCACCGAATTTCGTCATTCTGCGGTTGAATCTATCGACATTTATGTCTAGACGAAATTATTATACCTATCAATTTTAAAAATGACATTGCCAAGTCCACTCATCGCAAGTCAATGGTCCATCAACGTAAACACCGTGACTCAGACCGGACACGTTGTGATTGTGAACAAAATTGGGGCTGCTGTCCATATCGGGAATATCGCTAGTAAAATCAATACTGCAATTCGTACCTGTGCCATATTACTTGTGCGAGCGTACTTTATTGTTACTGATGCATTTTTCTGTTCACTCGACGATATTGTACAGTGCGTTCGGATGTTTAAATAAGCCCATATTAATTGGTTAGTGCCTTACGGTAAACCAAATAAACATACGATTTTTCTTGTGCAATGTTTTATATAAAAAAATTATGTTTCGCACTCATAAGCAAATGTTTATTAAAGATTTGAATGGACTATACCTATCGGAATGAGGAAGTTCAGTGTTTTTTTTAAATCTTATTATTTGTTAATAGACTATTAAACTAAGCCGAATATTTTTTTTTGTATCGTATTATCAGCACTATGATTTTTTCAATGTTGTATTTCTAAAATTACTCCACGTGTGACGTCTCAACTTCTCTTCCGCTTCTTCTCGGTCAGTTCTGCCGTTTGGCCTGTTGACGGTAAGTAAACCGGAAATCTTCCACTCTCTTGTCATTAGTTGATTCGTATAAACTAGTGACGCCGTTTATAGTAGTTTGTTTTGATCGAAATATTTTTCAACTTTGTCGTATGATTTAATGCTCTAATTTTTACCGCGCTTAATAAAACATTTTTTTGTATCCAATTTTCCGTAGGGCTGAAGTTCCTCATTTGTTTATATTATCCATCTTATTTCGGCTGCCTCGGCGCACATTGCAATAAACCTGTAAATGTTCAAGAAACGGGTTCGTTCAACAAGTGAAATAAAAATACTTCATAATTAACTTGAATTGTTTTAAGCTCTTTTTCAATAAATGTGAATATTGTGTTGTAAATATGTACTATATTTTACGTGGAATTATTATCAGAGAAGTAAATAAAAAAAAGATTTTTACATATAATAATTAATTGCAATGAAAATAGTGTAAATAGGGGTAAAAAATGTTTTCATAATATTTATTTATTTATTATATATACGGCGTAAGCCAAATGCAACAGTTTTATGAAGAAGAAAGACAAACAAGAGCAATAAAATGATGGTGTATAATTTACTCATAAACACGATCAATATATAAGACTCCGAGCTAAACCATGCTGATCCATCTTGATCCCACACTGTTTTAGTGGCGAAGAGACCTACGAAAAGCCGGAAGATCTGTCCCAAAAAATTCCGAGCTGTGTGACGAATTGACTAATCTACACGTATACGTGACATGTATAGGCGTTATAACAAATATTTATTGTTATTATATTATAATAAGAAAACATTTGTTACAAAATTTATTTAAAAGCCTTCTCACTGCGATCAATAATTATGTAATGTTGTTAATTAAAATTCTTCAGTTTGTTTTTTTTTTTTAGTTTTTAACATTTTAAAATTATTTAGTATATAACTTTAAAATGGTTTTGCTTCACAGAGAATCCTGTGAATATAAATTCTTCTAAACTTGCTACGGGGTTCTGATTTTATTGATGTGTATGTGTTCATTAAGAGAGCAAAGAACCCATATGACACGAGAGTCGTAAAATCAGCGAGTTTGTAGCTTTTTAACTAGCCAGTGTTTCCCGGTGACTATAAAGTAGCCAACATACATAGGACGTAATGCATCGCCCCTCGGCGGAATGGCGCTGGTCCACAAATCAATGGAGCCTTTTATGTCGAGAACGAGGAAAATGTCCTCTTTGCTTGGCTGGATACACTGCCCTATGCTGCGCATATACGAGTACATACGACTATATTTTGCTTCTCACAAAGGCGCTCACAGTTTTTTTTTTAAAGAAATATTTGTAAATTTAATATTTTTAATTTAATATTTTTTTTGGGCCATTTTATAATTCTAAAACTCTTATAAGAAAATAGGAATCAACCCGATGTCAAGTGGGGTTAGAACCTCGGACCCCTGATCCGTGAGCCCGCAACACCATAGTCCTTAAAATTTAGCTTGATTAAAATGACAGCTGTCAAACTAATGCCAATAATGTTGGGAAATTACTGATCACTGATCATGTACCGATCAAATCAATTTTATTAGTTTTTTCATGCAAACGTGAAACTCTGTTTCCGAAAATTGATATAAAAACGCAAAAACAAGCCTATTATAGTGTGTTTAATAAAACTATTTACTAAAAAATAAGACATTTATACTTTTTTCGTGAATATTATCAAATGAATTATTTTTTATTCGATCAATTTACATTGACCAATTTGTCCCATCTCTAACGTTTTTGCAAATTGATGTAACTTTGTAAGAAAGTCGTTAATAATTATGTTTATTTTTGTTTTTTTTTGTTTTAAATCTGATTTTATATATTTATGTTGATTTATATGTCAAAAAAAAAATTAACATACCAAATACGAATGATTTTTCGCGTGTCAATATAAATCACTTCTTAGACGTTACTACAAAGTTATGTCGTTACTTTTTCTGACTACTGTCATTCTAATCATACTATATTTTTAAGGACCATAGCTAACACCTACCGGAGATGGGTCCGATTAGACCCAGTAGTATCGATTATGTAAAAAGTAATTTTTAAACATAATTTTTCTTAACAAAATCAAAATTGTACACAAAATTTTATCACACTTCTTTTCATAACTTACATCATATTGTGACGAAAGAATAATTTTAAATAACCCTCAAAAATGATTAATACGCGACATTTAAAACTGGGCCTAATTTGACACAACACCGCCACGCACGTATTTTTTGAGCCAGCGGGCTTTAAGAGCCAGTCACGGGACCACAACCCGATTCAATCACACTCTCTACTCGCTGTTGTACTAACCGCCATAATTTACTTGCTCTCTTGCCATATATTATAATGATTCAAAGGTCTTTTTGCCTGTGGCAGAGTTAAAAAAACATTTTTTTTATGCATACTTAAAATATACGCACTCTGACAGTTAAAAAGTGAAATCGTCAGTTGGTCAAATAAACTTTTAGAATAGAACTACCCAATGTAGGGAGTACCGCTTTATCCACCGTTAAACTACTGGGAGTTTTACTTAATTCTGACCTTTCTCTTGACGCTCAAATTAGTAGAACGATAAGTTCATGCTTCTACTAGCTGAGACAAATTAAATGCATACGCAAAATTTTGCCGGTTGATGCCGCCCGTCAATTAATAAATGCGTTTGTAGTGTCTAGAGTCGATTATTGTAATGGTATCTATGCAGGTCTACCAATGAACAAAATGACTCGCCTACAATCTGTATTGAATGCTGCAGCGAGATTTATTTTCGGAATCTCTAAGTTCAGTCATATCACTCCACTACTTCGGGAATTACACTGGCTAAGTTTTCCACACAGGGTCGAATACAAACTCTGTTGGCTTATGTATAAATCACTGCACAACTCTGCTCCGGAATACCTAAGGGAACTATGCATTCCAGATGAACTAGCTGACAGGCGTCGCACGCTTAGATCAGCTACGTCTACGGCGAGAGGAAATGTTATTATACCTCTACGCGAACAGCGCACTAAATCTAGTGAACGCGCATTTGCGGTCGCAGGCGCTATGGCATGGAATGCTCTCCCAGCAGAGGTGCGAGGCTGTGAAAGTGAAATGATGTTTCTGAAAAAACTTAAAACCCACTTCTTCTCTAAATCATTTGAATAAATCCGTAGCATGTGACAACAAAATAAATTGTTTTCATTAAATTACAAATTTAATTAAGATTTGTTTATCTATAGAATCACTATGTAAAAAGCCCTTGAAGTATTATATTATGAAAATGGCGCTATATAAGTTATCCATAATAATAATGATCTGTCATTAGCTGGTTTAAGCTCTGTAAATCTCTAGACTTTTTTTTAAATCTACTCCATCTCTGTTGTAATGTGTTAATCTTAATAACTCCCTTTAGGGGGAAATCCAGTATTTCGTCTATAAACATTAGGACAAAGTCAGAATATTGTTTGTTAAACAAATAAAACTATGAAAATCCATACGATTGATGTGTTTATCTTCCGTAGATAACCCACGCCACAACATAAATACTTAAACATGCCCCATCAGTTGCATAGATTGCTTCTCGACCTTCTTCTTACTTCTTACCTCTAATAAATATCTGCCAAAACCCAAATGGGATCATCTAAATTCTTGCTTTTCGCTGCTCACGCAAATATTCCCGCAGTCAATTTTGCCCCTATCAAATTATATCGAAATATTTTGATCGAACGAAAAAAAAAACTATTTAATTTTAAAGCGTTCTTTTTTCTATGAATGCACCAAAATCACATTAAAATAAATTGATTTAATACTGTATTTTTGTTTAATTTAAAAAAAAAAACTTTAATTATTGAAAAATATTTACGAGAACATGAAAATAACATTTTTATATGTATAAACTTATATGTATTTATTTAATATGTAATATTTTTTATTTACTAACTTTGTATACTTTGTGGAAATCTGTTATTAGTTCTGAGTTTATACACTATATCTGTTTGTTTACTATAAATTGTATGTAGAACTGTTGATTTCCCAAATAAAATAAAATACGTAATTATTTTATAATTTATTTATGAAATAATCATCATTCCCTTTCCGCACCTGATAGTGCATAGGGCACTGGGTTGGTACACCAATCGTAGCATATCTCGATAAATTTTGTTACATGGAGGTAAGGTGATCAGTCTTACGCTTCAGCTACCAGTCCAGTGACTATGAAATATTCTAGGGTGAAAACACCCTTTTGAATAAATATTTCATGCCAACCATGTCGAGAATCGAACCCGAGAACTCTTGCATGGTAGGCGAACGCGCTGACCTTTACACCACGAGGCCGACATAATAATACGAGTGTAATATTTTATGTCTACTACAACTACTACCATCACGCCATTTCCCCGTAGGGGTAGGCAGAGAGAATGGACCGCCACACACGTCTATCCTGGCATACAATCCTAGCCTCTTCCACATTCATACATCTTGTCATACATGCCCTTCGGTTCTGTCTGCTTTTGACATGACCAGACTTAAGATTTTGGTTTATCTGATCATGCCACGTCTTCCTTGGTCGTCCTCGTCTAACGTTGCCGTTCAGTTTCGCCATATATACTTGTTTTACCCTTCTTTCGTCGTCCATTTGTTCTACGTGACCAAACCATCTCAAAGACCCTTCCTTAATCTTATCAATTATACTTGTCTCAGATTTACACTCTCGCCTGATTTCATCATTCTATGTCAAATCATTCAAATCAAATCATTTTATGTCAAATCAATATTTTCGTGTTTTTATTGCAAATCATAAAATCTGCCATTTTAACGATTTTTCTCAAAACTTATTGCTCATGATCATGAATCATCTTGTTCGATTATCGATATCGCTGTTTATTTTATAGTCTTTCACGGCGTTTTATCTTTAGCTATTGACTAACCGGCTTAAATAGCGTTGTCGTCTTTTTTTCTGACAAATGTCATTCTAATCAAGCTATATTTTAAAGACTATAGGCGTTTTTTTTTTTTTACTAGTTCTAACTTTAATAAGTACGTTTTTCATAAAAGACGCAAAAAATAAAAGGTATAAATTTAATGATGATTCAGGTAAACTTATCAATAAAACTTATCTGTTTAGTTTCACTTTTATTTGATTTTGACCAACGAGAAGGCATCTTCAGGACTTGTAAATTGTTTACAACATTTTTAACTTTTATAATATTTCTTACAAGATTTGGGTATAAAAAGATCACATAAGTATTCTATTAAGGGACAGACAACATAAATATTATTACAACTGGTTTGCAAAACCTGTAGATTTTTCGGATAGTTTTTGACCGAAATTGAGTCCTAGTAATTTTTAAATTTACTATTCTTAACATTTTTATACTAGACAGAACAAACGGGCAGAATAGTAAATATTATTATTATACTACTACTATACTTAATTTTCAGCAAACATTTACATCTCTTCACCGTTTATCACGGCTTTTTTCACTCGTGGACTTGTATTATGATGCGTGGTGTGTGGTTCATATTATTTAGTAACAGTTATTATTTCACAAATTAAACTCTACCTTGGAGGATAAAACACGGTAGTCCACCTTTTACCGTTTTAAAGTTAAAAATGCAGAAATTTTTATACGTGAATAAAACACTTAAGTCCACTTTTGTTGTAAAACTGCTTTTTTAAGTTCAAATAAAAATCTTTTTTTTTTTGCTAAAAAAATCAGTAGTCCTAGATACACTAACATATTTAAATGTGTTAATTAAATTATTATCAACGATAAAAAAACATTATTTTAATTTGAAAGTTCTTAATAGGTTGAAATTATCTCATTTGGTTCAAAAGTTATGATATTTAGGAAATCAAAATCGCTATCACTAAATCTTGTTCCCTGTACATTTCGTTTTGGTAACTCCCTTGGTTTATATATTTATTTATTTTACAGAAACAAACAGTGGACAATGATAAAATAACATTAAAAAGATACGGCTTAAGGACAGACCGGCTAAGTTTCTAAATAAAAATCATGCATACTTTTACATAATCTTCTATTTATAAAATCTTCTAAGAGCAACTTTGGTTTTTATGCCCCAATGTCCAGAATGTGTAGATAGTCAATTCATCACACGACTTAGAATTCTTTGGGATAGATCTTTCAGCTTTTCGTAGATCTTTTCGCGACTAAACAGTGTGGGATGAAGTTGGATTGGCATGGTTTAGCTCGAAGTCTTAGGTCTTTCGTTTTTATGAATAATTGTATACAATTATTGTTTTGCCCTTGTTTGTCTTTGTTAAATAGTTTTATGTTCTTTTTGTTCAGTTTCTTGCATTTATGTTTCTTCGTGTAACTGTTGTAATTGGCTTAGGACGTATATATAATAAATAAATACTAAATTGTGGTACAGCAAAAGGGTGTGTTTATGTGTATTTGTATGAGAGTAAGTGTATAGGTGTGTTAGTGTGTATGTGAGAGTAAGTGTATAGGTGTGTTAGTGTGTATGTGGGAGTAAGTGTTCAGGTTTGTGTGTGTTTTCCTTTAAGAGAACTGTTTTGTAAAACGGTTTCTTATTTGTAGGTTAAATGATCAGCCTTGCGCGTCGGGTGCCAGTCCAGGAACATGAAATATTGCATTGTAGAATCATTTTTTTAATCGACATTTTTTTGTCGACCTTCTCAGGAATCGAACCCGGCATGGTAGACAAACGCGCCAACCACTACACCAAGAGGCTGACTTATCTCCACTCGATTTCCTTTTTCAGGATTTTTACCCGAGATTAGCCATCGAGTCGAAAGCACTCGTCCGGGATTCTGGTTCTATTTCACACACAGAACTGTATTATTAATCCGCTCGGACACAAAGAGTATTGACATTTACGAGCATGTAATATATTCTCTCATTTTCTAATCATATCATGTTTAAAGAATCCTTCGAACTTCTAAATCCAGTAATTTATATACTTAATTTGGACACCATCGAAATATTACCAGATAACAAAGTCCAGCATCCCGTAGGATCAGTTCTTTTCAAGGCCGATCTGGGAACTTGATATCCTCAAGTCACGACCTTTCCCAAGTACCAAATTTTACGCCTCCCTCGTATCGACCTTCCCCTCGGGCGGCGCAGGCGCGGGGAGACCGGTGGCGGTGTGGCGGTGTGGCGGTGGCGGTGCGGCGGTGTGGCGGTGGCGGTGAAGTCACGGGACCGTCCACGGGAGATCTTTGTTTACATTGTGAAACCAAAACATTATCTTGGTCATCAAAAAATGCTAATTTTATGGTGGAGATAAATGCTTACGGTTACTTATTTTTGACCATTATATTTAGTGTTTAATTACTATAGCATTATAGCATAGTTCATTAAACCTTGTCGCATCCGAAACTACGATGATCAGTATGAGCAAGAAGATATATTGGCACATTAAAATATTTTTTTTGGAACGAACAAAATTGAAAAAAAAAAAAAACAAAAAAAGCAAATGGTTGCTTACTTCTGCAGGGGAGAAACGAGGGGGGAGCGGGGAGGCTGATACACCGACAACCGAGATCTTCTCACTTCTCCCCTGCAGAAGTAATCAACCATTCGTTTTTTATAATTTAAAAAAAAAAAAAAAATTCTTCTTCCAGTCTTCTTGTCCATACTGATCATCGTGGTTTCGGGTGTGACAGGGTTTAAAGAACACCCTGTTTATATCAAATTTATTTTACTTACAATTTATGTGTTATTTATCAACGTAACTAATATAATCAAAACATATAAATGTTGCAAGAACCCATCTATTGTGTAACGCTTCGTGCCTTGATGCTCAAAATCCCCTGACTCATTGAAATGGTCGAGAGTTTCAAATACCCGGGAGTATATGTTACAGAAAATGGCAGCTTTCAAAACGAACTGGGAGTAGCAGGCACCGCATTCAACAGTTTGAAGGCAGCCGCAAACTCCGGTGAGAACTGTCATCAAGCTAAGGCGATACGGTTGGCTGGGCCATATACTGTGGATGCCTCCCGAGAGCCTTAACCACGCCTGCCTACTTTACAAGGGATCAGGTCTCGTCGTCCTGGACGTCCGCTGCTGACTGTTCGTCGACAGTTTATGTCAGAACTGCGGGACGCGAACCTGACTTGGGAGGACGCACAGGAGCTGGCGACCGATAGAAATGCATGGAGGCTCTTTGTGGACACCGTAGGGTTCAACTAGGGAGCGGACTTGGAATGAAGATGATGACAATGAACTAATATAATAAGCTTACTTTTATTTTTATGTTTAATTTATTTAATATTCTTTATAAACAAATTTATTTTTTACATTAGTAGTACTTATTGACGCTGGAATGGAAAAAGTTACTAAGCGACATGTAGCAACTTTACAGAACTTGCTACATGTCGCTTGGTAATTTTTCCATTCCAGCGTCGATATTAAAGCACAAATTTAAAAGTAAAAACGGAACACCACACCAAAAAAGAGACAACCTCTTGTATTACCTATATGCTAACTAAACACAATTTTAATGTTTTTGAATAAATAAATGTATATAAACTTTTACGATACTTATTTTGTATTTCCGTCGGGTTACGAAAGTCTTAGAAATGAAATTGGTTTTATGAGAGGGTGGTTGATTTTGATTTACTTATCGAATTTAACCCTTAAGTACATGATTTTTAGTATTGCATTAAAAAAATTGTTTTATAGTGTATTTTATTTTTGGGGGTAAAATTTCTAATGTCAAATATTTTTTAAAAATAGTATGATGGTGTAAATTTACATCATGCTATAATTCACAATTACTATATTGAATGTGATATTTTTTACATAAAGTAAATATATATGTATGCATACTAACGTTTTTGCTATTTTGAGTTTTGTCGCCTTTGAAAAGATTATAAATAACTAAAAAAAATATGATAAAACAGTCCAAAAATTATAAACACGCGCTGTCAGAATTTCAACTGGCATAAACCATAGACAAAGGGTGCATTTTATTTTTCTTTTCTCTTAAATCCACAGATAATTTTTGTAAATTATTACCAGACTTAAAAAATACTACTGTTTATGATTTTAAATAATTGTATCTAAATATTTGGCTTGATGGAAATTTCCATCACGGTGCATTAAGGGGTTAAGACTATTCTGTCTACAGCAGAGGAAGATTAGGATCAGCCAGTTGCATAATGTGGAACAAAATTCTTCATTTCGCAGTATCCGAATTTTTATCTTTTCTGAGACTTCATTTGTAAGTTGGTAAAATACCGACTTTGGAAATTCATAAAATAATTGTATTATGCTGGTATGCGGAACTATATATCCGCTTCGTGTGTTCCAACTCTATTTACCTTGTAACTCTTGTAACGTCATGTGCACTGCAGTCGTGTTTCGCAAGTATTTGCATAATCACACATTAACCTACTATGTTACTGTAAAAGTTCAGTAATCCGATTTACCTATTTACTAACCCCCTTTTTACAACGTATTATCAGTCCCGTAGGGCCAGTTGCCAAGTATAAAGTAAACCGGAAATGACGTACTAATTTTTATTTTTCTAAGATATAACAAATACGAGTGGCTTTGTTTTAGGACACGTTACATGACAGTGAAAACCAGGTTTAGATCTATCGGGTGGTTGTCGAGATTTATTATTAGTATGGGACGTTCAAGGTCATTCGGTATGTACTTTTTTCACTTCACAAAAAAAAAGATTTTTATGTTTTGAAACTTAACAGGATTGGTGGACATAGGGTCCTTAGTAAAACCGCAAGTTTGTAACCTTGAATGACCGACGCTCATGCCGCGATTTTGAAAAAATGGCGCTTAAAATCAGTTTTTTGTGTATAATTACGTCCCTGAAGGTTTTATAGAAAAAATACACAAAAGTCCAAGAAAAAAAAGAATTCTTAAAAATTGTAATATTTTTTTTACTTTGGACCAATATTTTTCTGAAATAAACGTTTGAACATCAAATACATTTTATCAAAATAGCGGTGTTTTAAAACTTAACAGGATCGGCTGACATAGGGCCCTAAATAAAACTTTACGTTTGTGAGCTTGAACGACCACCGCTCATGTCACGATAAAAAATATAGAAAAGTCTAAAAAATCCAATTTCCTTAAAAACCATAAAAAAATATTATTTTTTGAACCAGTACTTTTCAAAATAAACATCAAATATCTTTTATCGAAATTGCAGAAAAACGTTATTTGCACTAACTTTTTTCTAATTATTCGATAATTGACTAACCTAAAGTCACCATCATCATCATCATTCCATGTCCGCTTTTGAGTTGAGCATATGCTCCAACTCGAAGGAACTTTCTTGAACTAAGCATGGTAAGCGAACTCGCCAGGCACTTCACTACGAAGCGGACTGTCTCCACACGATTTCCCTTTTCAGGGTTTTTACCTCAAAGTTTTTCGCAAATATCTCAGAACTTATTTAATGGAAATTTCTAAGTTTGCTTCTGATACCCTCATATCCATTGTTCAGCATATGAAAGTTTTTTTTATAATTTATTATGTGTACTTAACTAAAATTCAGATTTTCTAATCTTATGACTGTATTTTATCGGATGTGCGATATCTAAATTGTCGTCCACCAAAATAACATAAAATTCTAAATATTCTAGATTAAAACTTTATTCATTTTTAAGGTAGTCTTCTCTGTACCATATAATTCCACTAAGGTGCCCGACAACTGCAATATATTTTCTCATGATTGGATTATAACATCGTGTTTATTACAAATTCACCCCATTACGTAACACCCCACCCCTGTTCCCCTAACTCCGCACCCATAATGAAGCTACCTCCTCCCAGCACCTCCGCCCCCGGGCGACCTTCGCGAAGGGGGAGGGGAGGGCGCAGTGACGTCACAACCAGACTCCGATGACTCACTGGGTTTTATATTAGACCATCGTACTATTTATATAATTTTATGTATTTAAAGCTAGGTATATAAATAAATCCGATTCATTTAATAACATCCTCTATTGGCGTATAATCAAGATAATCGCGTAAAAGTTTATTAATATTGCCCCATTTTTATGAAAATCACCATAATAGCTTTTCTATCAAAACATCATCAAAGCCATATCCGCACCTGATGGTGCATAGGGCACTGCATTGGTACAATAAATGCAGCGTATATCGATCATCTGTCACAGGAAGGTAAAGTTATGAGGCTTACGCCTTAGGTGCCAGTCCAGGGAAAATGAAACATTGCAATGTTAACCACCTTATAAATAAATATTTCATGTCGTCCCTCCCAGGAATCTAACTCAGTCTCAGTCTCTTCACTACGCGGAGGACTTATTTCCACCTGATTTCCTTTTTATCGAGTCCAAAACACTCATCAAGGATTCTGGTTCTATTTCACACACATAACTGTATTCTTCACCCGCCCAGACGCAGATTATCCGAAGCACAAACCATTGAAATACTTGTTTGATTTTAAGTGTGCACGTATTGTGTGCATTGTATTTTATGTTTCTTTGCTTTGTTTTTTTTATTTTTACAAACGAATCGTGTATTATAGTAGTTTATTTATGTGTCCGTAAAAACAATAAACAAAATAAGCTCTACCCATATTTAAACAGAAATGAAGGAAAACTTATTTTTAAATGTTTTGCACCACAATATTCCAGAAGCCCTATTACATTGGTGAATTACAGCGCTGGACACCCGGGCTTAAGAAAAATTACATTTAATTTTGTGTTCTCACCGGAAATTGAACCCGGATCCATCCGTTCGGGATTCAAGCGTCTTAACAACCACACCACGGAGGCCGCTATATGCGGCCTCTATGGTGTAGTGGTCAAGACGCTTGACTCACGCACGGAAGGTTCCGGGTTCGATTCCCGGTGAGAACACAAAAAATTAAAAATGTGATTTTTCTCAAGCCTGGTTGTTCTGTAATGTAATTCACCACTGTAATTGGGCCTCCTGGCCTGTTGTGGTGCAAAAAAATGAAATGAAAAAAATGAAATGAAATGTCTCAACCGAGTTGAAGGAATATTTAGGGTTTATATCTAATGAGATTTCATTTCCATATGTGGACAAATGTAGGGCAAATATATGGACAAATATAGGCGAATATAATATGGGCTTACTCACAATATTTTTTGTTAAAATAAGTAACGAAAATCTGCGTTTTTTCTTTCAAATTATTATTAATTATAATAAAAAAAATACTTATATAGTTTTATTCTACTTTTATTTGTAAATTTTTACCAGTGACCTACCAACCAGCGCCCCCTGTTATAGTTTTATTTAAATTTAAGTACATATAATTCACTAAAATTTCCATTATAAAACTTCATAAAATTACATAATTTACACCAGTTTTTATTATATACATTCAAACAAAACTTAAATTCATATACTTGTAATTACCTTATACTTAAATGATTTTAATTTAAACTCTTTTATTTCCATAATTATATAAAATCATAATTTATAACCCCCGCTTGCACTTGTATATAACATAGAAATTTGTTTAGTCTCCCACCAGTCTGACGACGTCGGTCACGACAAAACCCGGTCACTGGTAAAAATTTATAAATAAAAGTGGAATAAAACTAAATACGTATTTTTATTATTATAATTAAAATGCAGTTCCACCAAGAACTGTCAGTAGAAAAACTCAATATATTATTTATTTATTCGGCGTACCTACTATATTCAATTTTCAATTTTTGAGATATACGTCACATCTTCATAGAACCTAAGTCGTTTGTCGAGTTAGGACGAATAATAATCTTTAACAAAATAGCTGCTGTAAAAATATTATATAAAATAAGTTGATGGTTGGAATAAGCTGCCACAAGAGCTGATCTCAATGTGTAGTCTTAGGGTTCAAAAATGGACTAGATTTGTTTCGGAAAAGTTAAAGTGCGCCAACAACTAACTTTCGTTGAAATATATTTAAGCTTATCAGCTTTAAGCTGCTCGCTTCAAATTAATAATAATAATAATCATAGTAACAATTATTACAGAATAGCACATGTCGCACTATAAAAAAAAACAATGACAAATATTTGATTCACTAGAAACAAACCAAAATATTTGCAAAATTTTAGATAGCAAACCTTATCCGCTTTTCTTACTTTTCCCAAGCAATAAAACAGCCCCATCTCGCAGTCGACCTTGTCGGGGTAAATTTATTGGGAGGGGAGGGCAGGGAGAGGGAGCGTGACGTCACGACCCGCCGGTGACTCACCGCCATTTCACAGAAATTACCTCTCCTGAGTTGTAATGTAAAAGCAATCATCTTTTACCTAGAGGGCTTTTGGTTCACGAAATTGATTTTTTTTCAACACTATTATTAATACCAACAATATTTTTTTTATTATTTCTTAATTTAGTTAAATAATATTCATGTGTGCATGAGAAGATATATGAATGTAGAGGAAGCGAGCTAAATTTTTTTATTTATTTAATTATTCATACAATGATACATATTACAAATAATAACGTATCCCTAACTCTATAAGGCCAAGAGCCCTGTATTAAGTTGGGATACAGCATAATGGAAAGTGGAAACATGCATATTATTAAAGAATACAAAAAATAACATTTTATTTTATTTTATTTATTTACTTAAGTTAGTTAATATTACATTGTATATTAACTAATATATTTACAATTATAACAAATACTTATTAAATATTTCTTACATAACTACATTATTACAATAAACATAACATTTTTTTTTTAAATCCGTAAGTTTTCTTTCATTCTTCATACTTTCAGGCATCTCATCATACAGTTTTAACCCTTAATACATTAAGCTATTTTGTGATTTTGTTTTTTTCTTAAGTGGTAGTCTTATCCTATTTCTATTTCTTGTCCTATATTTATGTACATTTCTATTTAATATAATTTCACTTATAAAATACTTTGGCATGAGATTATTAAACACTTTATATATAAATACAAATACATTATACAATAGTCTTTTCTTTATTCCTATCCAGTTCAATTGTTTTCTCATTTTTTCAACACTATTATATTTGCTTTTTTTCAGTATAATTCTCATTGCTCTATTTTGTAGTATTTCAAACTTGTTTATGTGTCCCTCAATATTTGAACAATACGCTTAATAGTACCTATATAAATGTATGCAATGTCTCGCAGCAGTCTCCTGCAACGGTCTCTTCCCTTAGAATAAATGCAAACTCAATTGCGTGTCAACATGGACAAAAGAGTATGGTTTACTAATAAACCCGTCTAAAACACAAATTATGTTTGCAGGTAGTCAAAGATTGCTTAGTAAGCTAGACATACCTTCACTTAATCCTCTTATTGTCAATGGTACCAATATCCAGTACAGGAAATCCGTAAAAAATCTAGGAGTACTAATGGATGAACATCTCTGCTGGCGAGCTCATACTAATGAATTAAGCCGCAAAATATTTTTCAGTCTACACTCACTTAGAAGGTTGCAAAAATTCTTACCCATTAGTACCTCATGTGTGGCTATGCGGTAACGGATGTCTACCTCGGGTAAAAAACATTTAATAACTCTCTTATTTTTTTAAATAACCAACTCATATTTTTTGTAATCCTTATATGGACTTTTTTACACCAAAATAAGGAAACATTTTTATAAAAAATGCACGGGCTTTTTCTATAAAAAACAATTTCTTCATTTTGTAAAATAAATTAAAACAAACGAAAGAGATGCCAGTATTATAAGTGGTTTATTAAATTTTATAAGAAAGAGCACGAGAATATAGCATATCAGAAGACGGACAAGGACACTATTCGTTAGGGGCGGAGCTTGAATGACCGAGAAAACAATACCGAAAGAGCACGATACAGAATTATACCACTTGTGGGACAGAGAACACATCAGTCGCGTGAAGTTTTTTGTAGTATACTAAGCTGACGCTGTATTTAACACACCGTGTTCCCGAAATGTTTCTACAATTTATTCACAATTTATCTGATTTAAATTATTTTTTGACAATTCTTGATGGAATTTCATTGTAATGATGTAATATTTACATACATTTACATATAAGTTATTAATCAAAAATACTTGGTACACTTCCACTCATTTCCACACTTAAGATAATATTTTGATTTCTATAAATCATCTTTACATTGTATAATATTCGCCAGTCTGAAGATGTCCATAATGGGATGAAAGCGCTAATTGGTCAAACAAATAAGTGGAAGTGTACCCAAGGAAGTGTGCAAAGTTATTTCATTTAAAGTGTTCAAAAAATTTGTTCGTAACTAGTTTTAAAAAACGTGTTCACGTTGTCATTTTTGTGTATGTTTAATTATGATTTGATTATATCACATATTACGTACTATTATTTTATTTCTTACAAGTTTTTTTTGCTATTTTTTTAGGATTTATTTCAATATTATTCTAAGAATATGTTTTAACAGCGTTTTTATTTATTCTAATAAAATCTAGTATTTATTTGCAATAAAAATTTGATATTCTTTTTTGCATTCAAATAAGAGTTGTATTAGCATAGCATACTTTCTAGTCTCCCGGTTGATCTATTTCCGCTAAATTCTGTCGTAAGTGTAATTCGGAATTCAGTCGACAACCAGACGCGGGCGGCAGCGCTTGCTAGCGGGATTTTAAAAGGAATGAACACAATTTCTAACTTTATTTTGCATAAATATGCTTTAATTTTATATTTTTTATGTAACATCTTTGAATAAAGATCATTTTTAACACATACCATTGTAAATAATTTGGTATTTTAGCTTACATTTCAAAATATCTCGACTTATGCTTGTGGTCACATTGTGTTACACCACCGGCTGCAAAGGGATTATTCAGCACAGTCTTTTAAGAGGTACTAAATGCACTCTTGTACAAGCATTACTACTACCCATTCTAGATTACGCTGATGTTTCCATGACTGATTTAAGCTGTGAGCAACTCGATAAACTTGAACGACTTCAGAATACATGCATAAGGTACATTTTTGGTCTTAGGAAATATGACCACATTTCTGATTATCGTAGGCAACTGAAATGGCTCAAAATTAGACAGCGGAGAGACTATCACTCCCTCTCACTTCTGTTCAATGTACTTCATAGTCCTAACGCTCCTATATACCTGTGTGAAAAATTTCAACGCTTATCAGTTCATGGTTTACCTCTTCGTTCTCATTCTCAAGGCACTCTCTTAATACCCATACACAATTCCTCTTTCTTCTCTAACTCATATAGTGTCCATGCGGCTCGACTGTGGAATCATCTCCCATCCACCATCAAAGATGTTACTACATTATCTCTGTTTAAATCACGTCTGAAGAAACATCTCCTTTCTCTTCCTTAATCTCTCCTCCTTTCCTTTTTCCTCTTTCCTCTTTCCTCTTTTTTCCTTTTTCCCATTGAGTAATAGTTTCGATTTAAGGTAATTTATAAACAAATACGTTTATTTCTATTTTTAAATATCTTTAAATTTTTAATCTTTTTTTTCTATTGAATATGTTCTGTAACTTGAATTATAAAAATAAAACTTTTATTTTATTGGTTGGTTGGAAGAAATTGCCATTTGGCAATAAGCCCGCCAATGTACAAATAATCATTATGTACAAAAAGTTAAATAAATAAATAAAAAACTCGTACACTTCTCCTGAAAATGGCTCTCGTTATCGAGAACTCAATATGTTTATTCAGGACATTGAACAATCTCGGAGCCACAAAGTCGCACGTGTTTTTGATATGAAATAATTCAAATTACAGGAAAACCTCACGCAATATCTGTTTGTAAAAACAATAAATCAATCGCATCATTAAATAATGCCCAGCTGGAGACCGGTTCTGCACAAATTGACAAAGTTCAGAAGTCCTTTTTATTTACAAAACATTTTCTCAAATAAATATACTTTTTATAAAAGATACGCGACATGACCTTTCCACCTAGCGTGACTCATCCCCGTGCCCCCGTGACGTCACGAATGACGAACACGCCGAGAAACATCTCTGTCTTATTGTATTTTATAATACCTCCTCAATACAACAATGGCTCTGGGCTCTGAGTAACGTAAATGTTTAGCGACCGGATCGACATGAATTGCAAAATCATACTCTCCGTCATTGTTGTATTGTGTGTTGCGATAGTTATGCCTTTAGTTAGTGGAATTGTTTGATTCTTGCTTTTAACACTTGTGTGCTAATGAGCATTTTGTTACCAAAGACACACATTCTATTTAGATATTCAAAAGTATCTCATTTTTAAATCTAGTTGAGTTTGTATGCATTTTTTAAGATGTTTTTACAATTTTCACAAAGGTTATGATATTTTTTTTTCATAGTTAATGTTGTGCACACAGTTCTATATTCCTATGTATAAATATGATTTTTTTTAAAAAACATTTTATTTATTAAATCATACAATTTTTTTTTTGTACTCCCAGGAGTTACAACAAACTCATTTTGGGACAGAAAAATATTTACACATAGGTATGTTAACAACAATAATATAGCAACAAATAGTAATAAAGTAACTAGTAATAATATGTACATAAAAACTGAAATAAGATAGCAAGCAAATATATGATACAAATCATACATCCGCTTGCCATCCTTTAAACAATCCATAATAAAAATAAAAAATAAAATGTTTATATTTACATATTGCAAGAAAGAAATATTTAAGTACATAATTCCAACTCGGCACCAATTACGTACACAACACAATATAAATACCTAATAAGAACAAGGTAAACATAATGAGAATACAGATGATATTGTTTATAAAATGAATATAAAACAACTTTGTTTTTAACCACTTATTTTTTATTTTTTCTACCGACTGGTTTGAAAGCTACACAAGATTCTTAATCAAGATTATACTTAACTCATGAATTTTATCCTATTTTATTTTTACAGTGATTACTAATGTAGTCCGCTGTTTTCTGACATATTTATGAATAATAAATATGTCACACAATATTTTATTAAAAAAAAAAAATACTATTCGCCCAAGGTGCTGTTACAAAAATAATACAGGTAAGTACAAGCATATTAATAATTTAAAAAATAAACAACACGATATTTTGTGTTTTTTTTTTTATTCACATAGAAACCAAAAAACATGCTACAATGTAAAATCAATGTAAAACTTTGCGTTATAAAAACGGGAAAAATATGGATGTAATGTAACATTAATAGTTAGGTATAAAAATATGCATTGGAAGAAAAAAAATAGCAGGTATGTAAAGTAAATAAGAATCAGCAAACAGTGGATTACATAAGTGATCACGGTGAAAATAAAATAGGACAGAATTTGTTAGTTAAGTACTTGTTATACCTCGATAAAGAAGCTTGTGTAGCTTTAAAACCGATCGGTAGGAAAAAAAGTGCTTAAAAACAAAGTTGTTTTATATTTATTTTATTATAATGAATAACCGCAATGTCAGTGCTTCAAATATAAATATTATATTATTTATGTTTGTGTTGTTATTGTTTTGTGTGTTTGGAGTGTGGATTATGGTATGTGGAATGTTGTGTGTGCGTGTTATAGGAGTAGCAAATCTACTTTACCAAAGTTTAGAGAAAAAAAAAGCTAATTATTTTTAATGTCCATGAGACTCAGCTTCCGTCTGTAGCGGAGAGCTGAGCCGTTGGACAAGTCCAAATCGTAGATCTACTTATGTTTTGAAAAAATACTGATTGCTTTTCCTAATGATAGAACATTTTTAGCTGCTCCGGTGTTGCATTTGGCTGTGTTCAACAATGTAGTATAACGAGTGCAACGGAGGTTATAAACCAGATATATCTATTATAATTCTAGATGCATTACATTCTCCTCAGAATAAAGCTGATTAAAAATGTAATGTGCACGTGTTTGAGTATACAAAACAATCGGGTTAAGTGTGAGATGTTGGAAATACGGATGTTACGGGGTTTTGTTACCGAAACTATCGAATATACAAAATGTATATCCATAATCGAATCGAATAGATTTTCACGGTCACTATTTTAAATATTTATCGTCTTTTTTGGCTCTCGCAACGGTAGCCGAAACGTCCGAACGAATCTAACCTACACAGGATCACCCAAAAAGAACGATACATATCCCTATCCGGATTCGGAATCTGGGCCCCGATTACAATGGGAGTTTTCTTCGACGATCTATAAAGAAAAATCGCTAACTTAATTTTGCTTTGTAGATCAAATTGAAGATAAATGTTAACTTTCCATTGTTATCGGGGCCCTGGTGTCCTTAAAAATATGTTCTAGTAGGAATGTAGGAAGCATTTCATAGAAAGAAAGAAAGGCAGAAAAAAATATTCGTTTTTATGAATTTTACACATTGTGAACACTATAACCAGGCAATGGAAAAAAACCCTGTAAACTCTTATGCTTTCATAATAATATGCCTCCTAAAATGGCATGGAATAAATGAGATTAAAAGATTTAACGCTAAGATCTACTTCCTACCACCCGATCTCGTGTTGTTTGACGTGAATGTAATATTAAAATGCCCCTGCGAAATATTAAAATAGATAGGAAATCACGACACTGAATTAACATTCTAGTCATTCATTCTGTTATCTTCGGTTTTAAAAATTTTCTTCATTTCCTGATGATATCGAATAGATTGTAGAACATCCGTCACCCACGCCGTGTCATGGTCCTCTGTCATTATAAAATTGAGGAATAAATAATGGTAATATCATTTTATTTTATTTCGGAATTATGACAAACAAATTATATCAACAAGGCGGAATTTTAAATGGGTTATTTGAATTCAATCTATTCTCAATTTCTGCTCCGATCTTGCTATACCGCACCTTTCCATAAAATCTTCGACAGTCATTTGAAAATTTTATACTAAACGGAAAATTCGTGATTCACGTTAACTCGGTGGAAATTTTATTTATTTGTTTGTAAATTTATAATATCAAATATAATGCATTACATTTTCGTAATTATCAAAACTCAATTTGGGACAGAAGTAGTAAACATATTCGTTAAGACAGTAGATACATAATTATAGGACGACAATGGTACAAATAATTTTCACATTTTTGTAAATCAAATAAATAAGTGGACATGCGAGGGTCGTTCCTGGTTGAGTCACTATAAACTGTGTCTCTGTACTCGATTAATGGTAAAAATATGAATGGATCACGTTAATTTATCCTGATCCGGAGATATTTAGAATTTAAGTTAGGAACTTTTAATAAATTTCAGATATTTTCCCCGCAAACACTTAACATATTTTAATATTAAAAGTTTCCTAATAGAATTTCAATTTTTTATCTCCAATCTACGGAGAAAATGAAAAGGCTGTTATCCTGTTATTAACACACGACATAGAAATTTGTTTTATCTACCCATGTCCTATAGCAACATCAAACTCAAATTTGACGAAAGTCGGACTTGATCCATTAATATTCTTAATTCTTACTTCCATATGAAGCTTTAGAGCAGGTATTTTTGTATCAAGTGAAGCTGCTAGGAATAATGTCTCGCAGTTTTACATGCAAGTTTTTGTATTAAAAGTATGTACTATTATTTTTTGTTGCCAATAAACGCCATATTTTGTCAATGAAACTAAAAGTAATAATTACGCTTTAGTAAAAATATTTTTTAAAAACTGCCTGTTTTAATCATTAGATACCGGTTCAACGATTTTTGTAGCTTATATAAATATTATATCCTAGCTAAGTTAAATCTTTCGGCTGAAATTTAAAGTAGGGATGATATAAATTACAAAATTAACTTTGGTAGCTCGGATTTTATTCGATTATAACAAATTGCGGTCAATCATTTAACGTACCATGCCATTATATTAGACAAACGCACGCAATGTTACCTATATATTTCAATTACATTACACAAACTAATCGTAGTAAAACGAGATGCCTTTTGGCTGTAATAAATTAAAGGTAATAAAATAATACTCCCGCGTTTTCAATCCCGATTTAGAAAGATAATAACCGATCACACGATGCTGTATAACTGTTAAAAAATAAGGTATTGCATGATAGACCAGAAATAATTTAAGGCTTGTAGGATTTAAACGCATTTCAATCAATCGGTCGTTGACTACGCGTTTCTTTACAGCCTACACTTCGTAATTGTTATTTATTTAATCAGTGTCTGCAAAACGTGTTCCAGTCGTGTAAAACGAATATTCATGTGATTTATGTTATTTATTGATGGAATTCCATAGTAATTCTATTAAAAATAGAGTGCCAATTGCTCAAATAAATAATTGGAAGTGTACCGAGTATTTTCAATTTACAACTTGCATTAAAAAATACGTTATTATATAATATTTGTGTGTTGTTAAAATTTAATTCAAGAAAAGCTATTTTCGATCTCAAAATTTGAAAAATCTATGCGTTATCTACTCGCATAGAAAATTGCATTGAATTAGCTTTATTTCGAATTTCATTGCCTTTCTAGATGTCATATTTTTGTGGCATTCTAATATTTATTATTTGAAATGATATCGCAAGTTAAAGAAAACTTAATTTGCCAAAAAAACCCTGTGCACTTTCAAATTGCTATAATAGAACTAAAGGTAATGCTTACTTCCAAATAGTGAATCAATAATTTTTATTGCAACAGAGGGAAAACATTTTTGAGAAGGGAATATGGAAGTCCAGGCATTTACAGGGCTTATTTATGACCTGTCGTTGGCTTGTTTAGGTGGCCACTTTACACACACTGTGTAACATTCACCATTCTGCCTATGTTTAAACATCCACATTTCCTCAACTTTTCCAGTTTATAAGCCCTGTGAATGCCTGGACTTCCATATTCCCTTCTCAAAAATGTTTTCCCTCTGTTGCAACAAATTTAGATCTGAATAACTCCCTAAGAGGAAATCCAGCCTGTCTGTAAACATTTGCACATACTCAAAACATTGTTTAATAAATTTTACATTATTTGGTATTTATTGAAAGTAAAAATCACACCTTTGCATATATGCGATTGATATTAATTTCGCAACAAACTTAATGTATTGTACGTAAAAACACATTTATATTTACGGGACAATATATTATAATATGCATCGAGGATTCAATCAATATTGAATAGCGTTTGCATATTTTGTGCCAAAAGCTATTAACACCCGTGGTCACGTCACAATAATCGTCCGATTACAATCTTTCTCTTAGAAATAGCCGCCGTTAACTGAGATTGCATGTCGCAAGCGGACAATAATTTATTGGCCGAAATTGCTCCCTTCATCGCGCCAATGCTCCACTCGTCTCGCCCACTCCATTATTCTTCGCCAGTCGCCGAACTGGTTAGGGACAAACGGGTCTTCATCTCCGTATAGAGAGAGAGCACCCGAGCTCCACCAGAAAAGAAAACGAGCAGGATCTTGACTAAAAATCACAATTTTATCCAAACTGTTGAATATGTACTAGAGTGATCGTACTCTCCCTTTTTTCTCTTTCCGTTTTTTTCTCGCTGTCCCGCGAGATTTTTCGAATCGTGCTACTAAAAAGTGCAGTGCTCAAATATGGTAGCGCAGCTTTTGGTTGTCCTATCCGACCCGCTTCTCTGGTATGACTTTATTGTATTGTCGGCTATTGATGTCACCAGTGACGCTATCTCAGCCTTATTGCATCGATATGTTGATATTATTATTATTTAGTTTTGAGCGAGCAGCTTAAAGCTGATAGATGTACTTTAGTTTATTTTAACGAAAGTTAGTTGTTGAGGGATTTTCATTTATCCAAAACATATCTACCATGGCGTTGAGAGCGGCTTTTGCGGTAGCTTATTTTTATTTATAAAATATATGCTAAAATCTAGTTTTAAATATGCCTGCATAGGTGAAAGCACTCGTCGGTGAAAATAAAACAAAGTAAAACTTAACCTAGGATTTTTTTTGATATTTTTCTTTTTTTTCTTTTTTATTTTTTTTTTTACAATAAACATAATAATAAAACAGAGTATTAAAAAAAAAAGCACAATTACATAAACAAAAAAATCCCACAAAGGCATGGACTGTTCGTGGGTATACAAGAAAATGTTAATGAATTTTTGCTCCTATAGTAAATAATGGACAGTTATAATATTTTTGTATAATATAAAAAAGAAGAAATAAAATATTCTGTAAAAGATAATATGGTATTTTTTACTAAAAAATATTTTTAAAAAAAACACCAAAATATTACTTATTATTAAAGGGCAACAAAATAAATCATAGAAAAAAAGAGTTCATATCTTTAGTTTGAATCCAGGATAGTGCATGTTTTTTAACAGAAGGAAAATTTTGAAAGTTTGGAATCAATGAAATATTATCAGTAAAAAAAGAATTAAAAAATTTTGGGCCTATAAAATATGCATGTCTCTGTGCGAGCCTCGTTTTACCATGTGGTATTTCTAACACACGATTCCTTCTTTGATTTGATCTATTTGAATTACTTGTAAATAAATTTTGGTTCTTAAATATATATTTTAAACATTGAAAAAAATATATTTGTCTTAGATCTAAAAGTTTAGCTTCTTGGAACAATTGGAAAGAGGAAAAAGTGTGATTTTTGTGAAGCATTATTTTTAGTATATTTTTTTTGAATAGTTTCTAATGGTTTAATATGATTGTTACTTTAAGAAACCCTATTGCTCTCGAAATGCTTCAGTGGGTTTAGGTTGAATCTGTCTTTTTCCAGCCCGAGACTTTGGCTTCAAAGCAGAGTATCCTGTTTCAGTTAGAACATGAAATACTCATTCAGGCAGCTATGGCTACTGTCGACTATTATATACGTCTCTATCAAGTCACCCTTAAGTTCGTAGTGTATCTATTATATTGTATAGCAATGTGCAACTTGCATATTAATACTATCTTATACTCGTACTTCTTAATACTACCCTTTACAGGATACTTGTGACAATGTGACATAAATATACCACCCGGGCTGGTATTCCAAACGCTCTTGTGGCCGTATTATCTCGTGTATTTACATACAAAATACACGAGAAAAACTTTTTTCTCGTGCCACGAGAGCGGTTCAGGATACCACCCTTGAATCGAGGTATTTATTTTCTTATATTTCGTATTAATAAAAAGTCCATGTCACAAAAGTATCGTAATAACATACACCGGTGAATCAGTCTTCCACTCAGCTTTTTCAATTGCAATATTTTAACTTTAAAAAATAACGTATTTATTTTATTAGGTTTTCAAAATATGTGTCCTATAAAGGGTTAACTTGTTTTATTTTATTTATTTATTTATTCATATTTTTTCTCTTACAAACTATAATTAATAATAAAAATAATGTGACCTCACTACCTCACTTACCCGTGCCGAAAACCCTTAACAATATATTTGAAAAAAAAAAATTTACATTTGAGAAGAAAACTAACTTAATAAACAGAGATAATTAATAAAATGTTCAGACAGTTTTAAACATTACGTATTTATGTTCACAATTAATTTATGTACATCTATATTATTTATATTACAAATGGTGTCACGCGAGTCTACATAGAATACAATACCTATTAATATATTGAGTTTTTCTACTGACATTTCTTGGTGGAACTGCATTTTAATTTTAATAATAAAAATACTTTATAGTTTTATTCCACTTTTATTTATAATTTTTTTACCAGTGACCGTGTATCGTCGTGACCGACATCGACCAGTCTGATGATGTATTTTTATTATATTTATACTCTATTTTTTTCAAATAATGAAGTCGTATTTTGACACAACAAGCCTAAATTATATAATTATTTTTATAAATTATGAAAAATAGATTATGAAACAGTGTATTAAATTTTAGTTTTTGAAATGATCTCGTATTTTGCTTAATGTAACACGACGTTGCAATACCGTTTCCAAAGGGATTTTTTAGCACAGTATTCTAAGAGTAAATAATAATAATTATTATTACAGGTAACGGTTTCGATTTGGTTTTATATACTTATGATACAGATGAACTAAACACGGGTAATACGAGTAACACTACAGACTTATTATTTTTGATTTCTTCGATTTGGAGTCGATAAACCTTTACATATTTAGACAGTCGTAATATTTATTACTCACGCTAGTTTTTTTAATGTCGACTTTGGAATGTACGTTCGTTTTAGCACGCACAGGTTCCAGGTTCGATACCCGATTAATTAAACATCAAAATAAATGTTCAACTTTTCAAATCACGCTAATCAGCATTGAACAATGTAATTCGTTAAATGCGTTTAATTATTTATTCATATGCACATACTTAAATAACAAAATGCACTCTACAAATATTTGCAGGTATTTTTACCAACAGTTACGTATGAAATGCATTTTAACTATAATTAATGTGTTATCATGTTAACATTTTCAGTGTTTCTGGAATGAGGAAGTTCAGCGGTTTATTTATTTATTTTCTATGTATCGTATCAGCGCTATGATTTTTAAAGTTTTGTATTTCTAAAATTACTCCGCGTGTGACGTCTCAAGTTCTCTTCCGCTTCTTCTCGGTCGGTTCTGCCGATCGGTCCTTTGGCTTAACGTAAGCCGGAAATCTTTCACAAGTCTGTTATCATTGGTTGATTCATATGAATTAGTGAGCGTCGTTCAAACTACCTAGTTCGTATTTATTTTTTTTTTTCATATATTTTAAAGAAACTTTGCCGTAAAATTGAATGCTCTTATTTTTACCGCGCGTAAGGAAACATTTTCATATCCAATTCCCCGTAGGGCTGAACTTCATCATTGTTAAAAAACTAATGATTAAGTGGTGATTTGTGATTGTATAAGCGTGTTATAAATATATACGTACTCAATTGAAATAGTATATGTATGAAGTGAGCTCTCATTTAAATTTGTATTCGACATTTATTTATAGTTGTAATAAAAAAAATATAATGTGGTACTGTTGTGAAATTTTCGTAATAATCCTATTTATTACGCCAATATTTAACGTTTATTTGCTGTAAATTTGTATAAACTATTTTTATATTTGCAACAAATTGTCTTTTGGTTGTAATATGTGTGTCGTGTGTCTGGAGAGCGAATTGGCGATGAACGAAAGTAAGTCAAAAGTTATGGAATTTGAAAGGGGAAGTGAGCTTACTGAGTGCATAATAAATGTAATCTATAAATGTCTAAAGCAAGTAAGGAGATGGAAGAGTCGAAAAAGATGTTGAAAGGAGAAAGCACAGTAATTGCTAATAAAAAGATGTCAATTTAAACTAGACTGGCAGTGCACCCCGGGGTTTGAGTCCTAGCTCTCATGTATGGAACTGGGAGAGGAAGGATGAAAACAGAGTGAATGCGGTCGAAATACGGTCGCTTAGACGAATGTGTGAGAAATCAATGTACACAGGACAGGGTTACGAATGGTGAAATCAGGCGTGGGTGCAAATCTGAGATAGGTGTAATTTATAATATTAAGAGATGGCATTAAGATGGTTTGGTCATGTAGAACGAGTGGATGACAAAAGAACGGTAAAACAGATATATATGGCTAGAATTAATGGTAACTAGGGACGTGGACGACCAAGAAAGACGTGGCATGATCAAATAAATTAAACTCTCACGTCTGGCTACGTCAAAAGCAGACAACCGAAGGGCATTTATAACAAGATATATGAATGTGGAAGAAGCTAGGAACGCGTATGTCAGGCTAGACGTGTGTGGCGGTTCATCTTCTCTGCCACCCCTACGAGGAAATGGCGTGATGGTGGTAGTAGTAGTAGATTTTACATAAATCATAGAAACTGAGCCGGAGAATGTATATCAAGTGGTTGGACTCGGACCTGTTCCCTTGCACTAGACGCTTTTTTCCCTTGAATTTATAACCATTTATATTTTATGCCATCGGCACTGTTTGAAGTTTTAAAATTAGTGCGTTTAGAATTTGTAATTTCGTTCCATTGTGCTTGGTGCTGTGCCGTTTCTAATTCATGTTTTATTGTTTTCCTTTTCATCATTAACATCGTTTTGTGTATTGCCACTGCCACGCCACATTCAGGGGTGTCGGCTTGTTTACATGTCGAACTTCGCACCCGAGCGATTGCACAAATAATTGCACAAGTCCAGGCAGAAAAGTTGCTGCGACGCGAGTCGCGTACATCGTCTAAATTGATTTAAAATACGCTTATTTTGAATTACCTGAAAACGAGACGTTTCACGCCCTATGGGGCAAACGGCGCGTATTACGTTACCGCGCCATACTTTTACGCAATGCTTGTTAGAAGTGCACTCGGCGGACATGACGCGTGACGTCAATGCGACGTGACGCCAACTGTGAGCTGTTTAGTATTTACTCGTTTTTTAACCTGAAAAGTATTAATGAAAACATTATGATAGTTATATCATTAGGAGCATAAAAATCCGCTCTAAATATGTTGTATATTTTCAAAGTAATACTGGATTTGTGAAAATACCCTATTCTTAATAATATTTATGCTTTCAAAGTAAAAAGCCTGTCGATGTTATACTATATTTTTTACTTTTTTAATATTTTAAATGATTTATTTATTTAACAATAAAATAGCAATTATTATTGTATTGTTGTTCCCGCAAAGCCGAGGCTTGTCTGCGGGTTACATTACATTTTTATTTTTTTATTAAAGGTAGGTACAGAGTTTAATAAAAATGAAGAAAATAATTTGTGCACACTTAAGATTCACTTGTTCTTTTTAATAAGTTTTTGATGATTTAAAAAAATGTACTTGTGTTTTTTTCCTCGTGTTTTTTTACTGGGTATTAAGTTAAACAGTTTTGGTACTACACTCCCCGTTGTTCTATCTCCGTAGTAGTTTTTCTGTCGAGGCACCTTCGTCAGCTGTTGTGCCGATACGTGTCGGGTCACGATCTGCTGGGTTACTTTGAATTTAAAACTGCAGTCGAGGAAATGATCTGTTATTATCTTATCCTGACACTGTGTGTTAATAGGCAAAACGTTAACATAGTCAAATAATACGTTATCATTGTATTTTGCCTCAATCTTTATTTTCACAAGTACGATGGTTTTTAAAATTTGTACAATTTCTCATTTCGAAACTCGGTCGGTATAAGACTTGAAACTTATGCCCCGTATTCTTAATCCATATTGAATTATTGGCTCAACTAGCCCCGAGTAAACTAGTCTCAGCACTGAGTATGGTAGATATGGTAAATTCAATAAATAACAATGCTACATTTTGCCATTGTTATTTCTTTCTTTCATTGGTATCATCCTGCACGAATCTGTATTTACATATTATTATTTATTTATAAATTTATTGCAAAAAAAATAATATACATACTTAATAACGGGGAATCTATATAAAACCAATTAATGTAAAATGAAAACGGAGTGTTCTCTGTTTATGATAGTCTCCATCTAACATGGCACAGCCTGTTCTAAGATGGAGATTTTCTATCTTTAGAGCGTAAGTAGTCCTATACTAATAAAACAATAACATAAAAAGAAAAACTAAAACTACTTAATTATAAATGCCTAGCTAAGCAAATGTAAGAAATTAAAAATCATTATTATACAAATATAAAGTATATATATGTGCCAAGAATACATGTTACTTAAACATAAATAATATAGTATAATATATAATAAAACAAATATAAAGCAATGAAATACATAAAAATATAAATAATATTTGTACCAATTATATAAAGTACTACGTTTATTGATTTACATATATTTTTCAAAAAAATCTCTCGCTACACTATTTATATGTGCAGTTATTTTTATTTTAAAATTTGTTTTACATTTTGAGTCTTTTATATTTGGCAATAAATCATTAAATATTTTTGGAGCAATTACATTGTACTGCTTTTTACCAAAGGCGGTTGATACAAATGGGACAATACAGTTAATTTGTGTTGCTGAACGAGTGTTTATATTCTGTTGGGTTATTTTGACCTCACTTAATTTATCATAAAATTTAAGTAGTAGGCACCTTACAAACAATTGTCTTACATCCAATATCTTTAACTCAGCGAATAGATCTTCCGTTGAATACCTCAAGAATTTTTTGAGAATGATCTTCATGATCCATTTTTGTGCTATTTTTACTGGTTCAAGGATTGAACGAGAGCAACCACATATTCTTCGTCACATATCTCGTAATACAGACGATAATATTACTATGGTCGTTTTTATAAATCTATAATATATAGTCGTTTTATAAATCAGAATTGTGTCGTATAACCCAAAAATAATATATCTTTATTGTATCAATCAATCTAAAAGTTATCGTATCAACTATAAAAATGTATCTTCTTCCGGTGGTTTGATCCGTCACTAATGTGTGTTTCCCTATTGTTCCAGGACCAGTACGAGAACCTGTCTCTGCACACACAAAAGGGTATAGACTTCCTGGAGAAGTATAGCCACTTCATCAAGGACCGCTGCGCCATAGAGACGGAGTATGCGGGCAAGTTGAGGTAAGGTCCTTTACACTCGCGTACATTATACGAATGAAGGAAATATGCTGGGAGCTGGGAGGTTGATATTGATGCACAGTAAAACTCCAATTGTCCGGTTTAACGAGTGCCAGATTTTATTGCTTTTCAAACAATATAAAAAAGAATTGTAAATTGCCTTTCTTGTAAAACCAACATTAAAAGAATTCAATCTTTACAAAACTCGGTTCTCAAATCAATTAACAGATCAGCTAGAATTGATAAGGAAGAGGTAGCCGAACTTTTTAAAAAGCAAGGGTGCCTGTCCGTAAATGCTATTTTATGGCTCAAATTTGTTACTAGATATCGATTTGATAGTAACTACCAGAAAAGGTATATACATACACATAATACAAGGCTAGCACAACGTGAAGGCTCGTCAGTACCGAGGTTTGTAAACAAGTATGGCCAAAGAACACTTCATTATACAATTCCTAAAATTTTCAATAAGATTCCTAAGCAGATCATGGGTGGAAAAAAATAATTAAATGGCTTATATGTAGCAAGGCTTTATATTAATTATTATTTTATGTTAACAGTCATATATTTAAGTTTTCGTAAATAAATTTTGTGTAAAAAATACATATGCTTTCAGTTCTTAATAATGTTTATATTACTTTTTAAATTTATATAATTTCTCTAACATAAGAAACCTGCTGACAAGCTGGTTTCACGGTTTAGTGGGTTTCATTATTTTTCCTTTTATATTTTTCTTTCGATTATAAAATCAAAATAACTTACATCATTCGAATGCTGTAAAAATCACTTACTTTTTGTATTTTATTTGCCTACACTTAAAAAATACCTACTGTTTGTTTACTTGATTTTTTTTGCCTAAAACTGTAATAATTTTTGAAAATATTTCATTATGTGCCTACCTACTTGTATGTTATATTTAATCTTCATTTATGTATATATATATGAAGCATAATGTAATTCGATACTTTAAAAAAAAAGTATTTATTTGATACATGTTTATAAGACCTACATATTAACTTTTGTAATGAAACGCTTGATTTGTTATTTTGTACGGCTCATGTAAAAGCACTCAGGACGTATATAATAACAAAATAATAAATAAATTATAGTAATAATAACAAATCGAATTAGAATCACATTAAAAACTAACTTAAGCAAAATTTAATTGCACAATCAATTTTTAATTAAAACTTCTGTATTTTTTATTTCCTGTTTACGATCTGGATATTTGGCAATCAGGATGACTGGAGTTCGGATAAACGGAGTTCTACTGTATTTCTACTTTGATTTCATGGTAGCCTACAACTATATTAACAAGACAAGGTTTTTGTGTCTAATGGACATGTTTGTAATTGCTATGAGGTAATGAGACATGTCGAAATAACTCCAACCCAAAGCAAAACAAAATCCAGGATTGAGAATAGGTACCGTAGGTAGTTTTGTTTATTTATATATACGCCCAGAGGACATTTTAAGGACGGTATACATTAATTGAAAAAAAATGACAATATTATGTAGTTAAAGTACAAGGCTATAAAATTATTGTTACAAGAGAGGGAGCTAAATTAGACTAGGTGGGAATGGAAGCGGGAGAGAGAAGGTTATAGTTAAATTTGATGCAGTGATCGCATGAAAGGAGGCATTTGTTGGCAGACCTAAGAATTCTGGGCAAAGCGGGGTGAAAACCATAATTAGTTCTATGGTTTTCAGTATGAAAATGTTAATTTTGTCTTAGGTTTCTTAATGAACTTTATAAAATACATTATGTTATGCATATTAAAGGTTTAGGAATGTGGAACCCATAATTTACCCCTTCGTTCTTATTCTCAGAACGCCCTCTGTAATTCCTTCAGAGAGTAATAAGGCGCCAGAGCTGTAGACTGTAGAGCCGCCCATATGGACAAAAATCATTCTAGGATTATGAATCACGAAGTTAGCTATAGTTTACAGCAAAACAACGGGCCGTAGGTACTCGGGTCGAGAATCACAAGCGTAAACCGAAATCGTCCGTTACACGTCTGTTGTTAAACCAAATACCAAATCAAATATTCGCGACGGTTTTGTTATATGCAATGGAGCGATATGCCGTCTCCACAGCTGCTCTGTAGCGCATTATTACTATGAGGTAATTCCCATCCACTATCAAAGATGTTTCTACAGTATCTCTGGATAAATCACGCCTGAAAAAACATCTCCTTTCCCTTCTTTAATCTCTCCTCTTTTCCTCTCTATTCCCTTTTCCTGTTTATCGTAATATCGATATCGTAGGATCGATAACAACGAACCAAAAAGCGCTAAAAATAAACAAATTTACTCATTAAATTTATGCCTTTTATTTTTTTGTGTATTTTATTAAACACTAAAAATTCATAAAGTTACACAATAAAAACACCTAACTTTGGACCTTTTGATGTGACTTAACTTATTTAAATAAGTATCAGTTTCGGCCGAAATTAGAACAGAAGCCGAATTTCGGTTACGGCCAAAAATCTTGTTTCGGTCGGTCACTAAAGAGTAGTATAATTAAATTAAGATCCTGGGGGGTTGCCGGATATTTTTTTGCTCTTAAAAGGGTCGCGTATTCAAAAAGGTTGAAAAATACTTTTTAAAACGTGACACGACAAAGCTCATCGTGGTTTTCTAAAGTCACCATTTGCCATACGTAATTAGAACTGTTATGTCTGCAGTTTGTGCATATGTGTAAGTCAAGATTTCACAAATGCCCTTGTATCGATTCAATGGTAAAATTTATTGCGATCATCAATTAACACTAAAATGATGCATCACCGGTTACTCACCATAAATTAGCATACTAACAATTCATTTTATAGTAATAGCATTAGATAAAAACACCTCATCAGTGTTATGTATGGTGATTTTATTTTATTGCCTAAATGGGTATTTGCGGCCGTGATTTACGACGAATCTTTGAATATACGCAATCGAATATTTCGAAATGATGTAGTTTTATTGTAAATATCATCGGCCTAACTTTAACTCGTCCCAAACATGCTTTTATTCAGGGGAGAGTCAAAACATTTTTTACTTGTACTTCAAGTAGCTAAGTTTTTTTCGGTGTATTAAAAAAACCGAACACTGATTTACTATATTTTAAAAATATGTATTTAAAATAAAAATTTATCTATAGTTTTTTTTTTTAATATTTGCGGTTCACAATTTGCCTCCCAACTAGACAAGAGCCCGTTCTAAGGTTAACAAATTGTGGATTTACTGGTTACAAAATTAACGGAACATATAGGTATACTAGAAAATGAATGTTAATATTTGGGTCATTTCGATTTTATCAGTTTTTTCATGCCAACATGAAACTCTGTTTCCGAAAATTGATTTAAAAACGCAAAACAAGCCTATTATAGTGTGTTTAAGACAATTATTCACCAAAAAAAGACATTTGTACTTTTTTCATGAACAACTTCAAATAAATTATTTTTTTATTCTATCAATTTACACTGATCAATTTGGCCCATCTCTAACGTTTTTGCAAAATGATGTAACCTTGTAAGAACGTCGTTAATAATTTGGTTTATTTTAGTTTTTTTTTTGTTTTAAAGCTGATTATAAAATCAGCCATATATAAATATTTATGTTGATGTATATTTCAAGCATTGTATTAAAAAAAAAAAATAACTTGACAGATACGAATGATTTTTCGTGTGCCAATATTAATTACTCCTTAGACGTCACTACAAAGTTATGTCGTCACTTTTGCTGACAACTGTCATTCTAATCAAGCTATATTTTAAGGACTATGGTAGTCCTGTGCGGCAATCCACTGCTCGGTTACATTAATTGACTTTATCGAAACTGTTGATGGCCTTTAGAGATAAATAACTTAAATTTAAACTCTATTTTTCTTACTGGAAAGAAAGCGATGATTTAATATTAATGAAAACCATTTTAGATTATATTAAACAGTGAAGGCTATTTACATTAAGCATGTTTCTTTATATGTATAAGTTTATTTAAATGTCTAAGATGTTTGAAAACTACGTTCTATCTCAAAACTTATTTTTTTGACTTTCCCCCTTTATATCCTGTACCCTTCTAATGTGATAATTTAATCGTACTCTGAAAGAAATTACAATATCCAAACATTTCCGTTTTACTTGTTATTATTATGAATAATTATAAAAATGATGACATACTCGTATTAAAATATTAATGAAATATACGTATGTTGTTATTTATATAGGTACTTCATTGAATAAAGTATTATTCAAAATTGACTGGGTCATGTCTGCATTGTTAGTTCCGTGTTCATTGTTTTATATTATTGTTTAACTTATTTACTTATGCATATTGTTACCTTTTCATGCGATGTTTTCTCAGTTTTCAATGTGTATATCGCTAGCCCAAAGCAACAGTGAGATATCTCTGACGAACATAATAATTTCAGTCAAATTAAATCCAGACAAGAAAGAAACTACAAATATATATTCGCTATTTATAGTCCGCCGAACATGAACAAAAATACTTTTTTAATCGAAATAAAATCATTGATATCTTATGTTACCAAGAAAAGATAATGTAATTTTATGTGGAGATATAAACATTAATTTAAATTATGAAAACGATAATACTTAGAATACCTATTGGGGAATTTTAAGCCAATGTGGGTTGATTAATTGCATAAATAATGAGGAACTTCAGCCCTAGGGGAAATTGGATACAAAAAATGTCTTCTTGCGCGCGGTAAAAATTAGAGCATAAAACTGTACGGCAAAGTTTCTTGAAAATGTACGAAAAAAATAATAAAAAATATTTTGATAAAAACGCACTACTTTGATTGACGTCACTGGTTCATGTGAACCAACCAATGATGCGAGAGTTCGGAAGGATATCCGGTTGGTTTACCGTAAACGAACCAATGGGAAGAACTAACAGGGAACAACCTCTGACGTCTCACGCGGAGTTGTTTCAGAAATACAAAACTTTAAAAAATCATAGCGCTGATAATACGAAAATTAAAAAAAAATAAAAAAAAATGGCTTAGTTTAATAGTCTTACAAATAAAAAAAAGCAAAAAACTTCTATGGAAGCGGAACAACAGAATTAATTTTACCGAGACTGTTTAGCAAGCTTCCCCCCGAGGTAAAGAAATCAACTATCGAGCAAAGAAGCGAACGATTAAAGGATTTCCTCGTCAAAAAACAAAACTTTTAAGTGAAAAATGTAGTGAACTTTATTTCTCTCTTTTTATAAATTCGCAGTATTACTTTTTACCTTTTTAGTACTAATAGTTTTATTTTTGCGTTTATTTGTTTTTTTACGATAATTTCCTGTTATTTTTATTTGTATTAGAAACACGCCGGTAAACTTTTATTCATTATAAGTTTGGCGCGATAGTGTTAATTTTTTTTATAAATTTAATTAAATAAAAAAATATTTTTTTTAAATTATTCCGACATAATCGGACTTTTAGGTTTGTAAAGCAATGAATTAAATTATATTTCCCTTCAATTTATGAACATGTCTGCATGCGCATCTGAAAACCGGAAATTTCTGGTTTATCTCACTGTTGCCTTTGGCTACCGATATATGATGATGACGATGATATAGTATCGTCGGGTTTCTGGCACTAGTTATGCGATACTTAAAAGCTCGTCCCAAATCAACAATTCAAATAAAACTACAACCTGAGTTTTATAAAATATTCTTTTTTGTATTTATAAAATACGAAATATTTTTATTTACTTTTTAAATAAAGACTATTTTATACCATTTATGAAGGAATTTCATTTTTTGTAGTTACCAACTTGTGCCAGAAACCTGACGATATTATCTTATGCTCTTACTTTTTATTTGTTTATTTATTATATACAGGGTGTTCATTAAACCCTGTCACATCCGAAACCACGATGATCAGTATGAGCAAGAAGACATATTGGCACATTATAATATTTTTTTAGAACTAATAAAATTTAAAAAAATAAAATATCACAAAAAGCAAATGGTTGCTTACTTCTGCAGGGCAGAAACGAGAAGGGTGAGGGGGTAGTCTGATACTGCGCCGCGCTTCCCTCACTTCTCCCCTGCAGAAGTACGCAACCATTTGTTTTTTTTTTTTAATATTTATTTTTTATAAATTTCTTTGTCCTAAATAATTTTTAAATATGCTAATATGTCTTCTTGCCCATACTGATCATTGTTGTTTCGGATGTGACAGGGTTTAAAGAACACTCTGTATACGGCCTTAGCCAAATTCAACAGTTATATGAAGAAACATATACAAGAAACTGTACAAAAAAAAAACTATGTAGCAAAGACAAACAAGGGCAATAAAATAATGTTATACAATACATTCACAAACACGATAAACATAATATAACTAATTAATGACCTACTATAATTTTTTTTAAATGTCTTGTTTTGTACAATTTAATTTTTTCCTCTTTTTTACACGGTTTTTTTTTAATATAGTATCTAGTTTGTACATATCTAATAATTTGTTAACATTATTTTTTTATTTTTTTTGCGTCATTGAGTTTTACTCTTCTTCATCATCATTCCCTTTCCGCACCTAATGATGCATAGGGCACTGCATTGGTACACCAATCGCAGTGTATCTTGATCATTTTTGTTACATGAAGGTAAGATGATCAGTCTTACGCTTCAGGTACCAGTCCAGGGACTATGAAATATTCTAGTGTAAAAATACCCTTTCAAATAAATATTTCATATCAACCATATCGGGAATTGAGCCCTTCTCGTTTTACTCTTAAGCATGCTTTTTTGGTTCTTACACATCTTTCGTTTTAAAGTTGTTTTTTTTATTTTATTATACCTGTGTTTGTATTTGTTATTTTTGTGAATTCCGCTTGGGCGTATATATAACATACATTCACTTTGGGAGGTTTATTGCTCAAAGACAGAGACCGGTCAAAGTAAAAATTTGACAAAATTTGTAAATTTAAAAAAAAGGAATGTGGATGAGTATACATAACGTTGAAAAATATGGGATGTGAGGGTTCTAAGAGTATATAAATAATGTGAAATTTAAAAAATTCAAAATAACAATATCATTGTATGGTCAAATGCATAAATGTTGCTATTTTTTTTTTTACAGGAGGCTAGTGAAAAATTACCAACCCAAAAAAAAGGAAGAAGATGATTACCAGTGAGTATTTTTGTGTAAATTTTCTAATTGATTGCTTTGTCTCAACCACTGAATTAGATATAATCTTTATTTCAGAAAATATTCATGTTATTACAATATTATTTTTCATGTTTTTTTTTAAATATTAAACATATTTGTCCTGATAAACTATCACCTAGTTTGTCATCAGCTGCTCAAACATTAGCGTTAACAATAATTTAAATAAAAGAGTACTGACATAATATTGTATACATATAAAATAATTAACATATATATTATGGTTTTGATGTTTTAAAGATAAAAATAAAAACACTATCAAAACAAAATGAAATAGTTTAAAATAATTAAATTATACAAAAAAATGAAAGATTTATGATTAAATTCAAGAATAAACATAAATGTTGTTTTTTTTAATGATTTTAAGAGAAAAATAGGTGCTCAAAAGTGCAACTGAAATAAGATAAAAAATAAAAATAAAACAAAGTAAATCAAAATTTAAAATGTAAATCTTGGTCATATCTTGAAAAATGCCCGAACCCCCATCAATCTTAAATGAAAAGTGTTTGATTCCTGTGATTTGCCAGTACTCACATATGAGTTTGAGACCATTACACTATAAAATAAAAGTTCGTTTAAACTGAGAGTCACACAGAAAGCCGTGGAGCGATCGATGCTGGGGAGAGATAAAATAAGAAATGAAATCATAAAAACCAAAACAGGAGCGCTGGACATTATTGAGTTGTAACGTTGAAATGGCGCTTGGGTGGTCATGTTGCTCGCGGCTCTGACGATAGATGGACGAAACGCCTCCTGTGCTGGCACCCTCGGACTACTTCCAGAAACCCCAGACGACCCAAGCTCCGCCGGAGAGATGATATGGCGGCCTCCGTGGTGTAGTGGTCAAGACGCTTGACTCATGCACGGAAGGTTCCGGGTTCGATTCCCGGTGAGAACACAAAAATTAAAATGTGATTTTTCTCAAGCCTGGGTGCTCTGTGATGTAATTTACCACTGTAATTAGGCCTCCTGGCCTGTTGTGGTCCAAAAAAAATGTAAAATGTAAATTGTGAATCATTTGGGAACAGCGTGGATAGAAATAGCCCATGACCGTTTGGCATGGAGAAGGATGGAGGAGGCTTACATTCAGGAGTGGACAGCTACAGGCTGAAGAAGAAGAATATGAAAGTCTAGGCATTTCCAGGGCTTATGACCTGTCATTTGTTGATTTATGTAATCACATTACACTATTTAACATTATTTGCCAAAGTTTATTAATTTACTTTATTGTTTTATATTAATGCCGAAGACATGGCATGACCAAATCCATCAAACACTCAAAGATGGACACGTCAAAAGTCAAATTTATTTATACACAATATTAATTTAATTTACATTTATTGAGACACAGGACCCAACTCCATAGGAACAAAGTCCTGTGTAAGGTTGGGGTGATATGGATGTAGAGGAAGCGAGGTTTGTATGCAAAGACAGAGTGATATGGCGTTCTATTGTGATGGTTTGTTTGTTTGTATATATAGAAATAAGTACTGTAATATTGTAAGCTGAAAGTACAAAAAAAGATACATCTGTTCTGAAGTAGCTATTATATCTGATATGTAACTACATATAAAATTTACTATTTACAGGTAATGTGTTAATTAAGTGTTAAAACAATAATAATCAATTTTCATATTTAAATACTAATTATCTTGTGTTTTTTCAAAAACACAAGATTAGAATACAAATAATTTATAATTCAAGACACGTTAAAAACGCTAATTCATTAATTCATCAATTTTTTAATTACTGCGTTGAACGATCATTACCAGTTGCTGCCTCTAGTTAAATAATAAATTTGTAAAGAGGAACTGCTTGTGTTCACAAAATAAATACATGAACACATTTCGATTTCCAGGTACACCCCCTGCAAGGCATTTCGGCTTATGATGAACGAGATCAACGATCTGGCCGGGCAGCACGAGGTGGTGGCGGAGAACCTGCAGGCCAGCGTAGTGAGGGACCTCGCACTCCTCACCAAGGAGATCAAGGAAGAGAGAAAGGTGATAGTCATTATATGCATATTATATATCTCGCAGCCGGATTATCCTGTTAGTAAAAATTACAAAACGGCTCCGCATTGCAAAAAGTGTACACATTTATCCGCTTTGTAAATTGATGAAGATTTTAGATGTTTTAGAGGAGTTTTACCATTTTATTTATGTTTAAGAAACCCCGTTAATTTTTTTATTGTAAAAATAAATATTTACATTCCTTTGATTTACCCAAATATTGAAATTTTAGCACCATTTCCCTTCAGTCATAAATCTTTAAGAAAATGGAAAACAATTTGTGGTAGAGTGTTACAATTTCGGGTAGCACACTTCATTGAAGGTGAAACAAGAGAAGAAATTAATTTACATCACCCAAAAGTGAAGAGTTCGAGCAGCGAATAAACCGCCGGTCTGGTTATCGCTCCCGTGTCGTAATCCGGAGCCGGCAAAGTACACTGCTAGTATGGGCAGAACCCCGAACCGGGGGCGGGTACAGGGACCATGAGCCAGATGTCTACCATTTTTTTCGGTGTTTTTCCCTTGTAAGAAGGATACTTCCGTTGTCAGGAGAAGGTTGGAACCGGCTACCCTATGTAAGCGTCGCTGCCCAATAAAGGTCGGACTCTCCGAACCCCACTTCAGTGAAAGATCTGCGGCGTAGTACCAACTCGTCTTGGCCGTCTCAATGCCGAAATTGGTTTATACAATAAAATAGCAAATTTTAATACAAATTTGCCTTTTGAAGGGAAAAAAAACTGTTATTTTATATTATATAAATAAAGCATAATAACATTTATTTGGTGTCTGATACAATATTGTAATTTTATTGTAACAATTTGAAAACAGCTGTACTTTTCCAATCACAAAACAGTTTTAATTCCGATTTTTACAGTTTCCTCTCAAATATAAAAATCGTATTATTTAAGTTTAAAGAATTAACTTTGTGGTCAAACATTTCAACTAATTTATTTATGAATTATTTATAACCCAATGTTTGTCAATGCTTCTTTCTTTTTTCTTTAAATGTTTTAAACTACTCTTTTATTGTAATATTTAAACCTTATAAATTGTATACATGGACAATGTCTGTTAATAAATAAATAAATAAATAACCCGCTTTAAATTAAATTAAATTGTAGTCTCATGGTAGTTTGGCTGACTCATTTTAAATATTTTTTTAACATTTTTTTTTTCTTTTAGTGTGTTGTATTGTTTTCTGAAATACCTTTATTTTAATGTTATAGTAGTCTGATGATTGATCTGAGTTTTTTGAGTTTGTGGAGTTAGTTTGACATATTTCATTATCACAGTAAAACATTAATTGGTTTAAGACACTTGATAACTTAATTTTGATCAATTTCACTAAGCGACTTCTCGCAAGTGAACCAACTATATCACTGTTTTTTAAATGAATTCTTACACATTTTTTTATTGATTGCAGAAACAATTAAACGAAGGCGCCAAGATGTCCACCACCCTCCAAGCACAAGAAATCTCCCTGGAGAGGGCGAGAAGGAACTATGAGAAGGCATTCCGGGAGGCGGAGAGAGCTCTCGACCACTACCAGAGAGCGGACGCGGACTTCAACCTGAGCAGAGCGGAGGTATACATATTTTTTTATTAAAAAAAAAAGAGAAATACTTAAGTTTTTATTATTTACTCAAATATTAAAATTTTTAGACCATTTCCTAAAAGTCATAAATAACTTGTGCTGGGTATGATGATTCTGTCTTATCTGTAACTTTATGCAGTTTGTTGTCAATAGTATTGTATGTACTGAACACTCATTTAATCTTATGTATCGCCTTTTTTTTGGTGATCCCGCATGGGTTGGATTCGTTCATACGTTTCGGCTTCCGTTGCAGAAGCCATCTTCAGGGTAAACTATGTGTTGCTTAGAAAAAAACTATGGGTTTATTTATATAAGAAAATGATTTAATTAGCAGTAGTAGTATCCCATTTTTTAGAATTATTCTGGCATGAATACCACATCTATTAATCAAATCCAATGGATTTAAACATCCCCATTTAAGAATGTATTTCTAGTACAAAGTATGAATTGAAAATATAAAAAGGCAATTGTTAATTTATTTTGCAGGTTGAAAAGCAGAGAGTAAACATGGCCGCGAAATCCCAACAGTGTGAAGATGCGAAAACGGAGTATGCTAATCAACTACAAAAAACCAATGACCTCAGGAGATCACATTTCAATATATCATTACCAGAAGTATTTAGGCAATTACAGGTACTGAGAAATACATTGATCAAGTCATTAACCAATAAAAAATGGTGTAAAATGACCATTCATTTTCCTTTTTTGATCTTCTTTGAGTTTTTTTATAGTCTAGTCGAAATATATTTTTAATATCCTACTTCATAGTACACATGACCTATGTTAATTATCCACTGGATCGAATATACATAATCTAGACTACCCTACCCTGACGGTAGAACTCTATAAAAACTTTAAAACACCTAGACATAGACATAGACAGCCTGAGAAAACTCTAAGACGATGACATCTCTCTGACAAGAGTAGCTGACATACACAATCACAAAAAACAGAGTTTACTTTGCCAAACATACGGGGCTCTTTGTGAAACCGTGAATTTACTGCGTGATAATAAAAATAATAGTAATTATGGATAACTTATATAGCGCCATTTTCGTAATATAATACCTCAAGGGCGCTTTACAAAGTGATTATATAAAGATATAAATTTAATTTTAATTTTTAATTTAAGAAAAATAATGTACTTTGTCACCACATGCTAAGAATTTATTCAAATGATTTAGAGAACAAGTGGGTTTTAAGTTTCTTCCGAAACATCACTTCACTCTCATAGTTTCGGACCTCTGCTGGGAGAGCATTCGCCAAATTTAGTGCGCTGTTTTTGTAGAGGTATAATAACTTTTCCTTTCGATATTGATGTAGCTGATCTAAGCGTGCGACGCCTGTCAGCTAGTTCATCTGGAAGGCATAGTTCCCTTAGGTGTTCCGGAGCAGAGTTGTGCAGTGATTTATACATAAGCCAACAGAGTTTGTATTCGACCCTCTGTGAAAAACGTAGCCAGTGTAATTCCCGAAGTAGTGGAGTGATACGACTGAACTTAGAGATTCCGAAAATAAGTCTCGCTGCAGCATTCAATACAGGCTGTAGGCGAGTCATTTTATTCATTGGTCTCACTGCTATGCAGATGATACACAGATTTATTTTTATTGTAAACTGAGCGAGAGAAATGTGCTTGTTAATTTGATTAATGGATGCATTGAGAAAATAGGAAACTGGATGGCTGAAAATAGACTAACACTTAACCCATCTAAAACGGAACAACTATGGATGGCTTCAGCCAGACGACAGAATTTGATTCAGGATACGGCACTACCCGATGTAAGGAGTACCGCTTTACCCACCGTTAAACTACTGGGAGTCATCCTTAATTCTAACCTTTCTCTTGACGCTCAAATTAGTAGAACGATAAGTTCATGCTTTTACCAGCTGAGACAGATTAAATGCAACAATGTTATTTACAGAAATGATCATGTTAATTGGCCTCCATGATCCTGTTATTTAACGCCAGTTCCCTATGTTAAGTCCATGGTCTATGGAAGCAAACCAATGACTCTTGGAGACATTGAGAGCCAATATAACACGCGCAGTTATGGAAATAATGTTTGGAAATACTGCCCAGATATCGGATCGACAGAATGTGCTATGTAACTGCTAGCGACGAAGGACATTTGTCGGATATCATTTTTATTATTTCAAACCCAATAAAAACCGACTCGTACCAACAAATGTTTTTTACTTCTCTTATTTCAATTTAATGTTTTGTCGTGCTTAAAAAGACACCCGATATTATTATTTTGTATCAAAAGTGTCAATTTATTTTTAAAAGCATGTTCTTATATTTAATTTAATAAGATGTACATTATATTCGGCAGCCTCCGTGGTTTAGTGGTTTGGACACTTGACTCACGCGCGGAAGGTTCTGGGTTCGATTTCCGTTAAGAACACAAAGAATGTGATTTTTCTCAAGCCCGAGTTTTCTGCGCCGTATTTTACTACCACGATTAGGCCTCCCGGCCTGATGTGCAGCATTGTATTAGTTTTATAACACTACTGCTACCGCTGTAATTATTTATTTATTTAAATTTTTATTCCAGTAAAATGGCTATAAAGTGCAGAGCCAATTCTACCATATGAACATATAAACATGAACATAAATATAAATATAAACAAAAATATAACAATAAACATAAATATAACAATAAACATAAATATAACAATAAACATAAATATAAACATAAAATAAAATTTTATATTGCAGCACTTATGGTGGTCTTAACATATCGCGCCATTGCTTGAACAACGGTGATTGGATCCACTCTGCAGTGGCTTGGAGAATTTCGTTATTAGATTTTTTTAGGCGTTCCCATAGGCTCCAGGCTCTTTGGCGAAGCAGGGCAGCGAAGGTGTTTATTCGTCCAGCTGTAAACATTTCAGAGGCACTGCAGTACCTGGGCAATCCGAATAATTGTCGGTATGAGTTGTTATATGTGATCCTTAATTTGTTCCACGCTCCTTGCGTATAGTTGTTCCAAAGTTCACCTGTATACATGGACGTCAAATACGAAGTAAATATGATTTTCTTCACTTCGTTACTGCATTGAAAGAAGCGTCTCGCTAGCATAGAGGCCCTGACATTAATGGCTCTTCTCTGTCTCTCTATGTCCTGATTGTCTTTACAATTATCAGTCAGTATGTGCCCTAGATATGAAACAAATTATATTGTTTTAAAATAATAAATCAAATCAACTTAAATCTCCTTTAGGTTTCATTTGTTTGTTTATTCTTTACTTTATATTCTGAATGTTAATATTGTGATCATGTTTGCAGGAATTAGATGAAAAGAGAATAAAGAATATAAAGAACTTCATACACAGCTCCGTAGATATAGAGAGAAATGTCTTCCCCATTATTGCCAAGTGTTTGGATGGAATCGTCAGAGCGGGAGACCTCATCAATGAAAAAGAGGTACAAAAGCGTTCATTTTATTATATATCTGAAATTAATATTTTCAACAATGTTTGATTATGTCCAAATGCTTGCAGACTGGCTGGATTTCCTCCCTAGGGAGTTGTTCGTATTTAAATTTATTTCAACAGAGAGGGAAAAAGTTTTCGAGACAGGTCATAAGCCCTGTAAATGCCTAGACTTCCATATTCCCTTCTCGAAAACTTTTTCCCTCTCTGTTGAAATAAATTTAAGTACGAACAACTCCCTAGGGAGGAAATCCAGCCAGTCTGCAAGCATTTGGACATAATCAAACATTGTTGAATTACTACCTGGTAAAAGAAGAAGTATAAAAATTGGAAAATTGTTTCCAGGCGTTGCCTAGTAGGTGATTTGGTTCAGCCGGATGAATCTCACCCACGTGATAAAGGTTTCGGCTCTTTTACTTCGCAAAAGTCAACAGATGGAAGAGTTGAGGAAATGTGGATGTTCAAACATGGGCAGAATGGTGAATGTTACACAGTGTGTAAAGTGGCCACTTAAACCAGCCAATGACAGGTCATAAGCCCTGTAAATGCCTAGACTTCCATATTCCCTTCTCGAAAACTTTTTCCCTCTCTGTTGAAATAAATTTAATATTTTCAAATTATTTTAATCCAGTTATTATTATGGATAACTTAAATAGTGCCATTTTTGTAATGTACCTCGAGAAATGCGCACAAAGCGATTCTATGAATATCGCTAGCCCAAAGCAACAGTGAGATATCTCTGAAGAACATTTTCTGAGATAATCGGACTTTGAGGTGTGCAAAGGGTCTGACTAAATTTTATTTTATTTTTTATTTTATTTTATTTTATCTCTTATTCTTAATATTTTATATTTTCGACACTTGACACTTGTGCAATATTTACACACATGTCCACCCTCATTCCAATATAACACCCACTCACCCACTCAGCCACCCTCTCACTCACTTACACTCACACAAACACACTTGTATGTATTGTACGTGTATTTAATGTATTTTTGTGGATATCTGTCATTGGTTTTATTCTCTGTATATTTTATTTGTTATATTTTTGTTACATGTATTACTGTTGATATCCCCAATAAATAAAAAAAAAAACATATTTGAATTAGATTATGAATTCTATATTTTCACAAAGGTTAAACTATCTAACTTCAATATTTAATTATTTGAAAACAATAATTTACTTAATTTATGAACATATCAGCATGTGTATCTCAAAATTGGAAATTTTGGATTCATCTCACTGTTGCTTTAGGCTAGGGGTATTGATTTTAATTTGACTTAAAATTTTAGCTAAATAATTTATTTTGTCATGACATGCTACAGATTTGTTAAAATAATTCGGAGAATAGGTGGGTTTGAAGTTTTTTCCGAAACATCACTTCACTCTCCCAGTTTCGCACATCTGCTGGGAGAGCATTCCATGTCATAGGGCCTGTGGCTGCAAATAATAGTAAAAAATATTATACCTGTCTATTTATTATAGGAGCAAAAATTCATAAACATTTCTTGTATACCCACGAACAGTCCATGCCTTTGTGGGATTTTTTAGCTTACTTTTTTTAATATGTATTTCATTGCTATGTATTTATCCTTTATTTTTTGTATACTCTGTTTTACTTCTTATGTATATTGTAAAATTTAAATAAATATAAAACATATATATAAAATGTACGTTTAATGAATTCAGTGCGCTGGGTACAGGTTTAATAAATTTTCCCATCGGCGTAAATGTAGCTAATCTTGTCGTCTGTCAGCCAGTTCATCTTAAATGCGTAGTTCTTTTTGATATTCCGGAGCAGAGTTGCGCAGTGACTTTGGTTGATAAAAAGTTCATTTGAGATTCGCTCGCCGTGAAGTGAAACTTACAGTGATGCGTATTTGAAATATTGGAAAAATAAATATTTATACTTGCTATCTAGCAAGTATTTTGCGCTTTGTTAAAATAACCAAAACAGTTGTTTAAAAATAATTTTCTTTAACAATTGAGAATACTCGAGGTTGAGACATTGTAACACAATGTGACAAAATGTCACATTTCAATTTTCAACTTTGAAAAATTTGGAAAACGGTTTTTTTGTGTTTTATTTTATAATTTACAGAAAGCTACAAAACACTTAGTACTTTTATTTTTTAAAAAAGTTGAGATATAATGGGTTAATATGTGTTACTTATAAAAGCTTTGGGTGGCCTCCACGGTGTAGTGGCTAAGACGTTTGACTTGCGTACGGAAGGTTCAGAGTTCAATTTATTATGTTACCGTTCGCTCAGCGAAGCACGCTTATGATTGGCATTTCCCAGGACACTATGATGGTGATAGAGCGCTACAAGTCGGGCTTCACGCCGCCCGGCGACCACCCGTTCGAGGACCTGTCCAAGAGCGCGCCGGGGGCGGCGGCGGGCGTGGCGGGGCGCGACGCCCCTGACGGGCGGGCCGCCCTCGACGGGGCCCCGCGTCGCTCCACCACGCTCACGACGCGCGGCACCGTCGGCGCTACAAAACTCAAGAAGAGGGTCGGCCTCTTCGGCATCTTCAGCAGCAACAAGGTGAGGCAATTCGACTCACTCACGATCTATTTATAACTTCGGCTGTATCCGATAGGAATATTTTTACAGGGTGTTTCAGTTTAATTTTATACATAATAATTTATTAACTCTAATATAAACATAAACCCTTGTGTGACTATAATGTCACATAAGTCTATGTAGAATACAAGACTTGATACATCTCTTATTGTTTTTAAAGAATGAAGTCATGTTTTGCTATAAGAGGCCTAAATTACATGATTGTTTTTATGAATTATGGAAAACAGATTGTATGATATATATATATCATTGGTGATGCTGCAATACCGCGTCAGTGTTTTTTAAGCTTTTTGAACCCACAACTTCTTTCGGAGTAGAAAAATAGCTGGCGAAGTTCGATATTTTTTTCTGGATTCGTATGTACAAAGGTTTCATCTCTTTTATACATGTATATATATATTATACGAGGGTTGTCCGTAAAATAAGTTTCCCTATTTTTTTTTCACAATTAAAACCATTTTTATTTACAACGAGCAATACATCATTGGAAAGCTTAGACTTTTAGCTATTTTTCTACATGGTCTCCGTTGAATTCGATGCACTTTTTCATTCGGGTCACCATCTTTTTGATTCCCTGGTCATCGAAGTCTCCCGCCAGGCCGTGAAGGTAGCTCAGAACCTCTTCTTTCAGCTCCTCTTCGTTTGCAATTTTGCAACGCATTTGCGTTCCACCGAGGTGTTTCTTCAAATCAGGGAAGAGATGGTAGTCGCTCGGGGCCGATCTCCCATCCGAATTTCCCAATGAGCGCGGTGGTGACGCGGGCTGTATGCGGACAAGCGTTGTCCTGATGAAAATGAATTCCATTCGTCAGCATACCCCTCCTCTTGTTTTGTATGGCCCTTTTAAGGTTTTCCAGAGTTTTGCAGTAGCAATCGGCAGTTATTATTGTACTGGTAGGTATAAATTACTCCAACATTAGGCCTTTCTTGTCCCAGAATACCGTTGCCATGACTTTGCCGGCAGACAGCGTTTGTTTGAACTTATGCGGCGTCGGCGATTGCGAAAGCTTTTACTGTTTGGATTGTTCCTTTATTTCCGGTGTGAGGTGGTGGGCCCACGTCTCTTCCTCGGTGACTATGGAGTCCAAGAACTCTTCATTGCCGACTTTGTAGGTTTTGAGCTACCTTCGTGGCCTGGCGGGAGACTTCTATGACCAGAGAATCAAAAAAATGGTCACCCGGATAAAAATGTGCATCAAAGTCAACGGAGACTATATAGAAAATAGCTGAAAGTCTAAGCTTTCCAACGATGTATTGCTCGTTGTAAATAAAAATGGTTTTCATTGTGGAAAAAAATAGGGAAACTTATTTTACGGACAACCCTCGTATAATATATATGTAATACTTTGACAATAACACCAGTTTGTAATATTCAATATTTCAGGCAGCCATACAACACTGATAAATGTGTATAATGTTATTTTTTTATCTGGTATTTCATAGTTACGAGGAACATTATTAATTTATGAAATTTTTAAAGAAATTAAGGTTTCCATTTTGTTATTATAGTATTTTATTATGTATTTGTTTTCCAAGATTGTAGATGGTTGTGGACTCGCTTTTTGCAATCATTAAACACTCTTGCTTAGACATTAATTGTAATCAGTAAAATGGTGGTGGTTTTTCATGTCATATTTTATATGCTTAGTTGTATCACAATTTGTTTTATTTGTATACTGGTTCTGAACAAAATCTCATAGCTATGCCGGATTGTAACTTATTAATAGAACGTCCAGAGATGTGTCCTTCCGGAAGATTTAGATATATTATATTCGCAGCCATTACGGCTAGACTGATCGTAAAAACATAATTCAAAAACATGCCAAGAGAGAAAGAAATCCTACACATATGAAAAAATAATGCATACTGCTAACAGGCCTAGAAATGTGTATCCTACTGCTAGGTCAAAAGTCGTGCTGGGACCCTGAAGTTCTATCATCGAAACTAAGATTTTATCTTAATTTCAATGACCAATCTGGTTACATTCTGTACAGATTTCCCAGGTCAATAAAAAATATATCCAGCTGTTAAATAAAGTTTACATCGACGCTGGAAAGGAAAAAGTTACCAAGCGACATGCAGCAACTTCACAGAAGAGACAATTTAAAAGTATTGTTTTAATTATTAAAAAAATATCAAACGTACCATATTTTGTAAACGATAAGACTCAGCGGACACCGTGGTGTAGTAGTCAAGACGCTTGACTCACACTCGGAAGGTTTGATTCCCGGTGAGAACAAAAAAATTGAATGTGATTTTTCTCAAGCCTGGGTGTTCTGTGATGTCGTTCACCACTGTAATTGGGCCTTCTGGCCTGTTGCGGTGCAAAAATAAATAATAATAATAAGATGCACCCCAATTTTTTGTTGAATTTTCAAAGCAAAAAATCTGTCTTATGGTCCGAAAAATACAGTACGTATTATTTTGGCGTGATTCCTATATAATTAAAATATATATATACGAAATTCTTTATTTAACAGAAGAACTTTAATATGTGGGAGTGTTTGAAAATAAGTATGTGCGAGGCGGCGAAAGAAGTGTGCGGTGTGACAACGCTAGGGAGAAAGAAAGGTGATGCGTGGTGGGACGACGAAGTCAAAAAACTCGTTAAAGAAAAGAAGGATGCGTGGATAAATTTGCTTGCTGTAAAAAAGAATACAATTGAATATGAATCGGCTAAACGCGTGTATGGTGAAAGTAAGAAAAAGGTTAAGCAGGGTGTATGTGAACGGAAGAAAAAATTGAAGGATGAAGAAGGAATGAAAATGACACACAATTTCCATGAAAACATTAAAGTTTTCTGGAAAGCTGTGAAAAACTCCAGGAGTAGCAGTGAAAGCGGAGGCATGACAGTTGTTAAAGATAAGGATGGAAAAATGGTGACTAGTGAGAGTGGAATAAAAGAGAGATGGAAGGAATACTTTGAGGAAGTTTATGAATCGCACACTGGTAACTCGGGCGGTGCCGATGTATCGACATTATCCGAGGTGTGTTTGAACGCAAATGATGAGGTAAGTCAGATTAGTATGAAAGAAATTATCAGTGTTGTCAAATGTATGCGGAATGGTAAAGCGCAAGGGTATGACTGTATTGCAGCAGAGTTTATTAAGTCGGGTGGCAAATTAATTCTCACATGGCTACATAAACTTTTTAACTTGTGTCTCAAGGAGGAAAGGACTCCACCTGATTGGAGGAGGGCAGTTGTTATGCCGTTATACAAGGGAAAGGGTTCTAAGGTGGAGTGTGGGAATTACAGAGCTATCAGTCTTCTGAGCGCTGTCGGCAAAATGTATGGAAGAATACTGATAGAAAGAGTAAGAAACGTGACCAAGGAGAAAGTATGGGATGTACAGAGTGGATTTATGAATGGTAGAGGATGTATGGATCAAATATTTGCATTACGCAATATGACAGAAAAGTTTTTGGCGAAAAACCAGAAGCTTTTTTGCGCTTTTGTTGATTTGCAAAAAGCATTTGATCGAGTTGATAGGAAAAAATTATGGATGGTTCTATCGGAGTATGGAGTGAGTGACAACCTTGTCCGCGCTATTGCTTCCTTGTACAAAGATAGTGTAGCGTGTGTGAGGGTAAATGGGTCATTAACTTCCTGGTTTGACATCCCTAAAGGAGTCAAACAGGGATGTGTAATGTCACCGTGGTTATTCAACATATACATGGATAAATGTATGAGAGAATTGAAAAGTATGGATGTGGGAGCGAAAATGAGTAATCTTACTGTCAGTTGCCTTCTGTACGCCGATGACGCAGTCCTCCTAGCTGACAGCGAAGAGGAACTGCAATCCTTGGTTACAAAGGTTTACGAAGTGTGCAAGGAGAGTGATTTGCTAATGAATGTGCAAAAGTCGAACGTCATGGTCTTTGAAAGAAATGTAACTATGACTGAATGTAAGATTGTAGTAAATGGAGATAGTTTGAAACAGGTCGAAGAATTTGTATATCTGGGTAGTATGTTTACTAGAGATGGAAATATGGACAAGGATATTGAAAGGAGGGTTAGTGCCGGTAACAGAGTTAATGGTGCCTTAAAGTCTGTCGTAGCAAATAAGTGTCTATCGCAAGAGGCTAAATTAGCAGTTCATAATGGAGTTCTGGTACCAACCCTAATGTATGGAAGCGAAGCATGGAGTTGGAAAAAAAGGGACGAAAGTAGACTGAATGCTGTTGAAATGCGATCCCTCAGGCGAATGTGCGGAAAAACAATGTATGATAGGTGCCCTAATGTCGAAATTAGAGCAGAATGCAAGGCTGAGTTAAGCATTATCGACAAAATTAAGAAAGGTCTTTTGCGATGGTTCGGTCATGTGGAGCGAATGAATGATGAAAGAACGGCTAAAAAGATTTATGATGCGAATGTGTTTGGTTGTAGAAGTCGAGGAAGGCCGAGAAAGACATGGCATGATCAAGTACAACAAATTCTTGAAAGTGGTCATGTGAAAAGTCGGAATAATCGACGTGCGTGCATGAGAAGATGTATGAATGTGAAGGAAGCAAAGGAAGTGTGCCAGGACAGAGCGGTGTGGCGTTCTATCCTCTCTGCCTACCCCTCTGGGGAAATGGCGTGATGGTTAGTTAGTTAGTTAGTTAACTTTAATTGGCTCTTCTAGAAAGTTGCTACATGTCCCTTGGTAACTTTTTCCTTTTCAGCGTCGATATTCAAATGTTCAGAACCAAAATTTGTGTATGGATATAATACATATAATATTATTTTAATATGTACTTAATGTCCCATTTTGTGAGGTTAAGTCACTGAGATATTACAAATAGACACGTTACATGGTTGATGATTATTTATCAAATATTGCGTTGCCCCCAACAAACAACGAAAACATTAGTATGAGCGAGAAGGAGATTACACATTTCCTTAGTTCGTATTTTGTGTAACTCGTTACCACAGCAACGACACTGGCCGTTCTGTTTTTCACAGTTATAGTTTAACTAAAGCATTTCACACCACACACAACATTTTTATGCGTAGCGTCACTGTTTATCCATTTGGTCCGTTGAGAATGAAGCCAAGGAAGGCTGCGCAAGGAATGCACAAATTAAATGCCATTTTCTTTTCACTTGTAACATGTCTATTTAATTATACATTTTTGGTTCTGCTGGATCGCAGTTATGATATTAATTGAAGGCATATAAAAAACAACACATTTCAGAACTTTTGGAACTAAAAATGCACTGCAGGGTTTACTGCATCTTTTTAGATTTTACATACAATTTGTTATGTGTGATTTTTTAATGTACTAAATAGCAGTGTAATTCTGAATGTTCTCCAGTGAAAGTAAAAAAGAATTAAACTGATATGTGTTTTTTTTTATATCAACGCTTCAATTATAAGAATTTACAAATCAAAAAATTATTGCACTGGAGTCCCGATTATTCCACTTTTTGGATTGACCGACCAATATAATAAGACGAATACGGTGGAACCTCTTTATTCGTCATTAATCTTTTCTTGGAAGTCTAATGAATGTAGATTACGACAAATATAGTAATGATTTCCCATAAAAAATAACTGAACTTTAATTGATGTGTTTCTAACTATAACTCCTAAAAAAATTGTTTAACCTTTAACTTTATCGTACTAACAGATATACATAGTAGTAGAAATGGAACCTCTTCCTCCTCAGGAAGGTTAATGTTAGGAACAAGAGTTAATATCAGTTGAAACAAAACCGCCAAAAATAATTCCATACTCAGCACCGGTGCCGGCGGTGGGAGTGACGACGAATACGTTAAATACTAACCAATAGGGGAGAAAAAAAATGGGTTGGGGGTTGACGAATATAGAGGATTCACTGTATGTCATATTAGATTTTTTACATATTTTATATTCTAATTGTTGCACTCTATGCATCATCAGATGCAGATAAGGGATGGTAAAAAATAAATAAATAAAATAACTGGACAACATCAATTACACATTGCATTAAGTTTAGATAATTGTGACTCTTATGTGCAACCAAATTGCATAATGTAGTGCATAAAAATATATTTTGATTATGATTTTAGCATGGTTGATTTTTTACCAATATATACATAATATATGTACCTATTTCAAGTATTTAAATATTCAGTTGCCTCAAGATTTAAAAGCAAAATTTCTAGTTCATTCGTTTTCATTCAAGGACTTAATATAATGGCTCAAATCATCCTTATTTTGGATGGACAGTTTCGATTCCTGGCATTGTGGACATGAAATATTGATTTTAAAGGTTGTTTGAACTGCAATATTCCATTGATCTTGGATTTTTTCATATCTGAAGCGTAAGACTGATCACCTTACCTTCATTTAACTGATGATCTAAATATTTTTTGTAACAATGTTTTGTTTTTGTATTGTTTACTAGTTGAGGTATAACTAGGTGTTCAAATTTTATTTGTACAACTATATAAAAATAAATGCATTACATTGCATACGCTGCATTTGGTTTACCAACAATGCAGGGCCCTATGCGTATACAAAAATACTCAACTATTTTTTATCAAGTTTCATACTAGTTTATTATAACATACGTTGTATCCGTTTTTCACAAATTTACAAATGAGCACCGAGTGCTCATTTGTAAATTTGAAAGTGAAACAAAATGGTAAACGTTATTCCAAAGATAAATTTCTGATTAACAAGATATTGGTTCGCTTTTACATTACATATACTATTTTATTTGATTACAAGCCTTCTGAATGGAATGCCTAGAAGATGAAAGTGAGCATTTTCGACACCTGTTTGCGTTCAAGCAAAGCTGCTTGCGATATTTGCGCAGTGTACTATGGAAGATTTATTTATTTAATAAATGCCCAGAGGGCTCTTACAATATACAGTAAAAAGTACATAAAAAATACAGAAAATAACAAAAATTAAATCATAACTATTACACTTAACATGTGATTCATTCTGAAAAGAAAAAAAAAGAAAAAGGAAATAAAGTGAAGATGAATGGAGAAACACATTAAATGGGGGAGAATTGAGGGATGGCCATTCGATGGATAGGGCAGCTAATTTGATAGCAGCAGGAGTGGTGTGGAGCAAGTCCAACAGCTCAGCATAATTGAACGTAGTTATGCAGAAAGTAGCCAGCCATAGAAAAGTGAAACTGAGATAATAGCTCTTTTGTGAAAAGAGAGAATAATCGAATCTACACAGTTGGAATGTTTTTGACTATAACAAATGATAAATAATGAATACGCTAGTTTTTTTACATTACAAATAAGAATCTAATGTATTTGACCAGTTTTAATGATTTTTAATGTACAGTTAGATTTGTCTAGTGCTGTGGGTGTTTTTTGGAAATTTAGAAATGCCGTTTTTGTGATCGACACCATTTTCAGAAGGTGATTAATACAGTTTTTTGTGTGACAGCGGTTTGGCTGTTTTTAGCAAAACATAGGATTGACCTTACTGCACACGATAACATAAATATCTATTTTTTTTTTAAATTGTGGACTGGCTGCTTTCTGCATAATTATGTTCAATTATTAGCTGTTCTGTGGATGCTCACTAGGGGTGGGGAGGGGAGAATGGCGGGTGAAGTTTGACCTATTGTACTCCTACTGGAACATGTTTCGGAGTCTGGTGGTTCTTGAGGGTACACGGAAGTTTATCAGGGACAGTAATTTCGGGCAATCTACTATGGTGCATATCACTCTGTGCAATAAAGTGAGGTCAGCAATTGTCTTTCTGGTGGAGAGCAATGGTAACCTCAACTCAGACATGAAAGTTTGATAAAGCAAAGATGCTTTGAATTATTGGCTAATTTGTTGTAAAATAATAAAGCAGAATACATTGACTTTTTGGTTGTGTCCTCTCGTTCTTTTCATTTGGAAATAAACAGACAGAAAAATTCATCTCTTCAGAGAACAAGAGGACACAACGAGTAAAAAATAAAAATTCAACTTTTATTTCATTAGGCAGGCGTCGAAAATACTCACTTTCATCTACTTCATTTTGAAGGCTTGTTATCAAATCAAATAATATATGTAACAGCAAACACAGTATCTTGTAGAGCAGAATTTTTTCTATTCAATGACCTTTACCAATTTGTTTTACATTTGGTGCTCATTTTTAAATTCATAAAAAAACGGACACAACTTATAACACCTAGTATAACTCAATTTTGAATCAATACGATACAATGTATTTAACATAATTATTTTAGTAAATTTATTTTGAGCGATAACCTAAAGGGCCCAGTTGACCTTATATTGAAAATATGCATAGTATTTTTATGTCAACTTCCCTTATGTGTGTTGATCATATTTATATGCATCATATAATTAACATTGTTTTTTTTCTGTTGGTGTCGCTCCTCCCCTCTCTCTCCCTCTCCTCTACATATTCCCCTCCATCTCTCCGATAATGATTCCCCTTCACCCGGGTTTGGATACATCATCGCTGCTCTATACAATCTTTCCAAATATACCAACAACATCTATTTATATCAACATGTAAGTAGATTATTTGAAAATAGAATTATCGCCTTGTTCATTTGTTATTTTTTTCCTTGGTTACGCATGCGGTTACTTACATTCGTTGGAATCAATGGTTAAAAACACTGGAAGAGAGATTAAATTATTTGTTTTAAAATGGTATCCTCGGCGCCCATCTTTGGGTCTACGCACATAATGTGGCATTATAATTATGGCTAATTTATGTAGCTCCGTATTTTGTACATCAATTTAAGGGCATTATTTATTTTTAAAGTTCTTTATACTCACTTTAATGTTCATCTTTCAAATTTCTATACGAAATTGTAATAAAAAAGTAGACATATTCATACAACGAAAAATTCATTAAATAAAGGAGATTGACAAATTTTTATTATAATTTTTTCCCACTACTTTATTTTTTATTGTTTCATTTGACTTATCATCTTCCCTTCTTCTGATAAATAAAAGTTAAGCCTTAAGTTAAATATAAGTTAAGTAAAGCCCCGTACAATTTTAGATTTGTAGATAATTCCACGGATTAAAGAAAAGTGTAAAAAGTATGCTCCGATTATCAATATTCATGATATGAAAAAAATGACAGTGAAACATTTACAAAAATATATATTCGTTCTCATTACTTCCCTAATTTATTATTTTTTTTTTTTGAATTTCTGTATATTTCGATTGTTAACCGTTTTTAATGCCAGACAAATTCAGCATATTTTAAAATGCTTTTGTGAAAGAAAAATACTATTAATAGAGATACGTTTAGTTCGAGGATATCATGCGGAATCAAAAGTGGAATGGTATCTCTATTAATTTTAGGCGAGTGTGTTATGTTGGCAGTAAAACACATTCCAGATATTTACATGCAAATGTTCAAGTTGCTCTGTACCATGCTCGAGATATCTCGCTTGTCGTCGATTTCAGTCACATTCATTTTTAAATGTGTTTCGATAGCTACTAATTTTTGAAAAAAGGGGGTGAACATTTTTATATCCCTGTGATTATTAATAAACCTTGTATTTTTCATCTCCTGTAAAATATAGAAAATGCTGGTTAATTTTCAATTATTGTTTTTTAAAAAAATGTAATATATATTTTTATAGATGCATAATTTCTCTACTGCGTAGCATCTATGAAATCGATTTATTTCACTAGTCTGTCTCAAAGAGATAAAATTACTTTCGTACAAAAATGAATAAAGTATGAATCAAAATATTATTCAACAGCGATATCAACCATTGAAATATTTCTTATAAAACGGTGCTTTTTAATATAGATTTAGTCAGCATGTATATTGTGGCTTGTAATTTATATTTTGCTGCCTCTGTATGTATTATATATAAAATGTTTATTTGTATTTCTTCACGCTTACCAACTCGCTAACATTGTCATACGGACTGACAGAAGTTGATTGAGGCGTGCAATTCCATCAAGGTATGTCGCTTATGCTTGGTCGCTTATCAAACCCCATTTTAGTCAAAACTATAGCAATAGAAAAATTAAGCTTTTGTGGCCTTGGGTAAAACAGAGTTAAGTCATAATTAAAATAGAAAAACTTATAGCGATATTAAGATTTATTGTATTTTATGTCTGAAGTAATATTCATCCAGTTTTTTTTTCAGATACAAACACGATTTTTATTAATAACCTTTATTATCTTTTCAGATTTGAGATTTCATAGTTAGCGCATTGCACTGACATGCATCTAGGGCTGTCTTTTCCATAAGGGCACGTGGGACCCTGACTGATGGGGACCTCGAAATGTCATGACAATTTTTTATTTATTTTTTGCTTTCTAAAACGAGCCCCAAATTTTGTGGCCTTGAGAACTCCTACATCAGAGACAGCCCTGTATGCATCAAGTCCCAGACTCAATTTGTTACTTTATTTATTTATTTATTTTGTTCATTAACGCTCAAAAGGCATTTACAAAAAATAAAAATGAAATACATGCTAACATACTAAATAATAAACACAGAATATACAGAAAAAATATGTGAAATTAGTTAAAAAGGATATAATAAAAAGTTTTACAAAGTAAAAAAAAAAAAACAATAACAAAGGTATGCAAGAAAAAACAGTAAGCATATAAACAAAAAAAAACTAAAAATTTAAGCTAATGAAATTAATTCTGTAAAGCAAACAATAAATAAAGTGTTACGGTAAGCAAGAAAGACATTTTTAAGTTAAATTAATAAACAAGCAAGCATATATTATCACGAAAAAATAAGAAATAAAAATATGTAGCTATGAAATGCGTATTTGCCAATACTACAATGCAATTTGATATAATAGTAAAAAATAAAAAACAAGTATATGGTAATAAAAATAAACAAGTATTTTTTTAATTTATGGAATTGAATTGTCAATAATAGTTCGACGAGCAGCTACAAATAAACTTGATATTGTGGACTGATTTATATGATGAATTTAAGAATAAGATATGACCATCTCATATCTCCATAATTAAAAATCAAGTTATAGCAACCAGTGCTTTAATCACAGCTGCCCATGTATCATATGGTGGAGTCGTGACATTACAAGGGCTACCAACCAACGTGAGGCTGGTCAGATCGCTGGTGTTCCGTGTCTTCAGTGAGGTCCAGGGAATGTGAGAGGACCGACGCGTTTGAAATGTGGTGTTGGAGACGACTGCTGCGAATACATCGATCTGAGCACAGAACCAACAAGTCCTTACTGAGTGAACTCGGCGTCTCCACACAATGCGAGCAGCGCGTCCTCAGTCTCTTTAGGCACACTGTGAGAGCAGGGCCAGACAGTCTGGAGCGACAGATCATGCTTAGAACGGTCGATGTTAGTCGACGAAGGGGACGTTTACAAATGAGGTGTACGGATGTAATCGAGAGAGTCCCAGGTGCCACCCTATATGAGTCCACGAGAATAGCGGAGAACCGAGAAGGATGGTGGAGACTCGTCCGGGAGCATGATGGTCACGATCCTCGTAACCGAGGAACCGACTAGGAAGATGTACCATATGATACAAATAGCAAAAAAAACATCTCGGATCGAAAATTTATCGCATTAGAGGGGAAGGGATATGATTCTTTTAATCAAATCACAAAATAAGATTATAGCAAAAACTGAGTTGTAAATAATTTTAAAATTCTGATCTATCTCTGGTTAACCAATGCCCATAGAGTTAAGGCTTAAAATTAATAAATAATATTTATTTAATATTATTAATATTTATAATTAATATTTTGTGTTAGTAAAATAAATTAGCGATGATGTTTTGTTGTGTGTCACTGTTAATAACCATTTACCGTTATAAACTTATTTATTGTAAAATCTTTTTTCAGAATAATATATCTATGGACGGAAAGGAGGACTACGGAGATCTACCACCAAACCAGAGACGGAAAAAGCTTGCGGCTAAAGTACAGGAACTAAAACGACAGGTACTAGAAAAACGCTCTCCTTACATCACTGAAAATTAATGAATATTAAATAAGTTTGCCAAATTTAACCCTTTTTGAATTTTAAGATTAATTTTCCTATACCTACCGAAATTAAAAAGGAGTGACAATTTTTCCTTAAATTTGTCTCTATTTTTTCTGCTAAAGTTCTTAGTTGGCATTATACAGAAAAGTTTTTTTTTTTTTTTTCAAAAATATTTACAAAATAGTCTTAAATTAAAGTCCTGCTGAGTTGCATACATACAACTTGTCAGCAGGTTCTTATAAAGCAGGTTTTTAACAGCTGGTTTCTGGCTGGCTGTTTTTTTTTTGAGCAAATTCCTATCTGAGGTTTTATTTTTATGTTCACAGCATACTTTTTCGGTTTATCTAGTTTATGTTCTTTTTTATTTTTACTGTTTGTACCAATATTATTTTTGTAAATGCCCCTTGGGCGTAAATGTGTAGATAAAATTAACATTGTAATAATTTTTCAACACTGGCTGGTTTTCGTCATCACCAGTCAGAGGAAAGATTCATAATTTAAAAAATATAATTAAAATCCGTTCCACCAAGAAATGTCAGCGGAGAAACTCAATCTGTTCAAATGAAAAGTTCTATGAATATTAATTACAGGTAAATCAAGAACAAGCTGCTATGGACGGTCTTATGAAAATGAAAGGAGTGTACGAAGGTAATCCCGCCCTCGGTGACCCCATGACTGTCGAAGGTAATGATAATATTCATCTTGTTATTTCTTCAATTTTCCTTATGTGAAGTAAAAGAGTAACGTGTCCCCACAGGTAAAGAATACAAGAATTCTCTCTGTATGGAATAGAACCAGATTCTGGATAGGTGTTTTACACTCAATGGCTACTTCCGGAGATAAGTCCGCCTCGTAGTTTAGCGTTTGGGGCATTTAGCTAACATGCTCGAGGTCCCAGGTTTGATTCCTCGCAAGGTCGACATTCAATATTAGAACCCTAAAATATTTTACGATGCTTGGACTGGATCTTGAGCATAATAATTATTGTTATCATATAACGAACGATCGAGATATGGTAAATTTGGTTTATGAATGCTGCAGAAATGATGCAGCAGCCTGCAGCAGCAGCCCGTGTACCCGGGGTGGTGATAGGAATATGATGGTGATAAGAGCAATAATTGTTCATGAACCCGTAAATGGGTAGAAAAAAATCTCCATCCTCGTTAAAAGATACATAAAATTAATATTTTACTATATTCCACTCAATTTATGATTATATTATATATTAAATTTTCCTGTACATATTTTCTACCCGCACAATTAACTGCATAATTGGTGGCCTTAAAAGCAAAAATGACATTGTTATGCATATTTTTTTTAACTCAAATTCAAGACACAATGGTCATTATTTTTATTTATTTAACTTTTTGTACATAATGTTATTTGTACATTGGCGGGCCTATTGCCAAATGGCAATTTCTTCCAACCAACAAATAAAATAAAAGTTTTATTTTTATAATTCAAGTTACAGAACATATTCAATAGAAAAAAAAGATTAAAAAGCTAAAGATATAAAAAAATAGTAATAATTATGCCATTGTTATTTCTGAAAACATTTAAAACCAGATGGCATAAGCGAGTGGACTTTAAATCGTGCCTTTGTTCTTGGAAATAAATGTTATTTTATTAAGAATGCAAGTGTCTGTAACCGCTTTTCTGTAAAAATTAGTTTTTAGAGTTGTGCCACTGTTATTCCCGGGGTGCGATATATACATTATGAGATGATGTACCGAAATATTTAATTATGAATATATTGCATATAAACATTCATGAAATACAAAATTTGTATTTGAAGCACTAACTTCTTTGTGGTTATTTTATTATACATGAAATAATTAAATGTTTCCAGGTCAGCTAAACGAGTGCGGACACAAGTTGGAGAAGTTACGCGGGGAGCTGGCTCGGTACACGGGTTGGCTGGAGGCCGCCTCGGGGGAGGCCACTCAGCCACCTCACTCCGGCCTCAACGGAGGGGGGCATAGGTACCACTTTACTTTACATCTTGAGCGAGACTTTAAGACCTGTTGACTATTAACAACTGGGTCCTACAATTTAGTTTTGTCAGACAGCATTGCAGCATCCACTATCTGATCTGAAGTATGACCAAAACAAATTTTACCCAGTGGGGTATATTTATAATGAAAGTAAACTGGGATGTGGTTCCACGCTAGTGTTGCAGACTCACGGATTAGAGGTTTGAACTTCGAACTCCGCTCTTTACCACAAATTGATACTCATTTCCTAGCACAGTTGATTACGATTAGTTGAACATTTGGATGCATGACGAAGGTTGATTGATACGCTTCACCCTTGACCTGTTATGAGTGGACCATTCGAGCTGATTTGTACGCATTGTGTTGCCTAATATGTCTATGCGTAAACTACTGAGTGAATTCAGTTCAAAACTTTAGTTACAACAGGCCGCTGACCACCGCAAAATGTTGGACAAGCTCCAGCACACAAAGCAACGGCTACTAGTCATAAAGCTGGGTTTGAATTTGTTGAACACCTCCCATATTCACCTTATTTAGCCCACAGTGACAACCGGCTATTCCGAGGAACATTTCAGTAGAAATTATTTTTTCGCCGACAATGAGTTCATGTGCTGTGTAGATGAGTTATTGGCAGGGGTCGGACAAATGCTCTACTAGAAATCTATAGAAATGTCAAAGCATCGCTGGAAGAAGTGCTTCCTCATCCACTTTGAAATAGGTCAGCCAACCCTGATGTTGTACTGATATTTAGACAGCCCTGTATATTGACAACTGCTTATGAGGATTCACCAAACATTTGAACTTGCGCACATATTTTGCAGACATTCCATTGGCAGTAACGAAGAGTCCCTGTCAAGATCAGCCAGCGATAGTAGTGTCGGACAAGCCAAGCATTCTGCACCACACACGCCGCAACCTCACCACGGGTAAGTGTTTCTCTCCTCTGGACTACACTTCCCTATGTATAATGTTGCGTAACAACATGAGCTAGAAACGGACAAACAAGGCTAGCAGATGCATGGCGTATCCATACAAAAGTTTTATTTAACCCGTAGAAAGTAATAATTCTCTAGAGAAGCCCTTAAGCATAGGACAAAAGCGTTCCAAATTTTTGGTTTGGTTTTAGTTTGGTTTTTAGTTTAATAACAAACTTGTAATGGACGGTTTTGGTTAGCGCTCGCAATTGTCTACCTGAGCATCTACGGCTCGTTGTATTGCCGCAATAACTTTATTCTTTATTTCTCTTCATTTCTTTTCCTTTGGTCTCAGTTACTGTTAGGAAAGGGAACTAAAAAATATCGCCCTGTAAAAAATATTTTTATGTTGAACTTGGGAATCTAACTAGGCTGATATAATTACGCATATTCATTTCTAACATTTTGTGTTTGTTTGAAATATAATAATTTAAAGACACTTACGTGCTCCTCACTTAGTAGTTCAGTTCTTTGGAGATGTAGATATTTAAATAATGGAGAAACTATATAGATCTATACATCAGAAGAAACATTTATTGCAACAGAGAGAAAACATTTTCGAGAAGGGACTATGGAAGTCTAGGCATTTACAGGGCTTTTAATCTACCATTGGCTGGTTTAAGTGTCCGCTTTACAAACTGTAACATTCACCATTCTGCCTATGTTTAAACATCCATATTTTCTGCGTATGTATCATTGATCTATGGACTTTCTACCCACAGGAGTAATGGTAAAATTTATCTTGTTCCAGATCTGGCGGCAGTCCGGAGTCCGGGCTGGGCACGTCCCACAACAGCCTGGGGGCGGGCCCGGGGGGCAGTAACGGGGCAGCAGGCCCGGGGGGCGGGGAGGCGGACGCGGGGGGCGACGGGGGCGGTGACATGGACGCCGAAACCGACGACTTCTACGAGCCCGAGATCCTCCAACCGCTAGGCACCTGTAAAGCCCTATACCACTTCGAAGGTACTAAGCATACAGTTACATACAAAATACACTTCTGTGGCCTTATTCTGTAACTTATTCGTTTTGTAAATTCATTCAGTGAACAAGAGCGAATTACGATTTCGATTGCGCCAGAGTGAGATGGATATATGACAAACTAATGAACTTACGAAACGAAATTGTGACGGAATAAGCCTGCTGTTCCGGCAATCATTATATCTACAGGGATAGAAAGAAAGAATGAATTGGTGAAATCATTTAACACATATATTGCATGAAATTAACATTTTTAATTATTACGAATGAGAAAGTTCAGTGTTATGGGAAATAGGATATAAAAAAATATTTTTACGTATGAAAAAATTAACAAAAATGAACTACATCATAAGTTCTTAAGAATCAACCAATGATAGAGCGTTGCGATAGATTTCCAGTTTCAGGGATGCCAACTCACCAATCAGCAGAACTCTCCGACTGGGACTTGTTACATCACAGGCGGAGTTATTTCAAAATTACAAAACTTTTAAAAAAACATGGCTCTGATAATACGATGCAAATTTTTTTTTTTTAAATTTGGCATAGTTTGATATTAACAAATATTTTTTTTTTAAACCACTGAACTTCCTCGTTATATTGTTGGGAAATAAACCGGTGTTAAACTATACTGATTATTAAATTATAAGTGATTAGGATAACTTGCGTGAGACTTATTCTCACTGAAATTACAAATGACAAGAATATGTAATCAGGAGCTTAAACGTCACATAACAGATTGGAGGCTGTCGGAGTGGAAAAAAGAACGATCTCTCGTGTTCCCCTTTTATAGCATTTTGGCAGCGCCCTCTGTTGTCGGTCTTGCGTATTTGGCGATGTTCAGGCATAGCGCAATACTTTATGAACGCGGTTGTCGTCTCACGGTAGTGTTGCAGACTCACGGATCAAAGGCCCGATATTCAAATCCAACTCAATTTGCATTTTTCCTGCGCGAGTTATTTACGACTCTTAAGAAGAAATGGTCTGAAAATTGAACTCGAGTAAATAATAAGGACTCAAATACTTATTTTTGTTTCTTATATTGTGTTAAATACAAGTGATACGCAATAAATACGCATATTGTGTGTACTTGGCGTACCACTGACGGCTCCTGACCCTAAACCTTGGCAGTGCATTTCTTTACATTTTGTCAACTTGTATATTAAGTTAAATAGTATTATAACAATATGATAAGTCTGACATAGTAAATGAGCGATAGTAATATGTCAGCATGCGCATCGGAACAAGGAACGCTAAATTTGCCATTGTGTTTGTTTGCATACTGCTTTATGTCCACTAACATTTTACGTAACTAATTCAACTAAGTTCGTACTGCTATTTTGTCATTGGGCATGGTCAAAGTGACGTTACAAACGAACCTCATGGTTCAAATCTGCGCGTGCGTTGGCAATTCTTGGAGTATGTATATTGTCTTCTCCCTCTGACGCACGATTCACCGCTTCATACCTTATAGTCTATCTCACTCAAATCATAGTTTTAGCAGATATGGTATTTTTCATACAAATTCAGGGTAAAAGATTATGCAAAACAGAATATGCACGGTGACGATTGCGCATGCGCATGCATAGACAAGATGAGAATATCGATCACTAGAGTTGATCTCTCTAGATCATTGGGCGCTAGTATTGAATATAATGTTGTACAAATATAATGGTGCAAAGAGTCCCGGTTTCTTAGTATTACATATGATTTTTTACTGTCAGTTACTAATTTACGTACGCATATTTTTACTTGGCAGTGTACTGCACTTATGCAAATACTAAGGAACTGCCTCTAAAGCGTATCCGCGTGCAGATTATTATTTATTTTTTTGTTCTAATCTAACATTTGATTTGTAGCGACCTCAGAGGGCTCCATGGGGATGAGAGAAGGGGAGGAATTACTACTAGTGGAGCTGGACCAGGGAGATGGCTGGACGAGGGTGCGGAGGGCCGACCTACACCAAGAGGGCTTCGTCCCCACGACCTACATACACTGCACACTCTACACATAGTTGGTGTGAGTTATATTATCATTATTACCTCTATCACAACACGGACTATCTCTTCGTTCTAGTGACTAGAGAACCCTTTTAAATACCCTTTCATCGCTCTAATTTTCTTGCCTCCTCTTTCACAGTAGTAGCTGCTCGATTGTGGAATAATCTACCCACTAATGTTAGAGACATTATTTACATTTAAGTCAAGATTGAAATGTCACTATCTAAATATTTAAGTTATTCCTTTATCCTTCTTCTTTCTTTCCCATCCCCTCTCCTCTCTTCATAGTATAGTGTTAATTTTTTAATGTATTTTTATTTTCTTAATCTTTGTTTTTCATTTTTGTCTAATTTTGTAAGATTCAATATGTCCATGTACTTGTAATTTTCTCAAACTGAACGGTTTGGGTAGGTAGGAAGATATTGCCTTAAGGCAATATGCCCGCCCTTATATGTATATTTATTTATTTATTTTTGCACCACAACAGGCCAGGAGGCCCAATTACAGTGGTGAATTACATCACAGAACACCTAGGCTTGAGAAAAATCACATTAAATTTTTGCGTTCTCACCGGGAATCGAACCCGGAACCTTCCATGTGTGAGTCAAGCGTCTTGACCACTACACCACGGAGGCCGCCAATATATAAACTATATATGTAGATAAAGTGTTAAAATAAAATATTATCTAATATTGTACATTATATTACAGTTCTTGTATATTACATTATTATTTTGGAGTGCATAAAATTATATGCACCGAGCAACTATTTAAGAGCTAGGCAACACAGACCATTTGTTCTTCCAGAATGCAGGACAAATTTACCGTTGATGATGCCTGTGGGGAGAATGATTGGTCTGTTGAGCGTGGATCTTTTCCATGCTGGGATTACCAGCTTTAGACTCTTCCTCTTTAACTATGTATAATAATGTGTATTAGTGCCTCGTTTGTCTTTGTTTACTATTGTTTTTATGGACCATCTGTTGGACTCTATTCTATCTATTGTGCTTTTTTAAAGCATGTTTTGTAATTACCTAGTAATATAATTTATGTACATTTTAATTGACTGTAGTGCGCTGTATTGTACATTTAAATAAATAAATAAATACATACAAAAATCAGCCAATACATTTTGAGATTTCAGAATTTTATGATGCACCTGCCCTAGTAAGTTAGGTGTCATAATGTATACCCGCATAGGAGAATAAGTGCTTTGTGTTGCTATTATAAGAACTCCCGGTGCCGTATCATTTTCAACCAATGATTGTCTAGACATCGGTATTACCCTGCTTATTTCTGTTGATATGTTTGTATTGATTAACTGGATTGTTTTTCTGTGGCTAGTGTTGCGAGCTTACGAATCTGTAGTTTGTTCCCCACTGTACTACAACTTATTGAAAAAAATTCTCACAGCACGTAAAAAAGAATAAAATGTTAGTAAAACAAAAATCTCATATGCGTAGTTTGTGCGTGGGTTTTACGTTACAGCACGTATATATGTATATACATAATAAGAAATACACAGTATAAATATGTTAATATACTAAACAAATAAACTTATTTCAGTAGCAATTTAGCTGAAGTAACCGAGCAGTTAATTTTTTGTATTTATGCCAGTTGATTTTTTATTTCTGTATAAGTGTGTGAATTTCAAACGTGTTTATAATGGTCAGTTAGGTTCATTTTCAAAGTGGCTGATTCCCATTTCCTAATAATTAATTATTTACAACTCGTAAAAAATGGTCCCCAAAATTGTAATATTTGGGAGAGTCATAAAAACACAAATATTTATCTTAATTTGTTGCAAAAGAGAGGGAGGGAAGAGATTTTTGAAAAGAATATGAAGCTCTAGGCATTTACAGGGTTTATAACTGTCATTGGCTGGTTTAAGTGGCCACTTTACACTCTGCGTAACATTCAACAGATTTGGTTCTAAAGAGTAAATCCAGCCTGTCTAAAAACATCTCGACTTATTTTGTAATGAATTAATGTTATTTTTCTTCTTCCAGAGATACCGCTCGGTCTTCCTGCCATGTTTTATGAATTAATTTCCGAGCAGCCACCGCCCCGGGTAGGGCAAGGACCGCCCCGAGTGTAGTGCGCCCGTGTATATTTACGTCTCCCACAAACTGTAAACGATATTATAAGTACTATTTATATTGCCGACGAAACATTGTGGCGGCGAGGTGAAATGTTATTTTTTTCATCTCGCAGTGTGGAAAACGATCCCGAGAATGTGAGTGTACCGTATTAGTGCAATTTGAATGCTCAATGTCTATATGTAGTCGCTTGTGCTTACAATTTTATCTCTTAACTGTTGTATAAAAATGTATACTCAATACTTAATGTAAACTTCGCCGGACTGCTTTGTAGCCAACTTACGAGGTTACGAGCCAAGTTAATATGTATTATATAGATCAGAAATCTGAACATTATTCTAAAATAGAAATCTTATAGCTTAATTTGCAAATTTTTACTGGGCCAGTTTTATAAATAATATGTAAAATTTCCATCAGCTCTAAGAACATTTAACCGTTCGTTACCGACGGTTGTGTTTTATAAACCGATTTTGTTGACGACAGACGGTCACTGGTGAATTTTGATCGTAATTCAAATTTCAGTAATAATTTCGGTCTTTTTGTCAATTGTCTATAATAATTTTTATCTGTTAAGCGCAAACGTTACGCATTGCTTTATTCTGGATTTAAATACATATTATACATTAATAACCAACACATTGATCACAAATCTTGACAATTTTTTATATAAGTAAATTAATAATATATTTTTTTTAAATATAAATCACCGAAAAAAAAGTTACAATATATAGTGTGAAAATATATAAGATTGCTGGTAGACCCATTGATGCCATTACATTATATATAATACAACATGTATAATCTTTGCCATATACAAAGCGGAGTAAAAAATATTAAAATGGTAATTAATTTAATAAAAAATAAATCACATATCCCAAATAAACTAAGCAGAGAATAAATTATCAAAAAACAATGTCCAAATATCTGTCAGTGTCAAATATGACAGAGATTCTGAAGATAACAGGTTGTAATGCATTTATTTAACCCCTCGAAATCTGATAGTTACCATTTAACCATTATTTAAAGGACATAGTATAGCATTAGCTATGAAATACAATTAAAAATGAACGAGATTCGTTATTGAATACATTCCTAATACGAATGAGCACTGAAGATAGAATTTGTATATTTTTACTACGCGGTTGATAATAATTTTAAAGTGCGAAGATCTCGGATTTCGGTTGTAGGTGGCGAGCTGCAAAGGTGGAGAAGAGAGGGAGCGTTTTTATATGTTTACCTACGTCACCGATCCTCTGCGTTGCCAACCTGTCAGTTTGTTGTCTTAGCTTTATTTCCTTCACAGTTGCCGGTACCTACTTCTGAGGCACCACAAAGTTAACTAACGGATGTTTTATAAAACTGGCCAAATGTACATGTTTCTGTTTCATAATTAGTCTGCGGGCGTATGCAATAAATATAATGAATCTGTCATTCTCAACAACATCATAGTGACTCCTCTCACGCAGTATTCGCGAGTGAAAAATGGAATAAACATTAGGTCGTGTTCTAAAATTTACTATTTGCTTACAAGATTTTAAATCAAATTGTGTATCACCTGACACAATATTCTCCCAGTTTCTGATTTGTATAATACATAGGGGCATAAATTGGACACTGCATGTATCGCTGTTTTTAGTCTATGATCCTCATGCTGACTAACGGATTATTTGAAAACTTCAGAAATTTTGTGTACATAAAATTTTTTTTTTTTACTAAACATGAGATTTTTAAATTAATACTACTGTATACAGGAGAAACAACATTGCGTGTGTATTCAAGCAGTTTAGAGGTATTTAAAAATACACTTGAAATATTGTAAAGAAAATTTAAAAATACCTTATAAACTGTATTGCCCACAAAATAGTGTTTTTTCATCATATTGTCGGTGATACTACAATACCGCGCGCAACTATCCATTTTATTTTTTGACAGGGGAACCTGAAAATGTTCTGATACTATATTACTTTACTACCACTACTAGATTTTAACCAATCAAAAATACCTTTGGGGTATTTAAACAATTATCATTATTTAGAGTAAAAATGTCAATAATTTTAAACTATCGGCTCATCCATATAATAAATTTATGCCATAAAAACATTTTTGTAAATATTCGAGCTTACGCGGTATTGCAGTATCACGGACGATATATATGTGGCTTGGATCTATAAGGGCCGATGTCGTAAATCGTAATATTACACAGGAGTGTGATTATTTAGCCATTTTTTGGTACTAAAATGAACTAATTGACGTCTTTGATAACAAATATTAAAAAAAAAAATATGGGCGTGTGCATAAAATAGTTCAATATAAGTTTTTTTAATTGACATTGACCCTCAACAGGAATGGTGGCAAGAAAAATATGAAATCTGACATTGGCCTTTCTAGACCCAAGCCGCAGATTATATTATATGTTCACCTACAGAATGCACATTAAATAATGTATAAAAAAAAGTTTGTTTCGAAGCAGCCAGTCGATTAATTTTCAATTACTATTTTTACTCAACGTCCCGTTGTATATTGGTCTAATTCGTAAGACTCGAGCTAGTTACGATCCCGCTCTAAATGTGATTTATGTAAAGTATATGTAATTTAATCAATTAATTAATATAAGCGCAAATATTTCTTCCGGAAAATTCACACTTTTTCACAACTAGAACAAATGATAATATTTTTAAATGTAACTGTCAATGACCTCGATTAGAAATACGACGATAGAAAGTATAGATAATTAATTACTCACAGTGGCGAGATTTTAACTTCAAAATAATCAATACAGGCATTCTATGTAAGAATAATTCCTTTATTATCTATGCTATTTTTACATTTTACCAAAAAATAAAGCCTACAAGTATTGTGAACCAACCGGAAATTTATGCAATTTAATTCCACTAAATTACATTTTTCCTCGGTAAAAACAATTCTATAAATTTTTCCTGGGATAAATTGCCTTAATTTTGTAATACGTAGTATAATAACGCAATACGTAAACAATAAGGAATGTCTTCTCTGTACTGTTTAAACCAATTTTATTAAGATTCCCACACACGTAACAATATATCGTAGCGATTTATCGATCTGAAATTGTTGCAGATTATCTTGTTTGCACGGTCCATTGGTGGCGTTTGTGTTATTGCAGTGCCCTATGCACCACTGGGTGTGGATAGGGAGATGAAGATGATGATGAATAATTTCACGATTTACAAAACACAATATAATGTAATTATTTTTATATCAGACATTAAAAATGAATTTTTGTTAACGCAATATGAATAGCGTAAGTGTACCGTCTATGTATGAACATAGGCTGTAATGTAATTAATGTTAATACTAACAAAGTTGTATTGTCATATTGATACATGCCATTTAATTATTATAAGACTAATTGTACGTTACTAGTGTATAAACGCTAACTGAAGGGGTCCCATGTATTGTGTATTTATTGGAGAGTAATCTGTACAGCTATGTGATATAAGAACTGCTTGTGTAAATAATATAGTCTGTACTTACTGCGTATGAGCCATATAGAAACAATAATGGAACTTGTGTTATTCGAAATATTGTTGAAAAATCCGTATAAAAGCATTTCGTTTACAATTACATTTTTCATTATTTTAAACCGATCGGCAAGTTCATTGAATTGACCTTCATGGATTGGTATATAATAAGTAATTAATGAGATATATAAAATATGTTGGAAAGAAATTCAAACTATAAACACGCATAAATGTACAATTATTTTCCCAGAGATGAAACATCGCCTTGTCGGCAAGTTTCATCTATCGAAAAGTGAGCCAATTATTTATTTTTGTAAAACTTCATAACAGGCCGAGAACAATCCAATTAATTACTACCGTGGTGAATTGATGGCACAGAACACATTGAGCACACTATGCTATGGGAGTCGCCAATATAAATATTTTAAACTCTATTTTTGAGTATTCGTGGATAGTTTCCTTTTGTTCCTGTATGCCTCATGTATCTCGCACCTATCGATGTGTTAGAACAATAATTAACATTTCGCCTAGTGAATTTATTAAGGGTGTCAATTATTTTTATACTTTACCTTACACTGAGCTTATTCAAACCGACCGACGTCGGTCGTCTAAACATCGTTGCTTGTGAAATCTGCATATTACTCGCATTATCCAATAATAACAACGGAGTTCTGAACCATTATCTCTTCATTTCCGCTACAACTTTTCAAAAACTCAACTTATTAAATTAAATAAGGATATTTGAACAGACGGGATACGGAAACTAAAAGCATTTTGCATTCAAATAAGTGTACTTGATAAACTGTACTGTCGCGCGAACCTATTTTGGATAGATGTTAGCATATTTGGAAAAATCCCAACCAATTTTCCTACAAAAACAGTAATCATTTCCTTTCCACACCTAATGGTGCATAGGGCACTGCATCGGTACACCAATTGCGGCGTATCTCGATCATTTTTGTTACATGAAGGTAAGATGATCAGTCTTACGCTTCAGGTACCAGTCCAGGGACTGAGAAATATTCTAGTGTAAAAACACCCTTTAAAATAAATATTTCATATGAACCATGTTGGGAATCGAACCCGAGACCTCTTGCACGGTAGGCAAACGCGCTGACCATTACACCACGAGACCGACACTGAATAAAATATTACTGAACATTAAATTGGAGTTCTCAAGGGGAAATTTTGAAATTCTCTCTTGGGGCCGATGATCGAAATAAATTTTCAAAGCATAAAAGATAGTACCATTAATATAAATATTTGATCGCTGAAAATATTCCATTGCTGTCCAGCACAACCGTTTGGCCTATAAAAAAAGGTACTCTTAAAAATGCTAAACATTCATATATTTTTACATTTCTTATTGAAAAGGGTACATGATTAACTTGTTTATATTTTAAACACAAATTCATTCTTACATTGAAGTGTTTTACGGATTGTTTTAATAATAATTATTAAAAATGATTCAGACATTTATATTTCTCAGTTTTCTAGCCATATTGTTAGTTTTTTTTTTTTAACATCCTCGAAATTAAGACAGTAATTTCTTGAGAAATAATTTAATGACAACGATGGCTGGCTATGTTATATAATAAACACTCAATTGAAACAGGGTCTTGTCTCGTAGAACTTTAGTATTCAAATTGAGTAGCCATAGGAATTAGATTTGCAATCAGAAATTCATAGAAAGCGTTGAGATTTACCAATGTAGCTCTGTGTTCCTTTAACATTTCAATTCATCTTTACAATGAATATAATCAGAATTCCAAAATAATATTTTAAACATCGAATTCTTGCGACATTAATATCTGTACTATGTGCTAATAATGTACTTAATATTTTATAGCGAAATATTAAATCAATATTTATCATGTCAAATGCAACAGTAGTGACACAATGGCAATAGATTATTGAAATATATTCCCCGCCCGCCTTGTTCCGACGAAGTTGTACCGATCGTTAGAAGTGTGAACACTGAATTTAAAAATAGCACTCCCATAAAATTAGATTCCGAATAAATACAGTTTCTTTCATCATCAGAATATAAATTAATGTGAATAACAATCTAAATTTGTGTGTATTTAAAAATGTAATGTTTAATTACATTCATTTGAAAAGCAATATGTATCTACGTACAGTTTAATTATTCTAATCTACCTAGAACCGGTTAGGGACATTAAAATGTAGTATTATTCAACTTTGCGGGCGTGACTGTATTTTTAATGTGTCGTTTCAAAATGAATACGGTAATTTTAGTGAATATTGTAAAATAATTATTCAATCGACGGAAGAATTTAGTTCTGTTGCGCATATTATTATACTCCGTGTTATTATTGAGTGAAATGTTATATTTTGCTGTTTCTGAATCTAAGAGTAATCTACATGATATGAATTGGTAAAACAGCGGTGTTAACCTTTAAAACGCTGTGAACAAAAGATGCCGTAATCTCCGATATAGGGCGGACACTCGGTTCCATCTGCGAGAGCTAGATTTGCTAACATTCCAACATTTGTTCGAGTAGAAAATGTATATTATGTTATGTTGTTGGCTATTTATTACAATGATATTTTTGTAAGATGGCATTTCAAACACGAGTTCTCATTAATATTTATTCGCTATTGTCGATTACAATTTAACTGATTGGAAAAGGTCCGCTGTATATTAGAGAGTTTACGCTAAATTTTCATTTAAGTTAATGTAATATTTATGTTTGACCCATTGTTGAACAATCATTATGTATTTCTGTGCATATATTTATAAGTTTAATACAAATTGATTGTTTTCTATGTGGAATTGTGGATTCCACGCCATAATGTTTCATGTTAAGATGTCCCTTTATATTAAATTGAAAATTTATTTAGTGCGATACAAATTGTATATATTTTATATTCATAACTGTGCTAAAACTATAGACGAATGTGAATTGTTTCATTTTTTATAATTTTGTTTTTATTTTCATATTAAAAATTATTTCTTTTATTTTTTGTTTTATTTTATGTTCTTTCGGACACGCTGTGAGGTGTAATTATCATTTCCCTTGTTTTTTTATGTTTTATTTTAAATTGATTTGTTTTATGCTTTTGATTCATTATTTTAATTTAATTTGAATATTGTAAGAGCCTGAAGTATATGGTTCCTTGTTAGCTTGCTGTAGTTTTGCAAGCTTCTCCCTAAACATATCTTGTGTTTGTGCTATTAATATTTAAGTAGCTAATTACCATGTAAAGATATTCATTTAATATTTCATGAATATGATTTATTTTAGCTAGTAAAAATTATATGTTTCGCTTCTTAATATAATACTTATATATACTCGATACTTAATTTCTTCAGCAGTATTTATTTTCAAGACAACACTAAACAATTATTGGGTATTGCAAATTATTTGTCTAAAATTTAAAATAAATAAATTAATCTTTTTTCAAACATGTGTCTTCATTTCATAATTATAATATTTCAATCTCGCTGTGGGATACTTCACATCGAAGCTTTTTCAATACTTGGTTGAGGAACAGCTTTTAACCGCTTAAATGCCAGAGTGTAGATTTCAGCTCTCTACTTCAGTATCGGTTATCAGTAACGCCCGAGCTGAGATCTGCTCTCAAAAAAAAGGCTAAAAAATCAGTGTGCGCAGGCAAAATGCTCGGCACTCGGGGTACATTTTGCTTTTATTAGAAAACTTTTTCAAAAACACTCCGGAGAACATCTTGCAAAGGTCAACTATCTTTAACATTTTCTTATGCAATGGCAGAATAGCATCCTTTCCTATCTGTATACTGAAAGCCCTAGCATAGTTTTATTTTATTTTTAATAGGCCAAACAGATGAGTTTAAAAAACAACCTCTCGCAGTTTCGCAATCACAAAGTTTTTATGCAACATAATATTGTTCATAAAGATTATTATTAAAAGAAGCAAAAATATGCATGCCATAATGAGGAAGTTCAGTGCCATGAGAAATTATTTATAAAACATGTTTTTTAAATGCAGTAAAAATATTACTACTACTACTACCATCACGCCATTTCCTCGTAGGGGTAGGCAGAAACAATGAACCGCCACACACGTCTATCCTGGCATACATTTCTAGCCTCTTCCACATTCATACATCTTGTCATACATGCCCTTCGGTTCTGTCTGCTTTTGACATGACCAGACTTTGATTTTGGTTTATCTGATCATGCCACAACTTCCTTGGCCGTCCTCGTCTCACGTTACCGTCCATTTTAGCCATATATACTTGTTTTACCATTCTTTCGTCGTCCATTCGTTCTAGATGACCAAACCGTCTCAGAGACCCTTTCTTAATCTTATCAATTATACTTGACTCAGATTTACATTCGCCTGATTTCATCATTCGTAACCCTGTCATACATTGATTTCCCATACATTCGTCTAGGAGATCGCATTTCAACTGTGTTCACTCGGCTTTCATCCAGTAAAAATTAAAGCATTTAATTGTTCGGTGATGTTTCTCTAAAATGTATGAAAAAATTAATAAAAATAAACTACTTTAAATGATGTCACAAGCTCCTCTAAATCAACCAATGATATTGTTGTGATAGATTTCCGGTTTCCGGGAAGCCAGCCAACTCACCAAAGAGTGACTGTATGGTCAGCTCAATACCTTTCAGGCATTGTACACTAATAACAGCGAAAATTACAATTTTGTCCACTGTATGGAAATTATTTACTCACTTTTAAGTTCTTCGGATTGTTTCTTTCATGAAACAATTCACTTTTGCTATTTGCACGGATACCGGCATCGTGTAGATGATGATGAGTTGTATAATTTAGGCTGTTTATATATAGCACTAGCTTCACTTTGTCCGAAGTATGCAGACGCAGGATATGATGAAGATTTATCAGAGAGACACTTTTCACAATGTGACTTGCTCACAGGATGGTAGAAGAACAACAATTTGAAATAGGAAGGATTTAGTTAGGAACAGGATATTTACAATCTTATGAGTTGCCAGTATAAAAAATGTAAATTCAGTACTTAACATACACCCCGCGAATAAGGCAAAAAGGTTGTATAATAGTACTTCATACTCATTGGGAACATACGGTGGAGCTGACTTATTGACGAAATCCTGTAACCAATCTGACCTAGATGGCTTCAGAGGGGCTGAATAAAAGAAGACCGGAAGCGTTTTATATTTTCCCATACTAAAGTTAATGGTGTATCTGGGCTTAATGAAGAACAAATTGTGTACCATCCTTGACGTTTCTCGCTGCGGAAAAGTTTTTTGGCTTTCGCTCGAGTGTTTAGCAGACAAAAAAAAAATTTCTTGAAGGCTTTCATTGCTTCTTTTCTTTCCTTAACAACGTTAGTACAGTCCTCATCCCACCGAGGCGCGTGACTGATTGCACTGCAATAATTGGTTTTTGGAATACTAGCCTCCGCAGCTGCAACTATTGTGTCTAACAGCGAGGAAAAACAATCGGAGGTACTTTTAGAGTCAGAGATAGGTTTTAACAAAGAGATATTTTTTTCGAGGAATTCTGAAAATTTGTGCCAATCGGCTTTTTTCGGGATAAAAAGAAAGTTAGGATAGTGGGAAAATGGTCGTTGGAATGAGGATCATTTAGAGTGATTTTCAGTAAATAAATGTGCTGCTGAGAAAGAATTGAATTCAACTGACACCCTATTATGCCTATGGTTTTTATTCTTCCTCGAGGAACAATATTTTGAACATTGTTGTAATGTAGGTATTTGCCTACATCTAGACAGTTGATAGATGAGGAAGAATTTTTAATGTCTTTTTGTATGTGCACAATAAATGGACCGCATCTTTATCAGTATAAATGTAGTTGATAGTTTCCTCCGAATTCTTTTTGGGGTCAAACTCAGTGCTTTTGCAGGCGGGAGGACCTCCTCAAAAGAGTCCGACTTAAGAGGCCGTTTGCCTCTCATTCTGGTAAAATGCAAAATAAGACTTCCTAAATTGCAACTGTTCTCCTCTAAAACCTTTTCTATTCTTTACCCATCCGGAGGGTCAGGAAGTTTCTCCCCTTTCTCCATATTTCTAAAATAAGAATTTATCCATAAATAAAATTTGATAACAAAAGAAATATAAATTTTGATTATTGTTGCAATTTGACTCTATGAAAATTAAAAACTGTAATTTTTTTAATCAAATATAAAAATTAGTGAATATAATAAACTAGATAAATGTAAAAAAGAATAAGGAATGATCCAAAACCCAAATTTTACAAAAAACTTCACAAAAACATATACAAAAAACAGAAAGAACTTTGAGCACTTTTAATGGGTATTGTTTCACTTTGACAGCTGTCAGATTTTCATTTGACATTTATGTTATATTATAATTCTTATTGTGAATTGTGACGTACCTAAATTGCCATAAGAAAATAATTAATTGCCTTAGAAATATTGTGAAGGTTTACCTTCCTACTACATAAACTACAAATCAAATTCATTTTCGACCGTTATTTGAATTAGCGTGTCACCGATAGAAAAAAAACAAATGAACAATGAAAACTTCATATAAGACTGTAATAGAAATCGGGAATGAATTTTAGAAAAGAATCTATAATCTATATTATTCATCTCGAACAGGACCAAAAAGGAATGTTTTTGTTGCATTGTTTTTCTTTTTTTTAAAATAATTATTTGCATTCTTATGATTTACCCAAATTTCCATTTTGAGGGCCATTTTCAACCAGTTGTAAATAAATCGCTAATAGAAAATGGTGATCAAGTTGGGGTAGAGTGGGATTCGAGCCGCGGACCTTTGATCTGCGAGTCTGAGACACTAGCCACAGGACCATAACCTGATTCATTGATTGTACATTGATAACAGCGAGAATTAGAATTTTGTGGACTGTGTGGAAATTGTTTTCTCACTTTTAAGATCTTCCGATTGTTTCTTTCACAAGGCACTTCACTTTTGCTATTTGCACAAATACCGGTATCGTGTAGATGATAAGGAGTCGTATAATTTAGGCTATTTATATATGGCACTAGCTTCACTTTGTCCGAAGTATGCAGACTCGGGATATGATGAGGATTTATCAGAGATACACTTTTCACAATGTGACTTGCTCACAGGACGGTAGAAGAACAATTTGAAATAAGAAGGATTTAGGTAGGAACAGGATATTTACAGTCTTGTATGAGTTGTCAGTATAAAAAATGTAAATTCAGTACTTAACAGTGACGTCACGGGCAGAGTAATTTAAAAACTAGTAAACTTTGAAAAATCATACATAAATAGTGATACATATAAATATATTTTTTGGCCAAGACTATTAGATTGTCTATTAATAAATAAAAAATCACTGGCATTCCTCGTTCCTTATCTATATTATGCATTTGAAGAATATATATTTTTAAAAAGGAGTCAATTATTTGTCTCAAGTAAAATAACTACATATCTATTTAAAATAAAAGATATTATTTCAAAATATTGTGTTTATTTCTTAATCCACAGCATCCCTCCCCCAGTTACAAACAGCACCCGGGTGTCACCAAAACCCAGCTTCGATCATTAAAAAATACATTTATCTTGGAAGGTGTGTGCAACCCATACTGTACACCAATTGACTTGTATTTCAGGCAAACCAGTGATACAATAAAAGTGTATTTCTCTACAAATTAGATATAAATATTTCATCATTTTTCAATCATAATTTTACCACATGTACTTAAATTATTATGCAGGGAAAACTATAATGAAGGAAATTTACAAATAATTCATGCATTCTGAGATATTTATAATCGTTAGTTTTTTGGATTTTTCACATTTATTAATTATTTTTTACAAGTTTTTAAATGTTATTTTATCATCTAATTTTATAGGTTAGAACATGAAGATATCTAAAAATCATAAAAAGATTTAACATTTATTTGGAGATAGAACGAGTGCGTTTATTATTAATTTATAAATACTTATATATTATATATATGAAGAAGATTTGGGGTAACTAGAGAAGCAATCGAGATATTTCCTATGCCGATAAAATATTCACATATTGAAGAAATCTAGGAGACATTTATATATCATTTGGATACTAAGAAGGAGTAAGTTATTAAGAAATAGGAAGGTATTTGACAAAGGATACTTAAGACAATTTACAAATTCGACCCGAAAAGACCCTGTCGACAGGAGCAAGTTGATAATTACCTTACAGTAAAACTTATTACATCACCGAGTTAACAATTATTATCAATACATCAGCCTAAAATGAGATTCAACATGATATGATTAACAGAATAGCGTAATATAAATAACATTCGTTTGGTCATATAATGCGAAACACATATTTACAAAACAGAGAACAATTTATATTCTACAAATCATCAGTGTAAATATGCATCCGGCACTGTTGCAATGTAGTGCAATTTACAACACAATTTCATGAAAATTTTGATTTTTTTATTAATATACTATGCGGGTTTCAAATGTTTATACAAGAATCTAATTATTATCAATGTTGACAATAAATATTTTGCGAATCACATCAAAGACTACACACACCATAAACATGTGATTTAGAAATTTATTAATTAATAAAGGTCTTAAAAAGACAAAACAAGCCATTAGACAATCAGAAATACAATTTGTATACTTTTATGTAATATAACTTAGAGATTCTCAAACTCGACAATGAGGAACTTCAGCCCTACGGGAAATTGGATACAAAAAATGTTTTCTTACGTGGGGTAAAAATTAGAGCATTAAATTGTATGGCAAAGTTTCTTGAAAATGTACAGAAAAAATAATAAAAAATATTTTGATAAAAACGCACTACTTTAAATGACGTCACTGGTTCATGTGAATCGACCTATGATCTGAGAGCTATGGAAGATTTCCGGTCTGCTTGTCGCTTCTGGACCAATGGGAAGAACTGAATGAGAATAAGCGGAAATGAACCTCTGACGTTACACGCGGAGTTATTTCAGAAATACAAAACTTTGAAAAATCGTAGCGCCGATAATACGATACTTAAAAATTAAAAATTTGACTTAGTTTAACAGTCTATTAACAAATTTAAATTTTTAAAAAAACCACTGAACTTCCTCATTGTTATGTTTGAAAATTTCTGGTTTATTAAATTTCTAAAATATTTTATTCACAGATAAAACTATCCATTCTAAAATAAATAAAACTATTACCCGCAAGTAAAATTTGCTTTTGAAAAATTGCCATTGATAAAAAATACTTTTTGTCTTGTTTTCGGTTGTCCTGGTAGTTTTTCGTGTTATTGAGCCCGCTAATTAATTAGAAATCCATCGACTAGTATAACATTCACGTTACACATAATAACAGTAGTAATACAAATTATCGTAATACATTCAGACATTTATACAATGAATAATTTATTTCAAGGTATTCTTTATAGGGGTTCATTTATTATAATATTAACATTGATTTAAGCACAGTGAATATATTTACACGGCTAGTGCAGTAGATTGGCTGTTGCCAAACATATTCAGCCAATCAAAATCACGGGAAAGAGTAAATTAGGTTGATAGATAGCATCCAACGATGGAAAGTTATTCTAAAAGTATGTACAAATATTATTTTGGTATACATACATACAGAATTACAGTAATGCTTACATCTTCTTGGTACAAAATATTGTCCCTCATTGCTCGATAAACTGCCTCATTTATATGAATAAAATTCATTTAAAAAAATAAAAATCAAAGTCAAAGTGTAAATAATTTCCGTGACAATGAAAATATTAAAAGGATCTGTTGATTATATTTTTTTGTACAATTTTAGATATGATTTTAATTCCTTATTTTAGGTGACACATTTAGAGTTTAGGCATATATATAGGGCATCTACTAATATATTCATGGCATTTGTTGGAAAATTTACTACAAAATAATATTTCACAGTGAAAGAACTAAACATTAATATATGAATAAATTTATTTTTAAGACTAATTATTTTAAGACATTCTCCGTATTGATGATTGTTGGAATTGAATGACAATTAATTTTATTGAAAAATAGTTTAACTTTCATTTGAGAGTTAAAATATTTTTGTGGATAACTTTCTAAGTCCAATTTTCGTAACACTACCTCAAAAGAGGTTTTATGCGATTTTAAACTTGATTTGAATTAAAATTTAAGTGAAACTATGTTGTTTTCACTGTTCTCGGAGCAGTATTGAAATGAAAAACAATGGTAAACTTCCATTTGTTTATTTTAATTCACTCTATGTGCATTTTTAGACCAGTGATCATACGATGTTAACTCTCAAAAGACTGCGAAGAAACCCCTCAGGGTATAGTGCTGTAACGTCGTGTTAGATTAAGCAAAAGATGAGATATTTTGAAATACAGGTATTTAAAAAACAAAAATTGATGGCCCGGTTCCATAGAGGGACAAGTCAACAATTTTAAGTTTTGAGTTATATTACCCATCATATATTTTAAAAAAACGCTCCTTTTCAATGAGGAAGTTCAGCTTTTTTTTGTTGAACTTTTAAGAAATGGTCTGTAAATTGAAATATTATAGTAAATAATGGGAACTCAAGTATTTCTGTTTTTATTAAAAGAAAAAAAAATGTTAATAGACTATTAAACTAAACCAAAAAAAAGTTTGTGGTATTTTACAAAACAAAAGCTTTAAAAAAAAATAATGGGCAAAATGCAATTTCATACTCCCTGTTAATTTACAGAATAGTAACTGCAACAATAAGTCAAAATACAGAGAATGTCTTTAATGTTTTATCTTTAATAAGAAAGCTGTTTATAATATATTTGATTTAAATACCAAAATCGTTCATTGCTTAGCAACTTTACAAAAACCTATGTCAATTTTCAAAAATGTTTCAACAACCCTTCAAGTTTTAACCACGATGAATAAAACATTTATGGACATTTTTTGCATTACATTAAAACAAACTTTATCGATTTTCAGTTATTCAATGACAATTATATTCATTCTAATGTAAATTATCTAACAATACATGTCTTGTATAATTTGCTCACTTTTGATACATCACATTGGATGAGTTTGGATTAAAGTTTACTTAAAGCATCTCCAATACGAGCATTAGTGGAATAAGCCTCCGTACTATATTAATTACAATGGTTAGTGCACTAAGGGACCGAGTACAGCCAAAAAGCGCCATTATCCATTTAGTCGAGTCGTGAAAGCGTTCCCTTTAATTCAGTCTTTTCAATCCACTGTGAGGTCTCTACTTTATTTAAGCTAAATTTTGCCATTGTAATTATGAATATATTGATTGGTTTTAAACCACTAGATGATTATTTTAATAATGAAAGACTCAATTTAGAAGAATTGAGCGCCCCTTTTATTTTATTGCTTGTTTTGGCAAAGTACAAATAGATGTTAAATAAATGTATTTTTTGATAAAATCAAGGGATGCTTCACTAAAAATTTAAATTAGATATTTTTTCAACAGAGATAAAGTTGTCGAGAACGTAGAAGTCTAGGCATTTACAGAGCTTATGAACTGTCACTTTACACACTGTGTAACATTCACCACTCTGCCTAAAGGTAGTTGACTTCCATATTCACATATGTTGGCTCACTATAGACAATGAAAATATGTAGAAAACTAGCGACATCTTTTGTTAGAAAGGAGTAAGTTTTTTTTTTTATAGAACAGAAATCTATATTTCAAAACTAAAACCAATGATTTTTACTAGCAATATTTTGGGTATGCCCAAATTCACATATGTTGGCTCACTATAGACAATGAAAATATGTAGAAAACTAGCGACATCTTTTGTTAGAAAGGAGTAAGTTTTTTTTTTATAGAACAGAAATCTATATTTCAAAACTAAAACCAATGATTTTTACTAGCAATATTTTGGGTATGCCCAAATCTTCATAGACCAATTCTGAGTTTTTCCCTGGCGGGATTGATATCAATATTATATATTTTTTCATATTTAGTGGTTTAAAACAAAATTATATAAGACATATTTTTTTTTTATACTAAGCAGTCACTTTAATAACCATGTACCACGCTAGCATTATACATTTATAACATTAAAATCAGAAGCCAAACAAATAATATAAGGCCATAAAAGATAAACAATACTTTGTAGATACACTGTCACACAGCTCATCCAAATTGCTTTGACCCTTTTAATCCCACCGGGTTTGATCATTGGCCTCAAAATTTTCATACAAATTTGTAGGTCAAATATTTTGTAATTTTGCTAATTTAACTGAATTTACTATTCATCTCAGTAGATGTTACCCGAGATAAAAAATATATATATATTAACTAATAATTTTGTCAGAAAATTACCATTTTAGAGATTTTTTGCAGATTCTATGCATAATAGGCTGGGAATAAAAGGGTTAAGTAACATCGATAAAACTCATTTCTATTTTAAAATGTTTTTGAATTATACTAACACATTTTTGTACTCGTTTTGCCATATTTTATTGTTCTAAAATTCCCCAATAAAAATATGTGTAAATTGTACTTTTAAAAGATTTATACTAGTCAATATTATGCATTATAATTGCCATAGTATTGCGTAAAAGAAAATACTAAAATCATTTCATGTTTTCACGTCTTAATCAACTACGAGAAGCATTTGGTGCAAAAATACAACTTAAAACTAAATTAAAATTATTTTATTAGCAATTGCAAACGGTTTTGAGCGTCATTCCACGCAACATGCATAATATATACATACAAAAATAAATACTCTCTTTTCTTTATTAACATAATTCATTTGCAACATAAGCAGAAATTAACTTAACTTATTCATTATGTCAGAGCACCTATAGAGCATCGTGGCTTTGTGTAAAAAGAATCGTAATATTATCAATAAACTAGCTCCAAACATGTGTCAATAAAATCTTCAAGCCCATTGAAAATAAATCCTCGGTTGGCTGAAGATTCTAGAACTAACTTTAAGTGATAGAAAAAAAGTGATTTATGCAAATTTATAATAAATGAATAGACACTATGACTGCCGTTTGTAAAGATATTATTTTTTAACAATTAAAGATATTACCAGCGACACAAAGGTCTAAGGAAAGGAGAACGCTGGATATTTCGAGACTAATGCACGAATAAGAGCGAGATCCGAGGTCACCGGTGCGGTCACATAGCCAGAACCAGAGACTCCTAGAATGGCCACCCAGAACAGGGATAAAATGTATCAGCGGGCCTCAGGCTGGTGGTCTGATGACATAAGACGGGTCGCAGGAAGTGGTTGGACGCGGTTCACTCGGGATAGGGAGATGTGGAGATCTATGTTTACCGTTGGACACGGTTGATAATGATGATGAAATACCAATATATCAGCATTCTTATGACTCACTTTTTGTTTTTTCCATTTTTAGACTATTTTCAACCGAGGGTTGATATTTTTGAGAAAGTTTGTGCATTTGAAAGTATCGATACAAATTGAGTTCGAACTCTTTAAATGGCCAACTTCATTAACAATTTATAGTAAATTTGTAACCTCTCATATCTAAAAATTCACAAGTAAATTCTAAATATTATCAGGAAGAATCTATATCACATTTTCCCAAAATTCATTTACCACACGAGGTTAATAAAAAAAACAGGCAGAATATTTTAATTTCGAATTTAAATGTAATTGAGAGGGTCTATTTTTTTCCCTAGATCGGTACTCTAGTTTATAATGAGGAACTTCAGCCCTACGGGAAATTGGATACAGAAAATGTTTTCTTACGCGGGGTAAAAATTAGAGCATTAAATTGTACGGCAAAGTTTCTTGAAAATGTACAGAAAAAATAATAAAAAATATTTTGATAAAAACGCACTACTTTAAATGACGTCACTGGTTCATGTGAATCAACCTATGATCTGAGAGCCTATGGAAGATTTCCGGTCTGCTTGTCGCTTCTGGACCAATAGGAAGAACTGAATGAGAATAAGCGGAAATGAACCTCTGACGTCACACGCGGAGTTATTTCAGAAATACAAAACTTTAAAAAATCGTAGCGCCGATAATACGATATGTAAAAATTAAAAATAAATAATTTTGACTTAGTTTAACAGTCTATTAACAAATAAAAAATTTGAAAAAAACCACTGAACTTCCTCATTAATCTGTCACTTTTTCGCCATTTTGGACACCCGGTTGGTTTTCAATAGATAAACTAGTAAGATGCAATTTGATCTGATCGGCGAATTTTCAAGATCATTCCGGAGTGAAAATGACAGATGTCCGCTCATGCCATGTTTGTGATATTTTTGAAAATAACCAGACCACATTGATGCCCAACCACCGTATTCGCCGGACACAGCCGAGTGCGTTTCGGAAATGTTTCGAGAATTGGAAAAAAAATCTAATATAAATGTATTATATCCGATGGTAATTAATTACTTTGAAGGGGACAAGAGAATTTGCAAGGGCAGTCATTTGGGAACCATTAAAATATCAGAGCTGCTGATAGTTGGTTGCATTGTCTAAACTAAGAGCTTTGTAAAACTTTATTATAAACATGATGCTTAATAAATACGAAAATGATGCATTATGAAACATTTTAACTTAAAGAAAAATTGAAATTACAATGGTGTCATTTAAGATCTTCTGCACAGGGCAAGCTTTCTCCCTGGAGCATGCAATACACAATTAATAATATATTTACTCTTTATCTATGTACAAGGTTTCACTCAAAATTCTTTGGTTATAATTCAATTTATAATACCGCACCACATATTTTATCATTATACTTAAAACAAAAGTTTTTTGCTTAAATCGTGTTCCTTATACTAAATTCACATGGCAATATAAATTTTACATTACACTGTATAATATTCCTATGTAAATACACTCTAAAAACATTTTATGAACATTAAAAGCAATAGCAAAGGTCATTTTGCTATTTTATTTTCTTTTTTCACAATAGCGGCACCATTTTACATCGAAAGCGGACATTTATCGATTAACACCATAAGATTTGCAGATATCATAATATAAGATTACGAAGGTTGATAAAATTTGAGTTTTATTAATTACTTTTTACATTTTACATACAACATAACAATTAGACAGAGAGATGAATTACTGTGGCTTTGAAGAAATATTATTAAGACTTTATTCAGTTAAATTTGACAGTTGTTTACTGTTTCCGAGAACATATACGGAAATGTAAAATTTTGCCTATTATATTACATAAGTTGAAGTATATCTATTCGAGAAAATTGTCAGAGTAAGGATCTTTCTGCGGACTATGAAACATAATTAGAAATAATTACTCTTTTGATAGCTAACATAAGAAACAACAGAGGGTGCTGTGAAAACATTATAAAAGGAATGATCTCTCGTGCGATTCATATTTTTACAGCCCCTTCTGTGGCTAGTCTCGCATATTGTGCGATGTTCAGGCACAATACGGAGTAATGGCTTCTTAAATTAGATAAATACTTATTTCATTTGAATTCACGGTCACATTAAATAATATTGGAATTCTATAAAAGTAAATGTATTTTATTTTTACAGACAGCTAGTAATGGAGAGTATTCTAATAATTTAATAATTAAGAAAAACAGATCTATCTAATTTTTTATTGGTTAATATAAAAAACTACAAAGATCTGTCGAGCTTTTTTTAAATATTTAAAGATGGCATTCAATTTATCTTTAAAAATGAAATAAAATTATTGTAAGAAATGAAATGTATTAAAACTTTGGCACAATAGTATCTTTTTCATGCAATATTGAAATCTGCAAATACTGTCATTTTATAATATGTATTAAATTATTTTGAGAATTCACTTTTTTATCATACAATTCGGAAAACTTGTCAGATTTTGACTCAAGGAATAGGGAAATATCACATACTACGAATACCGATAAAAATATATGAAATGGATTAAGAATAATTAATTGTATTTTTAAAATCAATATGGATATTGTGGAGAAATGTTTTCATACATAAATGTAAAAAACAAATTCAATAAAAATATGTTCGTAGAAAAACGTGACGTGTTTGTTATTGAAATGTCAAGATTTGTGATATTGTTCCACACAAATTTCAACGGCCACGAACAAATAAACATGAATCGTGACGTATTAGGGGCGTGGCCAATGGAATCACCATTTTTGCGGGAATTCGAAATTACGAATTTAAAAGTATTTTTTATGTTACTAAAGATTAACAAAAAAATTTTTTTTTTACTGGACAGTATTCCATAGACCTTTATTACTTTAAAAATGTAAAAAAGGGTGATATTTCCCTATTGTGTTATGTAAAACACAAATTGATTTCATTTAAGTAGGCGATTGCTTAATTTTAAAACACAACCTAATTTTTATCAAGTTTTTACTCAGATTCTAGGCGAGCAGAAAAAAGAGCGCCATGGCAATTTTTAAGACGGCAGATTTTCATAAGATTCCATTCAATTCGTTTTCTGACTCGGAACATTGTGCGCATGTGTGTTACACATACACAGCCATTACACTTGAACCTCTTTTTACACGGCACAAAAATTAATTACATATTTTTCAAAACATTAATTTAACAATGAAATAAAGTTAATATAGGAAATTTATAAATCATCACAATGTAGAACAATTTCGATGTGATTTGACCTCACTTATGGCTGTTACAAGAAACTCGCAAGAAAACAATAACAGCGATCCATAACTAAATTTTTGTCAAAACCCAGTAAACCTGAAAATTTGGTTAGAAATATTGGGGATATATTAAGCGATGAGTGATCAAGTGATGTTTATTTATTTAGGATAGTTTATATATTTGAGATTTTTTGTGAAAATCACCAAATGTGCATAAACAGATACGTCTATTGTCAGATATTGATTATCAGATATCTTTGTAACGATTTTACAAATTGATAAATCTGATTTCTGTGCCAGACTTCGTCAGTTTACAGAAGAAATAGCAGTTGTTTACATTATATGGGATGACAGCACGAGACGCAACATAAATAGTAAACAATAAAAAAAAAAAACAAACCCTAAATTGATTTATATACAAGGAAATCTATCCACCATTGTTCTTTTTTAGTATACTTTTTTACTCCGTGTAAAAGAGGCTCCAGTGTATTCATTTTTTATAGTTCAGTGACAACAATTCAATTTAATTTAATGAAACCTGAACTAATTAAAGATTTATTGTGCAAATCGTTGTATCGATACATCTTTTTCAAATGCTTAGATATAATACAATAAAGTGTATTGCGGTATTTGTCAGCCAACTGAAGCGTTAATATTTCAAATTGTGATGTTATCATTTCATACATTCTTTTTCTTTTGATCTGTAAAGAGGATAAAAACGCAAATAGCGCGTAATTGTTCTCAGACAAAATCCTCAAAAATTACTTGTAAGATTTGATTAACGAAATGATCAAATCTGAAACAAAACAAATTTAATAATTATATTATTTACGTTAGACAATTAATTTACTTCAAACAATTTGAGTCGTATTATTTCGCATGGACGGAAAATGCGTATTTCATTATTTTCCAAAAATAATTTTTGATATAAAAATTTTTCATCATTCTTTATGCTTTGTCATTTAAAATAACAAAATGTTACTCAATTTTATTCTAGTGTCAGCTTCTATTTTGATATTTTTAGACTATATAATTATTATGATCTCACCAGTATTGAAACAGGGAAATGGTGAGGGAAGCGTTTTAGCCATTTTACCACAGAATGGCCTATGGCAGTGATGGCGAACCTATGACACGCGGGTCAGACTGGCTTTTTAAATGACCCACGCGTTGATTTTGATAAACTTATTTTTCCAAATGATGCCACTGATTTAGTGACCCATGAGGTAGTACTAAAAAAAAAATGAACAAAATTGAACCCACTTCTCAAAAAGGTTTACCATCACTGGCCTATGGCATATTGCAAATAAAGTACAAATCAAGTTAAAATATGTAACACTTACAACATTTATAATTTACCCAAGAAAACCACAATCTGGGTTCTTTGGGTTGCTTGTCAGATACTAAAATATTTATTTATGTCATAACTTAAAAAATATATTACTAATTTATAAAGCACCAAAAAATACTGCGATTAATGTCCTAATAATATTGGCAGTATTTCATTCCAACTGACAATACGAAGCTCTTAGAATAAAATCAAGTAACTTTATATAATATATTTTTGATAAATAAGCTCAAATTAACGCAACACCCACACTTGTCAAAGAATTTTTAATCAAATTGTAATCTACAACCATGAAACTTGAATTATTGAGCTTTTTCTTTTTATTGCATTTTTTCTTTCAATTTGATTAAAAATATCTTTTTTTTTGTTTATCAACCTAATTTCTTGCATCTCATTGGAAACATAATATTTTCCATTATATTATATCTGACGTCTTGCATCTCATTGCAAACGTAATATTTTCCATTATATTATATCTGACGTCTTGCATCTCATTGCAAACGTAATATTTTCCAGTATATTACATCTGACATCTTGCATCTCATTGCTAACATAATATTTTCCATTATATTACATCTGACATCATGTATTTTATAGCAAATATCTTTTATTTTGCATATTATGTGTTAATTCTCGCATTTCACCGCAAATGTAAATTTTTATGTTCACTAAATGTTCTTGCATTTCAATTGAAAATGCCATATTGATTTTAATAAATAATTCATAAGCAGAATATACATCGATTCAAAGCGGTCAATTTCATTGTTTATGATTGATTAAATTCTTAATTTTTACAAACATGATATTACTTTACGATTGAAACATAAGTAAACATTCAAAATAATGTAAAAAAGGTTGTAACAATTCGTAAATATTTTCAAAATACATTTTTATTATTTAACATGTTAAATGTAGACGGCTTCAGTTTAGCGGTGGCCGATTATCATGTTAATAATATTTTGGCACAAAAACATTGGCGTATCACATCTAGTATAAACATCTATCAAATCATTATTACCACCATTAATTTTTGAGGCTTTTACGCAGATTAATAAATAAATTACAATATTATTCGCCAATCAAACTAAAATCATTTTAATAGTTCATTGGTACAGCAAAAAGAATGGAGAGTTCCCTACTAAATTATTTTCAACTTATCGTCAGGTGTACGCAAAAGTTGCGAATCCGCAGTCATCTTTACAGGAGATAAGAAAAAAAAACATTCTCTATACATATATTTACATATATTGACGGTAGTCAATATTGATATTGATAAATAAGTACATATATGTACTTAAAATAAATCTGTTTACTCAATTTGAATGAATTATGAAAACCTTAAAGTACATTTCATAAATTTACCATGGAATTCGTCCACTAGTGGCAGATTTCAAAATAGTAACCAGAGATATAGATTGTTTAATTTGTTACAATGTACACATCTATATTTGGATACGTTTATCATAACTCATATTTGGGGAAATGGTGGATTCTCAATTTTTGCTCAAACCTGATAATAATATGGACCACGATGATTCGTTTAATAAAGATCTAATCGAAAAAAGTTATGTTTCAAGACTATAAATATGTAGTATGTATAGAGTAAAACAAATAAAATTATTATTTCTAGCAAAAATATGCATTATTCGAAAATACAATATAAAATTTAAGCTATTTTATTAAAATAGTTGTGATGTGTTATTAAGACTAAACAAAACCTACATAACAAGACCCAGACAAATAACATTATCGACAAGATGTCCATCTTTGTATCGTACGATTGATATTTTTTACAACGTTGAAAATAAGATTTAATCAAAATATTAACTAAAACAATTAAAATTATTGCAATCAAAATTAAGTGAAGATGTTTTGAAAATACACAAAACAGCTTCAAAATATTTGCATATTAAATTTTAAAATAAGAAAATTATGTTTTCTTTGAACGTAATCCATCAAAGGAAAATATATTATTGCTACATTATTGCACTAAATAAATTTGAATAGAAATTTGTATTATCATCAATTCAGAAATGAGGCCGATCATAAAAAAACGGAAATCCTCGATTCCTTGGAAATATAGAATAATTCAACTGTGTTGTACAGCTACCGGAAACTTTGAAGAGAGCTACATTTTATTTTTATTCATTTAAGGTTGTCAATTTTTAAGAAATTGAGATTTCTGTTTGAATTATGGTAGGTCTCAAATGTATATTGCTGTTTTATCAAATATACATATTTATTTATGTCATTTTATGTAACAACTTAACATAAAATCACATTGATTTATTACTGTTACCAAATAAATTGATAAATAATTGTAAACCATGCAAAACTACACCACAAAAGTAACACGGCGATAATTCTATGCAGTACCAGCTCAAAATAACGTGTTTTAATTTTGTTTTTAGAAGTACATAATTTAAAATGGGAATTAAATTGTAATACGGATATTTGCTAAATTTTACTAATAGTTCCAGGCTTTCATTGAGTATTTAACTGATTTACATATAATTTCTTAGATTTTTACAGCCTTTCAAATACTCTAGTTGTTAAACTGAAATAATGGAAACAACACATGGCATAAGAGTCCGGATAAACACCGTCCAATTGAGGGTGCTGGTGTTCTAATAGCTTACCTCTTAAGGTAACACTTAAAAACCAGCAGCAACTAAATTTAAAAAATGCTGGGCTGGTTATATCGCAAGGATGGAGGACAAACAATCTTAAGGGCTTGCATATATAATACCTCAAAATATATAATAGGAAGCATTATGAATTTTTGTGTTTGTCCGGTCGCTGCACCAATAACTTTACCAGGAAGGCTTTTCTGTCGATTCTCAAGTCTGTTAGTCAGCAAGCTCTTTCCGGGGTTGGATGCGAAGGAGGTAGTGTTCAACATCAGTAAATTAACTCCTTAGACGGTGTTTAATAAAAATTATCAAATTTGGTGTCGCTAGTGTTAAAATCAGTAGTAGTTACAAAACTCTTTTTCGTCTCCATTCACATTGTTTTTGAGATGTTTCTGAATAGAATTAGCGATAATGTCGTGACCTGTTGTAGTGTAGAAAAAACTGAGTGATGCATGCAGAGTTGTCATAATGCTGTAGTCTGTCAGAAGTAGAAACTAGTGAGGAATATTGGTGAGTAGATCTAGGGTAAGTTCAGTCGAGGCTCCCGAGAAATTCAGGGTCTTCTCTCACACAGTCCTTAGGGAAGTAGCCGGATTGACTGTCCGAGTGCTGTGGAAATATACATATTGCGTAATATAGCATTGAAACATCTGTGTTCTTTTAATTTATCCAAATTTTTAAATTTTGGGAGCCATTTTCAACGAGTTGCAACTAACTCGCTACAAATTAGAAAATGAGAATAAAGTTGCGGTAGAGCAGGGTGCGAACCTCGAACCTTTGATCCGTAAGTCCTCGACACTAGCCACGGGACTACGACCTGATTAAATTTTTAATTACATTTTAGCTGACTTCTCGAGGTTCTGGCTCTATTTTACGGACCAAAGAAAAGCATAAATATGATTGATGGGCGCTTACTCTATCTAAGGGTCGGCCCTTCCACCAGCCGCGAGCGTCTCCTTCCTTACTGAGGACCAGCACCTTGGCTCCGCTGCGCAGTGGTAGCTGACCTGCGTCTGAGGGTCGGAAGTCGTGGGTGGCGGTGGCAACAACGCGACGGAAAGGCCAGCGCAACACGACGTTTAGCCTAGATATACAAAAAAATCATTTAAGAGGAAACAGGTACTAAAAAATTGTACAGGAGGAAAAATATTGACTAACACAAAATACGTTTTTCCACTTGGGGTGGCGATTATAATTTTGTGTGGGTATTATCTGACTGAATCGTTGATCCGTGTTAATTTTTGCGGGGAAATAAGCGTTTGCGCGATGATGGCAATGCGGAAAAGAACAGTAAGCGGCCAAACAAACCACAGCAAACAAAAATCCTACCTTTAGGAAGACAGGAAAGGGAATCAGGAACAGGAATCCGGATGATATCTCTAAGTCCTGGCTTGTTCAGATGCGGGCAGATGATTAAAGGACGAGCAGGTAAAGTTATGAACATGCGGTAGTTGACAGAAATTATCAAGAAGAGAAAAAATGTGTGATTGTTGATGCTGGTTGCTACGGATATGGAAAATTGTTCCCATAGCAACCGTAGCTACCCATGGCCATAGAGACGAGGAGAATAACAAATATTGAAAGTTGGGAGATCACAGAATGGGTAGGATAGGTGGACCTTCATCCACTGGCGGTCCATCCGGCCACAAACCACTCAATCCCATCAACCACTCGCGCAACCACCACTCATAAAACCTCTCATAACTTGTTTTTTTTAAAAACATATTTTTGCATTGAAATTTTTTACACAATGGTTGGTAAACTGATATATTTTTTAGTGCTTTTAGGAGATTTTATACATAATAACTTTGCTAATGTGCTAAAGCAGAAAGACGCAAGTTGAAAATAATTATTTTGAGATAAACACTTCTATTTTTGTTTTGTTTTTTTATGGTTTATAGTAATTTAAATAAGTTTTCTAATATAAAGAAGTTTCAAAGGTAAGAAATGAGTTCATAGATATGATTTAATCATGTTATTGGCATTAAAATAAAGAAGTTTCATATTCAACAATGTCTTGAGAAAGTCCCAATGTTTTCAGACTGGCCGGATTTCCTCCCTATGCAGTTATTTAGACCTAAATTTGTTGCAACAGAGAGGGAAACATGGAAGTCTAGGCATTTACAGGGCTTATGACCTGTCATTGGCTGGTTTAAGTGGCCACTTTACACGCTGTGTAACATTCACTATTCTGCCCATGTTTAAACATCTACATTTCCTCAACTCTTCCATCTGTTGACTTTTGTGAAGTAAGAGCCGAAACCTTTATCATGTGGGTGAAAATCATCTGGCTGAACAAAAAAACTGAAAAACGGAACAATTTTCCAATTTCTATACTTCTTCTTTTCCAATGACAGGTCAATGTAAATGCCTAGACTTCCATATTCCCTTCTTAAAAATGTTTTCCTCTCTGTTGCGACAAAGCAAGTTTCATATTATTAAAGAAAATGCGGTTTGCCGCTACATATTTGCACGAGCCCGGTATATGGAAAATTGATGCTCTTTAGCAAAACAAATAATAAATTTTTGTGTTCTCTTCGGAAATTAAACCCGGAACCTTCTGTGATTGAGTGTATTTTAGTTAATAAACCACGAATTCTGCCCTGGAAATGAGAATTAAGTTGCGAGATTCGAACTTCAGACTTGATGTGTGAGTCCGCCACACAACCACCGAACCACAATCCGGTTTAAATTGCTTACACACTGTGTTAGCATTCGTTTCACTCGATATAACCAGAATTAGAACCCGGGACCATAGTTTGGTACGCGAACGCATCACAATGGTTACCAATCGTCGAAAATTCCAGTTCCATTTGGCCTGATGCAGATATTGTTTATTTTTCCATACATATATTTACATAGAATTTTAATTACAAAAATACATCTTAAAATTAAGCTATAACATAATTTGGAAAATATGCCCACAAAGACTTCAGCATCTGAGCGTGGGGCATTCCTTTTTTAATGATTTAAAAGTTTATAGCATATAAATAAACAAATACAATACCCGACGAAGTTTTCTCCTAAGCTGGTCTTCTCGTAGTATGACACAAGCTCTACTATGCTCCGGAAGAATCTCGACTCGGAGAGGAAGTAGTGTTGTACATTGTCTATAGGGCGCCTACAAACTCGCATGTGTTTCACCGTGTTGTCGGTTCTAAAATCAATCAATACAAACAATACAGCGAGTCCGTGACATGCAATAAGAGTTATGATAAGATGTATGAATGTAGATGAAGTGTGAACCGGAAATCTTCATCAAATCTCATAATTGGTTGATTCATATGAACCAGTGACGTCGTTCAAAGTAGTTTGTTTTTATTAACATATTACAACAGAGATGAAGAACATTTAAGAAAAGGTAATATAGAAGTCTAGGCATCTACAGGGCTTATGGCCTGTCAATGGCTGGTTTAAGTGGCCACTTTACACACTGTGTAACATTCACCATTCTGCCTATATTTGAACATCTATATTCCTTCAATTCTTTCATCTGTTGATGTTTGTGAAGTTAATCTTCATCTCTGTTGTAATATGTTCATATAAACAGCTCCCCAGGGAGTTGAATCCAGTCCTTGTCTACAAAAATTTGGACAAACTCAAAATATAGTTTGTTTTTATCAAAATGTTTTTTATTATTTTTTTCGTACATTTTCAGGAAACTTTGCCATACAATTTAATGCTCCAATTTTTACCGAGTTCAAGAAAACATTTATTGTATCCAATTTCCTGTAGGGCTGAATTCTCATTATTTTATATTTTTATTTTTTCTTTGCCTTTTTCAATAGGTAAACATGAACACAAAAAAAAATCCTACAAAGGCATACACATTTTATTTTAAATTTCAATAAAGGCTATTGGAAGAATGAGATAGATATAAAAAAAATAAGTGCTTATATTAGAACACAATTTTTTTGTTCATAAAAATGAGAAAATTATTAATTAATTAATTTAAATCTGCTTTTTTTATCCATAATTTCAATAAAACTTTAAATCCAAACGAATTCAAATAATGAATCTCTATCATATCGTCCTTATGAAATGGATTGATCAGTTTTGGGCCTATGAAAAATGAGAGTTTACAATAAGGGATTTCAAGTAAACTATTCAACTATATCTATTAAAATTTTTAGGAAATAAATGTTGGCACATAAAAACATATTTTAGACATTGCTGACAATAGATTTCTCGTAGCTTCAAAAGTTCAGTCTCCTGAAAAATTGGTTTTAACATTTTTTTAAAGATTTCAGTAATCCCAAAATTCCCTAAATCTAACAGGTTTGGTTTTTAATTGTTTTTTTATTATTAATTTTTTTTTTTTTATTTGAAAATTTCAGGTCAATCAGAGGTCATATACTAACTTGAATATTTTATTTTGAATTATAGATATGCAATAATGTAGACTTTTATAGCTAAGAGTTTCTGGTGACAACTCATGATCACGAGCAGTGGCAGGTTAGCGTTTACTAACTTGAGGCTCAGGGCGTACTGGGTGTCGTGGGGTCCCTGCGTGGGCTGGGGACGAACACGCAGGAGGAAGGTCCCGTCCACTCGCCTCTCCAGGCGGGTTGTGGCAACATCTCTCCCCATCTCCCCCACAAACCTGCAAGTATTTATTTATTACACATAGCCAACTCCACTAAGCATTATAATAATATCCCTATCTGCACCCTGAGGTGCATAGGACATTGAACGATCAATCGATATGTTATGCGAATGATTAACAAATCTATTTTACCGCTCTCCCCGAGATGTAAATAGTTTGGAAAATCACAGCAACTCTCCAATTCAATCACAGGTTGTGATTTTACCCCAAGTATAATTATAAAATGTAAGAGGTATTCATTAAGATTCAAATCTTTCTCTTCAATCTCAAGTAAAAAAGAAATGACGTTACAAATTATAATTGTACAGGGTTCAACTTTTAAATGTTTAAAATAAAAACATACCGTTTGTTGTTCCTACAAACTAATCCGATCATGTCAAATGATGTCATAGAATGCCTGCAAGTCAGCCGTTTGTACAGTAAATGCCCATTAAACCAATGTTTTCTTTACTATTTGTCAGTTATGTTTCCTCGTTCAGGTGTGATTTTATTACACTGACCAGAACTCGAAACAATAGAGAAATATCACATACTACGAATACCGATAAAAACACGTGAAATGGATTTAGAAAAGTTCATTGTATTTTCAAAAGCAAATGAAGAAATGTTTTTGAACATATTTTTAAAAATAAAATTATTAAAAAATATGTCTTTACAAAAATGCGACATGTTTGGCCTTGAAAATTGTGATGTCAAGATTTGTGACGATGTTTTATTTAAATTTAAAAAGTTACAAACAAAGTAAAAAATTTAACCGAATCGTGAAAAGTGACGCGTGGCCAATGCAATGAACCGTTTTTGTGGGATTTTTAAATTATACAAACAAACCATCACGCCGTTTCTCCGTAAGGGTAGGCAGAGAGGATAGAACGCCACAACACTCTATTTTTGCATACAGATCTCGCTTCCTCTACATTCACACATCTTCTCATGCACGCGCGCCGATTATTCCGACTTTTGACATGTCCATCTTTAAGTATTTGTTGGATTTGGTCATGCCATGTCTTTCTCGGTCTTCCTCTATTTCTGCATCCATCAACATTCGCATTGTAAATATTCTTACAAACCAACACAGCACCCCTTTCTTGATTCTGTCGATAATGCGTGTCTCAGCCTTACACACTTCACGGATCTCGACATTTGTGCACCTATCATGTATGATGTATCGTTTCACCACACATTCGCCCGAAAGATCGCATTTCGACAGCATTCAACCTACTTTCATTATCATTGTTTATAATGGAAAAAAATATTTATAAATAAATAAATAGCGGTGATAATACAATAATTAATTAATTAATTATTAACATTTTACAACAGAGATGAACAACATTTAAGAGAAGGTAATATAGAAGTCCAGTCCAGAAGTCTTAAATGTTCTTCATCTCTGTTGTAATATGTTAATATTTGTTAAAATTTGGACAAACTCAAAATATTGTTAATTAATTAAGTAGTTATAATTGTTTATTTGCTTTGTTTGATAGTATATAAACAAATTAAAAAATATTTTGAAATTACTGAACTTCGTCATTATAGGTAACTGACGAAGAATTGAAGGTTACTCTGTTGACTAATTATTGTAATCGGAACACAGGTGGTTGTTTGAGTGATAAATTAATATAGTCACCACATGTAATAGTGCAGGGTGTGGTCTGGTGGGGTGGAGAGGGCGGGCGGAGGGGGAGGGTGGGAGGGCCGAGAAGCCCCACAGCGCCCCGACAGTTCTATGCAGCCCTTGTGGACACTGCTGCCGCACACGGAACATAAGTAGCCCTGGAATTAAATATAAAACAAATTAAATCACACTCTGTTAGGGAAAACCATTGGCCTATGTACGCTGTTACTTGCGATGAGAAATCATACAATTTTCAATTGCGTGAGCACATCACAACATATTTTAATTCGTAGCGCGCAATTCAACGCTACAGGTGTGTGTGTTTTACTGACTAGATTGTACTGAGTGAAGTTAGTTTCTGTTGGCGGGTGTCTGTTTTGTATTGTGTGAAGTTAGCTGCAGGGTGTAGTTTACTAAAATGTACTACAGTAAAACCCCCTTTTTACGTTTTTCAAGGGAGCACGAAAAAAAGTGTAAAACTGAGGAAAACGCTAAAGTGAGGAAATGAAAAAATAGGAATTACAAAAAAATAAAATTGATTTACTACACTATAGTGTACATATACTTCCAAAAAAGTTGTAAAAACGGTGATAAGTGGAAATTGTCAATATTTTTTTTACCTATTTTCAATGATTTCACTAAAAATATTTTTATATTTTTTCAAACAATATTATGTAATCTGTTTTTTTATTTGATTTAAAAACAGCATGTTTAAATTATTTTATGTGTAAATAAAAAAAAAATTGAAAACAGCATTTTGAATTTGCATAAAATAACTTTTCCCCTAAATGTTGGGAAATTTTATTTATATGGTATCACTTTTTTCTATGGCATCACTAAAAACAACCGTCATAGATCGCAGCAAAATTATTTACATGTATAATTATACACACATATACACGCAGACTTACTCACCCAGTTGTCGCAGGAGTTTGCTGCGTCCATTCTCTTTTTACTTCATTCCTTACAAAGTCAAACCACCGCACACCCAAAATTCTTCTGAGACATCTATTCTCGATAGCGAGGTGCCTCGATTCGCATCCATAGAGCAGAATAATGGTATACAGGCGGCATATAATTTTCACAGAGTAGATTGATAACAGTGACCGAGAAAATTTATGCACCAATTTGATCGTTTTGCCTTCGTTTAACAAACGTTCGAGACAGGCTGCATTTCAAAAGAATAATTGTTACATGCTAGTTAAATAGTACACGCAATAAAAAAAGTAAGCTAGGGTCTACCTGGAATATTCTTCCCTTGAGAAATTTAGAACAGTGATGACAGGTGACTGGCTTTTCAAATGTGTTCAGAACGAATTTGTGGTCAGTACTTCTGCACCCCGCCGGTTCCATGTTGTCTCTGGTAGAACAAAAAAAACAATTCAACATTAGCGTGATTAAATAATACAATGGGGATTTAAGTTCTGCATCTGGGCGGATAAAGAATACAGTTCTGAGTGTGAAAAGAACCGGAACCCTGGACGAGCATTTTTGACTGGATCGCAACTCTGAGGTAAAAATCCTGGAAAACGAAATCGTGTAGCGGTAAAGCTTGTTTACCTGCTATTCTTGAGGTCTTGGGTTCGATTTCTAGAAGGGTGCATTTGAAATATTGGTTTTAAAGGTTCACACCGCAATATTTCAATGTTCCTGGACTGGCACATGCAGCTGATCACTTTCCCCTTTCCGCACCTGATGGTGCATAATGGACAGAGTTCTTTTCAGGGGTTCTTTGTAAATGCAAATCCCCCGGGATTTATAGGAAATCCTTCGTTGAATCTGAGATCTATGGGATAACCTTAGTTATAAATGGTAGTTTTTTTTTTAATATTCGTCATAGTCATTCTCTTTTCGCATCTAATGGTGCACAGGGCACTGGATTGGTATACCAATCGCAGGGTAACTTGATCATTTTTGTTACATGAAGGTAAAGTCAAGAAGTTTTACTAAAATTTGAAGTCAAATGCAATGCATGCATAGAATCACTTTTTTAAAGTGCTTTTGAGGTATTTTATTACGAAAATAGTACCATATAACTTATCCATAATAATACACAGTCCACAATATGACAGAATAGGAGTTTTCTGGGAGCAGTTAAAGAACGGTTAAAGACCCCCGAGTTAGAGCATTCCTTATTTGCCTGTTTCACAGACTGCGAGAGAGTGTTTGCACTCACAGGGCCTCCCGGATGGCGGCGATCCAGCGGCGGCGCGCGTCGTCGGTGCGCGCGTACAGCGTGAGCGCGCCCACACGCGAGCGCCGCACCAGGAGCCAGCGCGCGGGCCAGCGTCCCCCCGCCTCCACGCGCCTCTCCACGCTGCACTGCTCCACGCGCCACTCGCACAGCCGCAGCACGGTGCGAAACGAGTACTGGTTCTCCTGCAAGCGATTATCTATTATTATAACTTCTGCAGGGAGCGACAGCATGATTTGCTGATTTGAATTGCGAGGGAGCGAGTTTTGGTTTCTAGGGGATACGGATAGTTTCATTTGAATGGGTGGGTAGGGTAGTTTTTTTCCCTACCACTAGTACCGAAAATGCGCTGGAAGAAGGAACAGCGCGCATTTGCCGTAGAATCTTACTTTTCTAATGGTCGTTCAACGAGGAAGTTAATAGACTATTAAACTAAGCCAAAAATTTTTTTTTTATTATATAATTATGACATACAATTAAGATTTTTATATTATCAGCACTACGATTTTTTGATGTTTTGTATTTCTGAAATAACTCTGCGTGTGACATCAGAGGTCCGCTTATTCTTCTGCCGATTGGTCTGTTTACGGAAAGCAAACCGGATATCTTTCACAGCTCTCTAATCATTGGTTAATTCATATGAACCAGTGACGTCGTTCAAAGCAGTTAATTTTTATTAAAATATTTATTTTTTTTGGTGCATTTTTAAGAAATTTTACAGGACAATTTAACTCTCTAATTTTTACCGCACGCAAGAAATTATTTTTGTATTAAATTTCCCATAGGGCTGAAGTGCCTCATTGTTGTCATGCAGCATTCCACGCTCACTTCAATATTGCCGCCTGAGCTCGTATTCCTGGCCTCAAAACAATTTTTATGTGGGTAAACACGTTCAGGGAAAATGGAAGTGTGGCAAAAAGAAGATTAGGTCCACGAGATGAGCGTAAAACATCGAGGAAGTAAGGCAGTAATTTTTAAAACGCAAATCAAAACAAAATGGATGTTGGGAATGTGTGGTTTTAACAGAATGGAGCCACGGCACACATAAAAAAACCTCTTACCCGGACAAGCTTGCACATAACCATGACTTTATCGAATACGAAGACGTATCGGGAGCGCAGCTTCAAGTCGTCGTGTGCCTTGACCTTCAGTTCTCCATCCAGCAGCAGGCGGCCGTAGTCTGCTAATCGGGCTCCGGCTGGCAACTCCCAGTTCTGGATGCTCTCCTGGCAAGCGGAATCACAAATGTAAAGACCAATAATCTGTTTTAGAGTGATGTGTTTCACTATCAAAGAGCACATGAGAATAGTTATTTCCGAGTACATAGAGTGGATTCAGAATAGCATTACAAGAGTACACGGTTTGCAAATTGTTGCAACTAATTGAAGGTACTTGACGAGTCTTTCGTCTAGGTACTTTGAAATTAATGAGAGCTAACAGTTTATAATATATATATTTTAATAAATAATCACTGAGAAGTCATATCAATATTGGCTTGGCGTGTCTTTAATCACCTGATGTTTTTAAGTATTTTTTTCATACATTTTCTAGAAACTTTGAGGTGCAATTTAATGCTCTAATTTTTACCGCGTGTAAGAAAACATTTTTTATATCCAATTTCCCATAAGGCTGAACTTCCTTATTATAAAACTGTTTATTTTATGGAATTTGACGTTGAATCATTGGTGTGGACATATATGAAGCAAAGTCGCATGCAAAATATAAATATACGTAAGTAGAAATCTTCTCTACCCCCGCGAGAAGATTTAGAATAGCACCAGTGAAATTGAATAAATACATCAATCTCTTAGCTCTGTCTCCGAACTCTACATACTACATGTTCTTGGAGACATTTATAGATTAATCTTCGATGATGTGAATAAATGATTGATTACCTGTACATTACTAAGTAAGACTAGAACTTCACTGTCCCTTTTGACCTCATTGATATACTGCGCTACGTCCACCATCGCTTCTTTAGCTCTCTCTAAACTCCTAAAGTCCTCGTGATTCTGAAATACAACATACATAAAATGTTATAACATATGTATTACAAACTTCAATTTAAGGCGTACATATTATAAAAAGAAAAAAATACATAAAAGAGAAGTAGTAAGAGAATTCTGCTCCGGAAAACTCTTTTGGGTACATGGAATAGATTAACATCCAGAGCGATGCTGTTCAGCATAGCGGTAGCCCTTTCAACAGGCAGGTTGGTCCTGTATATCGGAATATGAAACAATCTATGCTGACGCTGTCTTAGGCAATTATCAGAAACATACAAACCAATGCTCATCATAATGTCAGGATTATCGACCACACTGCGCAACAATCGATAAAAATGTGTAGTCAAATACACATTCCTTCTAGTCTCTAAACTGTTGTAGCCAAGCAAACCCTGGAGAAACTCGGTTGGGTAGAGTCAAGGATAATGCCCGCACTCTCTCATGTAGAGATATCCCAGAAACTTTTTTTGCAATTTCTCTATCATAAGAGAATACTTCAGTTCATGTGGCCCCCAAATCATCGAGTCTACTTTGCACCGAGAAGTTGTAAAGAGTTCTCAGTACGCGGGTATTTCCGAAAACCCTGGCAGTACGAAGAACGAATCCTAACATCTTCAATGCTTTACCACTGATTGTCTCTATGTGGTCATGAAATGTCAGGGTGCTCACAAATCTTACCCCCAGATACATTTGATGTGGTTGTTGTAGTTGAAAATCGTCAAAAGTTGTCACCTTTATGAAAAGTTTGAGGTCATCCACAAATAACAGAAAATGTGAGTTGATATAATCCGACAGCGATAATTACACTACGAGCCGGTCTTATCTCCATTAGATTTTCTTAATTAGGATTTTATCCATGATTCCGGTTCTATTGCACAAACATATTGTAGTCTTCGGAAAGAAATATCGGTTCCAATATACATACTAGTCGGCTTTATAATACATAATATGAGGATTCATCTTACTGGTTGTGTTTCTTGTACAAGTTTGTCTAGGAGGAGATGGTACTTGAGAATCCTTTGCATCGGGACAGACAGAATGTCTCGCAGTTGTATTCTGCCATCGCTGTGTTCTTTTTGACATTTCTGAAAATAATAAATGAGAAAAAATATACCATATCATTATCCCAGTCACATAAGCTCAGAGTAATAATGCGCGACCCGCTTGTAGGATTATGTACCATTTTGCACTATTGCATAGAACAAAAGTATTAAAAATTCTTGGCTTGGTTTAACAACAGGTGTGTACATTACATTACATTTTTTTTGCACCACAACAGGCCAGGAGGCCTAATTACAGTGGTGAATTACATCACAGCGCACCCAGGCTTGAGAAAAATCACATTTTTAATTTTTTGTGTTCTCACCGGGAATCGAACCCGGAACCTTCCGTGCGTGAGTCAAGCGTCTTGACCACTACACCACGGAGGCCACCGTGTAATGGACGGTTTCATCGCTGTGCTTTCTATTCTCAATCTGAGTACCTATGGCTTATTTTTTTGCTGCAAACTGTAGCTAACTTCGCGATTGATAATCCTAGAATGTTTTATGTCCGTACGTCCAATGGCTCTATAAGAGGTAGAGCATTATTTCTCCGTGTACATAATGTATAAGACTGGTCATAACTTTCGCGATGATTGAAGTTATCAAGAAACGCAATCATAATTTTTAAAAGCCTTTTAGGTAATTTGGAAACGGTAATATGAAACTATTAAGTAGTTACATAAATATTTCCGGTGAAATAAACAGATACCCTTTTCCAAATTTTAAAAAGAAAAAAAAAACTTTTTTATTTGGACCGTTATTTTGAAACCATGTAAAAAAAAAAGTCCAGTGCATGTATGAAGGTCAGTGTCCTTACTGCCAGGCGTTTGGAGAAAACATCGTCTTTCTGCATCAGCACTTTAAGGGTGTCTTGTGCAGCTGTCAGGTTGCTGCAGTAGTCTCCGTAGAGCAAGAACCTCTCCCTCCACGCTAGGAAGGCCTCCCCCAGGCGGGGGCTGGCTCCCGAGCACGGGGGCCCAACGGAAGGGGCAGGGGGAGGGAGAGGAGGGCCCAGCGAGGTAGCCGCCCGGATCTGAGATAGGAAGCCACTATGGATTTCATACAAATCCTGAAATGAAGAAACCAAATTTATGTATAAGCCTGCTCTGGATCAATGAGTTGTACAGGATTCTGAGTGTTTGAGAATAAAACCCAATATTTTCAGTGCGAGGTCACATGTTCACCAATTATCAACCACCCTATTGCTCAGTAATTTAATGTAAGAAAAAAAAAACATTTTAATGGAGAAACAAATAATACATGACTGACCTTGACTCCATAGAAGATTAGCTGCAGGTCTTGCGGTTTCATTACACTAGCTAGCTGCTTAAGAAAGTACTTGTCTATCTTCCCGAGGACGTCAACATAGTTAGATTCTGTGTCCACAAGTTCTCTTATCACATAGTCCCGCTTTTCCAGACTGTGCGATGATGTTGCCAACTGTTACACAAAAATCAATTAGTACAGTAAATGAACAAGAATAAAAATAAGAAAAAGGGATCTCTGAACGGAAAAACATTACAATGTGCCCCGTAAATGATTGAATAAAAACAAGAACTAAAAATATTACAACACACCAGATAAAATATTTTTAAAAAACTTAATTCAAGCTGCATATAGGAACCAATTCAAGCATACATTTATTCGCTATCAGGTTGTCGTTAAATTCATTTATAACATTTTTAATTAATGGAGCAATATTTTGTAAGGTTTACATTGTATACAAGGTTACCTACTGTTAATATCATAGAAGAGTTTTAAAATTTAAATTAAATTTTAAAATCCTATATTTAGATTTATATTAAAGTGCTTGTCTATGGTAAACAAAAACAATATTCTAATTTCAAGCATAACTTTGCTATGAGAATGATTTTTTTAATTTAAAATTATGGAAGTATCATGCCAATCTGTTAGGGTTTACATACGCCTGTTAATTGGCTTAGAAAAAAAAAAGATGACCAGTCTTACACTCCCTTCGCATTCCAGGGACTATGAAATATTCTAGTGTAAAAATACTATGTTGGGAATCAAACCCGAGACCTCTAGCTTGGTAGGCAAACCCGCTGACCACGAGGCCGACATTAAAAAATTTATAAATTTATTTTAACGGGTAACTTTTTTTTTAAAAGCGCAATACTTGATTTCTTATTATTTACTCAAATATTTCAATTTTCAGGCCATTTCCTAAAAGTTGTAAATAACTTGTGTTGGAAGAATGAACCTCGGCCTTTGACCTCGACTTTGGCCTCGACCTCGACCTTTGGCCCGTGAGTCCACAATACTACCACGGTACCACAACCCGGTTTTAAAACGATAGATAAAATTTTTACTGCATATATATTTTAAAGAACAATTGAATATTAAAAAGTAAAAACTTTTGTACAGTAGTTTGATAGTTCATTAAAGAGATGTGCATTGCTACTGCAAATTTTGATATTGGCTGTCATAAATTATTCCGGGATAAGACAGTACAGGAAAAATATGATCTACACATAAAATAATGTACACTGATGGATTTAACAGAACTACAAACCTATGTACATTTACACTAGTAATAATACAACACAAACACATAGAAAACAAAATTGTGCATTATTACAAATAACCCTTTAACTGCAGATCTCACAATATATAATGATACTAATCAGTCTTACCTTTCAGGGGATTGAAAACAATCCGAAGATTCGAAAGCCATACCTTTACTTTGAAAGTAGAGTTGAAGATAAATTCTCCCGAGCGATTATGAAGATAAACTATAAACAATATTTTGAGTTTGTCCAAGTTTTTGTAGACAAGGACTGGATAGAAGTCTAGGGGCTACTATCTACAGGGCTTATGACCTGTCATTGACTGGTTTAAGTGGCCACTTTACACACTGTGTGTGAACAGGCGCGTCTTGGTGCCGGTCAATTTATTCATAACAAACTAAGTGTTCTCCTTTATAAAGGGAAAACGCATAGAAATCTTAGTTAGATTAATCAGACAATCAAACGGTCAGTTAGATTATTGGATAGTGAAAAATATAATATGAGTATATATAAGATTTTTTAATTCTAAAAATGTTCAATTACAGGTTACCGACGAAGATATTTTTAATTTTCAAACAAATATACATATAATAAAATAAATATAAAACAACATTGTTTGTAACCACATTTTTTTCTACTGACCGGTTTCAAAACTACTCAAGCTTCTTTATCAAGGTATAATTAACTTGACACTTTGGGTAGTACACGCAGTGTATCTCGATCATGTGTTACAGGAAAGTAAGGTGATCAGTCTTATGCTTCATATTTAAATAATTAGCATCGGTGTGATCTGCCGTTAAAGAATTGCTTATTGACTAATTCATGCAGTATTGCTAACAAACCAAAAACATATTGTAGTACATGAATCCAAACAGTTTTGTAGACTAAAAAGGTATTACTTTCATAGCATGCTGACATTGTCAAACTGAACTGTACGCAGTAAAATTTGAGTATTAAATGTGGTATTCTGTTGTCAGTTATTGGATCAGATGATATCAAAGTGTTTTGTTGTTAGTTATTGAATCTGATGGAGTCAAAACATTTTTTGTAAGTTATTGGATACGATGGAGCTAAAGTATTTTGTTGTTAGTTATTGGATCAGATGAAGTCAAAGTATTTTGTTGTTAGTAATTGGATTTGATGGGGCCAAAGTATTTTGTTGTTAGTCAATGGATTCGATGGAGCCAAAGCATTTGTTGTTAGTTAATGGATCCGATGGCCACATAAAGTGTCACCTACAGCGTGGGCCGCCTCTCTCCCGCCTGAGGAGAAGGTCGCACTGCGGCTGGCCGAGGTTGTGCGCAGTCGCGGGTTAACAGAGCACAGGTCATGGTAGATCTCCTCATCGCGGATCCGGTCGCAGTAGCTGGCGTACTCCGTCAGGTCCTCTTCTGCGGCCAGCGGCTGCTGGGGTCGTACGGGTGCGCTGGACGGTGGAAATGATAGGATAAAAACAAAGGAGAAATGGAAAATTAAAAAAAAACAAGAGATGGATTTTAAAAAAAAAAAAAGTCCATATAAAGCACCGAAAAACTTACTTAAAAATTTTTAACAAAAGAATAGCCAAAAAAAGTTCAATAAAAAGGATGGAAAATGAACAGAGCTTGAGTAAATAGGAAAAGTGATAGATAAAGGAAAATATAACAAAAAAAGAGTGAAGAAAAATGGAGAGTTTTTATAAAAGGATGTCCAAAAATGAAAAAAAAAAAAAAAGAAAAAAGGAAAATTGACAGGCCGAAAGAGCAACTGATAATGGAAATAGTAAAAAAATAAAAATAACAACGATGGTAAATTGAGATAGTAGAGGAAACACATTTAATAACAATGTTATGTCTAGGGAATTAAATGGTAGGTATGAGTAAATCTGTGAGGGCAGTTGGTGTTGAATTAATAGTTTGATAAAAATAAAAAACACAATGCTAATGGATCGAAAATAAGTTCCAATCCAAAATTCACATTGTACCCATTCATCAAAACATTTAGACATGCACAAATTAATTATAATAATTGTAGCAAAAAATATAAATACCTACAAACATAAAACTAAAACACTTAATACTGTGCTAAATACTTAATTCTAAAGACTGAAGCGTGAACAAATTTAGCTAATATTTTTCTTCACTAAAATAATGACAAAAATTCTAACTAATATTTATCTGCACTAAAACAAAAGACAATATTTCTATGTTTAAATTCAGCCAATGAAACCTCAGGTCGTATGGCGGGAACGTGCACGTAGCAAAGATCTTCGTAAATGGCTTCCACTCGCTCTTCAGAAGGTGCGATGTTTGGTATTTTAAATTGAACCCAGGGAGACTCTGCAGTGGCCGCCATTTCCGAACTATTAGCCGTTTCCTCCTCGTTTGGAATAAGCGCCATCGTGTCATCTTCGGATGCGTCAGCCCTGACATTTGTATGGGTAAACGCTCGTTAAAAATACTACTGGATAAAACATTACGAATGAGAAGACATGATTTAGACATACAAGGTAAAGGTTTTAATTATATTCTAACCAAAAATGCTATTTCAACACCATTTTTCATTCAATTTATTAGATTTTCCCGGCTCAGATGCAAATTGGGTTTTCCAAGTTTATTGTCTTGTGTCATTTGCACGTTGGAAAAGAATGCTAAGGATAGAAAAGAGTGTGACCGACAGTACTATTTCCATCACACCATTTCCCCGTAGATGTAGGCAGAGGATGGATCGCCACACACATCTTTTCTGACATACTTACACATTCATACATGCCCTTCGGTTGTGTCTGCTTTTGACATGACCAGACTTGATATTTTGGTTTATCTGATCATGCCACGTCCCTCTTGGTCGTCCTCGACTTACGGTTACCATTCATTCTTGCCATATATCTTGTGTGAACGACGCACAGCATAATAATCCAGAAAAACACTACGTGCATCTGAACAGCTATAAAATCTAAGAAATTTAATGTGTTTTGTACTATAACAAAGTAGACTTATAATTTTTATAATTTTTAAAAAAAATATTTTTATGATGAAAGTGGACTTTGGTGTTTTATTGGCGTAAAAAATAGCTTAAAGCGATAATTTCTGCATTTTTAACTTTAGCCACTTCTTCATCCCCACTACGGTACCATTTTACTAAGAACGGTCCCTTAAAGTAATCCCGCATACCCAACTAAAACGGCAAAAAGTGGACTCCCGTGTTTTATACTTTAAGGAACAGATATGTTTAATTATTTATAATATGTATATGTAAAAGCTCTATGGACGTAGATAAAGAAATAAATTAATATGCTGACTAGTGTCAAACCATGACTGTTCCTTTGTCAAAGCCTAAAAACAAAATTTTTAAAAAATGTGTAATTATTTTTTTTCAATAAACAAAAAAAAAATTAAACGATTGAACAAGTCATTGGTTCAAATATTAATTATAAAATTAAGAATGTTTGACAATATTGATTAGTACTTACATTGATTGTAGATCTCTATAAATGTCTTCCTGTGACTGTGTTCTCTGAGCAGAAAAACTCCTGTAAAAATATTGAACATGTTTTAGATATTATACTGTAAAAGACATTTTTGGTAATTGTATATATTGTTAAAGGAGCTCAATGTCTCTGGGTATGAATTGAACAAATAATTTGTGCTTTCCTTTTTCATAATCAACCTAACTTTCATTTCTAACCTAACCTAACCTTAGGTATTGTACTTATCAAATGTAGTATTAACAATCCTTTCTCTGTGACTTGAAAAATCGTCTTTAAAAAATCATCTTTCGGTGACTTGTATGAAGGGCGTCGAAGTTAAGTAATTTCTCAAAATAATGATAATAGCAATCTAAATTGACATTATTAAATTTATTTTAAAATATCATAGTGGAAAGACATTTTAGTAACTGAATTAATACAAGAAACCACAGTTTTAGGTCATGAAGAAGAATGACAATATTCGACATAAGTCCTCTGTATAATCTGCCAAACACACAGTGAAAAGGGCAATGAAAGCCGTAGAGTTAAATTGAATTAAAACCGCGGTTTACGAAATTGCATTTTTAAAAAGCAACTCGTTTTTGTAAAAAAATAGGTTTTTAGTATGAGGGAAATTGGATAGGAAGACCCAGTCATTAAAACTGTTTTCGGATAGGTGGAGGGAGTGCTTTCACTGTCGAAGTAGGACATGCAGGACTTACTGTTCAACTAGAGGTTAACGATAAAGTGGACTGTATTATGTAAACAAAAGCGAATATCATTCATTTTTGTAAAAGGTTGGAATATTTAAGAAAAGGAACGGAGCACGGGAGTGGACCTATCTTCAATGTGATATTGATGCACTGTTCTTCATTAGTAATACACTGAATGATGAAATTCATTGCACTATGAATTATTTTACTACTTTTGAGCATCCACCATTTTTCTTTCTAGGAGCATTAAAACCATAATCAATGTATGTTTATTCATAATTTCACTGTATTTTTTTTCCTCTTTTCTTTTTTATACTTTTGAATTATTTTACTTTGTTTTGGTTGAGGTATTATTTGTGTCTACTCTTTTATTATAAAAAATATTAACACTAATGTCTAAGCACCCGATGATAAACCATTAGTTCATTGATATAATATAAGTCTAAGGAAAAATAAATGATAGCAGGTGGACACCCAGAATAATTAAGTGGAGACCGTGGGCAAACCAAAGAAGTGTTCAAAGGCCACAGAAAAGATGGGTTAATGACATTGCCTCTATAGCCATGGATGATGAAAGCGGGTGATAGGAAGAAGTGGAGACGTTTGGAAGAGGTCTTTATCCAGCAGTGGAGAGATCAAGGTTAAAGAAGAAGAAAGAAGGGAAGAGACCATTGCAGGAGATTGCTGCGAGATATTGAATAGATTTTATATATATATACTATTAAGCGTGTTGTCCAGATGTTTATTGAAATATATGTTTAAGTAATAATTATAAATGTTTATTTTTGCATGCTTCCACTTTCCATTATGTTGTATCCCAACTCAACACAGGACTCTTGGCCTCATAGAGTTAGGGATACTTTATTATTTTTTTGTAATATATATTTATTTGTATAAATAAATATTTGAATATAGGTTACAAATTAAAAATACTTTAACTTATTTATTTGACCAATTAGCGCTCTCAACTCTGTTTCATTGAAAAGTTATGTATTGAATTTCTTTTGACTTATTTTTTTTAATGTACCTACACTTAAGAGAATATTTAGTTTTATAAAATTATGGATGGGTGGAATGGTGGTGTCAAAGTGGGAGGTCAACAAATATCAAATCTGAGATATGCAGACGACACGACACTGATTGCCAAAGATGAAACCGAGCTAGTAGAAGCCTTCATACGGATAGAGTTGGAGAGTGAGGCTCTGGGTCTGAAAATAAATAAAAGTAAGACAAGGCTAATGATTGTAGACAGAGATGGCAGTCTCATAAGAACAAGACAGATGCAAGACCTTGAACTAATAGATGACATTCGAGATGTGGTGTTGGAGAAGGCTGCTGCGTGTGCCTTGGACAGCCGGAAGGACGAATGCATCGATACTGGAAGAGCGCCATATTACAACTCGTCTATCAGTAATGTGTTTGAGAAGGATACTGTCTTTCTTTGGACATATTGCTAGGCGTGAGCCAGACAATCTAAAAATACAAAAATATCTGGCCGAGTTGAAGGTAGGAGAAGCCGGGGTAGAATTCCATATAGATGGACTGACTAAATAAAGGTGGCTACGGGGCTAAAATTTGATGAGTCAGTTTGTCGGGCTGAGGGCAGAGTGGAATGGAACAGACTAATCAGAAGTGTTCATGGTGATCACGATCCTCAGCATTGAGGGACCGACTTGGAAGAAGAAGAATAAATTATCTTTGCACCGCATAATATTTAAAAGTCTGAAGACGCCGTGAACGTGACGTGAAAGTGCTAATTGGTCAAACAAATAAGTGGAAGTGTACAAAGTATTTTTAACTTGTAACTTATATTCAAATATAAGTTATTATATCATTACAATGGAATTCCATCAAGAATTGACAGTAAATAACTTAAATCAAATCATTATTTTATTGTTTATCAGCGCAAGTATTGTTTACAATTTTATATTTTATAATGTAAAATGTTCCGAATCCAAAGTCTTTTGTTTTTGTATCTTGATGTTAAGGTAGGTACCGTGAGAATGGGTCGAGGAAAGGATAGAAATGAAAGGTATCGATAAATGGTGTTTTGTGCCAAACACCTGGACTTACTGTATTCCCTTGGAGCAGGCCTTGGGGCACTGGCTGAGGCGGGCCAGGGTGCAGAGTACCCGGTGGAAGTTGCTGAGGTCAAACAGCATAGACGGGTCGAACAGGTCGGCCTCCCGCAGCTGCAGGCGCTCGTGGCACGCCTTCAGGAACACGCGGATGTTGCGCAGGCACAGGAACTGTACACACAAACACGAGTGTCAATAAGTTGAATCAAAACTAAATCTAAACTTACACAGGTTCAATCTAAACTCACATAAGTCCGGTTTCAACTCGAGCAAGTTTAATCTCAACTCACGCAGGAACAAAAGTAATTCACCGAGGTTCTATCACAAATCACGTAGGTTCAATATAAACTAACAGTAGTCGGATGTTGGTCGTGAGAGGTAGGATTTTACATATTTTAATAGTCAAAAACTATTTTATATTATTTTAATGTTGCATTTTACGTCAAAAAAGTGTATTTTCCTGGTATACTTATGAAAATATTTTTTCAAGGAAGGGTGATTACGGAAGTTAAAATTAAATAAACAAAATAATTATTTTATTTTTTATATGCGCCTAATCTGGAAATAACTTATCTCTTGAATACACCAGAGGAAGTGATAGATGCATGTATAAAAAACAGGAATTTTACTTATTTAATTATAAGAGACACAGACTAAACTCAACATTGAGGGGATCTAAAAGCCCAGCATCCCGCAGCTGTAATAAAATCCTCGGGAACCCTGTGCCAGCTGCGCTTAGAGGAAAATTAACTAAATTATTCCTAAGGAATACAAACTCCATGCAGATAAATGAGCGAGAAGGATGTATGAACAAAGGTCAGCATGCCATCCCCACCCCTTGGATTCCCTTCAATATCTCTGTTTGATTTTAATAAAAAATACTAAATTCAGTAGTATGAAAAATAAAAGTATAAAATACACAGATTTGATTGGAAAATTTTATGGTTTGATGTAAAACTGGAGTATCAAGCTATGCTATACAATATTCGCTCCACATGGTGATTTGGTTTTTATTTTCAATTTGAAGAAGCAAAAACCTGAAAAAAACTCTTAAAAAATATCAAAGTCGTATTGTTTTTTCAAAATACAATATTTTATCTATAATTTCAGTCATTTATATTAGGCGCATATAAAATATAAAAGAAAATTATAAACTATACATAAATTATAAATCAGACTAACTCAGGCTTAGTCGTAGAGTGTAACTTTGAAAACAAAGATTGTTCACGTGATTTGAATAGAATTACAAAAAATCCTCTCCTGAAAATATATGTTTCAACTGAATGTTGAATATTGAAAAAATAGTCCTCAATTGGACTCTTTCAATACAGGCTTGACTACTTCAGATTTTAAAATAAATAACTTAATAAAACAATTATTTAGCTTATGTAAAACAACAAAATATCGTTGGTCTTACTTAAAACTTACTTTTGTTCAGGGGAGAGTAAAAACAGTTTTTACTTTAGTAACAAATTATAGCGAAGTTTTTTTTCAATACACATTAAAAAAAATAGTGTAACACTGTAAGAATATACAAGTTTTACACACATACAGATTATTTGAAGTCCTAACAAAAAATGCTAAAATATTGTCTTTGACCATTGTGGACTTGCGAGTTTTACAAGTTAGGGTGATGAATCTATGTATCTTTTGTAAACAAAAACATTGATTAATTAAAAAATATATTGAGATCTATTGACATTTCTTAGTAGAATTGCAGTATAATCACTGTTTAAATGCTAACACGTATTTTCAGCTTTAACTACTTCTTTATATTGACCAGTGACAAGGTTTTGTCCCAACCAAACTATTATATTATGTTAAAATAGAAAAAACTACCAAAGTGTAATTTATTACTTCTGTAATGATTACAGAAATTTAATGAAAATGATGGATAAGTTTTTCAATGACACAATAGTTAGTGACTTTGTTTTTACTCAATGGCAGAGAATATGATTTGGACATAAGTATTAATTTTTTCACAGCATGCACAGATGTCATGATCATGAAATAAATATGGAATAATGTGACTTGATTAATATTAAAATGTATATTTGAAAGCACTAAAGAGTAGCTATATTTTTATCCAAAACATTTTAGTGATAAATACTTAAATTAATAAATAGAAAAAAATATATATATGTGTCACCTGCAATAAATTTCTCAGCAGACTAATTTTATACCTACATAAATTGAAAAGTTGTAACAATATTAATTATTTTTACACTATGTATGTGCATAAATACTACTGTCAGTTTCGAGAGTATGTCTGTCAGAATTTGTATTTATTTTGTAAAGGCAAAATAACAAATACAGCATTAAGTATTTCATTTATAATTCAAAGTAAAAAAGCTATTATTTAATGAGAAAATGACTTAAATCTATTGTGTTTATATTAGCCACACAGAGAAATAGCCTTTACTGGTGTTCTATATCTAGTACACACTGCCGGCAGAAATTTGAAATGCTTTAAGGATCAAAGAGTAAATTGTTCAAGAGAGAGAAAAGAAAATTTCAAAATAATGTGTTTCTTTTTTAAAAAATCCCCTGACTGACCGAGCCATCGAAAGAGTTGAGAATTTTAAATATCTAGGATTGTATGTAAGGGGAAATTGGAGCCTTTAAAAGAGCTGGGGGTGCAGCTAGCAGTGGCGAGCCGTGATTTATTTTATAGGTAATCTATTAAAAATGTTCAATAATTTGTACTACATATAAAGTACTTACATAACATGTAAGTAATGTAATTATAAATGACTATTTTTTTTGTGGTTCTGTGAAAATCAACTCAAACAACAATTATTATGAATCACGCGATATACATAGTTTTATTCTACACTATTTTAATAGAATACTAAAATTGTACAAAAGTTTATTAACAAATACCACAATGACATTCAGCAGATATTTACATCATGATCTGTCATTGACAGTACTGTCAAGACTTGAGCACTGGCCGATTTCTTTTAAAATGAATAATACCTAAAACGGCCACTGCAAACGCCACCTGTCCTATGTGATACATAATATGTCAACGGTATCCCATCAAAGAAAAATAGTCATTCGGAAATAATGTTCGAAATACTAGTTTTCAAATAAAGAATCTTCTAAAAATATTTGTAATCTGGAAGTTTGTTATAGTACTAAAAAAGCCGACTTGGGTTAAAGATGAAAAATACAGTGTACTTTTTTGTCTGGAAGAATAAGCTGAGGTAATCGGCTAGTTTCATCGTTCAGTGAGAATGGACTGGGCGCTGGCGCTGGGCACACTTCATAGATATTTTTTGTAGAAAGATATAAATGGTGATTTATAATAAATAACGATTATTTTATTTATTTTCCCATAAACATGGTTACTATAAATTATTATTATTAAAAGTCAAATATGATGGTAAGCTGTGCATAACCACTTACTTTGACGATTCGCCCCTGGCAGCTAGGAATAGCAGGCGCAGTTCATAGTATAAAGGCTGTATGGAGATGGGATATTTACTTGGTGAAAACCAAATGCCACCTATATCCAATCTCTTTTTAAAATTTCTAAATGTAAAACTAAATCTTTTCAAAATTCATTTGTAAATAGAACCTGCCATATGTGTAATCAGAAATTAAATTGTATTGATATTAATAACATATCTTTAACTTCTTTTAAAAGTGAAATTTCCAAAAATAATTCAAGTTATGATGTTGCGCCTTGAATCCGCAGCCTATATTATGCAGGTGATGTGCAGTTCTGTATGTAGGCACATAATAAATGAACACTGTATGGTCAACTATATTTGTATTATTTATTGTAATGTGCAACTGTGTGACCAATATTCATTTACATTTCTAGTAATATTATAAGTTTTGTATGATTAGTTATTTTATGTTATGTATAATTTTTATGTGACAACATTTACAATAACAATATTATGTGGAAGCCTCTAATTGGACTTTATGATATGTATTTATGGTATAATTGATTCTTATAAATGTATAAATGTCTGTTGGCTTTCCAATGAAATAAAATAAAATAAAATAAAATATAACGAGTGTATAACACCTATTCTCCGCTACAGATGCAAATCATGGCAACTCACTAGGGCCTAAAATCAATCCATCTGAAGATTTGAGAATTTTATGTAACCGGGAGTGCTTGTAAAGGAAAATTGTTTTTAAAAATAGCTGGCAGCTAGGATTAGCAGATACTGATTTTCACAGTATGAAGATTGTTTCGAGATCAGATGTATAAGTTATCTTCATTGTCATATACCGTGTACTCGATGGTGGATAGGGTACTACACAAGAACACCAAATGTAAATATTTCAATCATCTGTTACATGAAGATAAGGTGATCAGCCTTACGCTCCAGGTGCCAGTCCAGGGACAGTGAAATATTGACGTGTAAAACAGGAATCGAACCCAAGATCTCAAGCACGGTAGACGGATGCGCCAACCACTCCACCACGAGGCGGAATCATATTTACTCGTTTTCCTTTTTACGATTTTTATCTGAGAGTAGCTGATGAGTGGAAAACACTTATCCGGGGTTCCGGTTCTATTTCACACACAGAACTGTATTTTCATCCGCTTGAATGTTGATTTATAATTTCGAATCCGTAAACGCTCTGTTTATTAAAAACCACATCAATACATCGACATAACTAACACAAATCTATACACGTAGATCTGCACGAGTAAGAAAATATGGCTGCCGGAGGAGACCATACAAATGCATTCGGCATATAACATAATAAGATATGGCTCATTTCATTAAGTAAGTACTGATTTAAGTCAAGTAATTTTAAATTTTAGAAAGAATAATAATTGTCATTGGTTGAAAAACAGTTGGCCTCTTTTTTTAGTTCTCTTTTTCACTGGGTTCGCTATTATGATAGATTTAAATATTTTGAAATTAGAACATACTTACGATTTTGTTTTTTAAGTCAATCAAACACATCGTAATATTGATATTATTAGAATAAGTAACTACTTAATGTAGTTTTACATAATATTTATGTAACTCTTTATTATGATGCACTGATTCTTTTAAAAATGCATTTAAAATATATAGGTACGTGGTAAAACTAAATGAATGCAATCTACCATTTATGTAGCTAAAAATGTGACTCGGGAGTTGTTATAGAGCCGAGCAGATGTTCCATGACTTATTACTTATAGATAAACAAAGTGAATGACAGCTATTGTATTTGATGGCAAATATTTGAACAGTTTTTCAAGATGTTTCAAGCCTTTAGCACTAAAAATAATAAATTCAATCAAATTTCCTCACCACATACAACTCCTTTTCCTATCCGAAGCATCAAACATTACAAAGTGTTAAAAAATCGTCAAAAATCAAACCGAAATATTCATATGCATAAGTGGATGTTTAGTCTAGGTTGGGTTTGACAGTTGTAAATTCGACATTTTCGTTTAAAACGGAAACCCAAGTAGACGATTATCAATGTTTTGGTAAACATGACGTCAATTACTGGGGAAAACATTAAAATGGGATATGTAAAGAGAGATTCTGCGTATGACATTGAACTTTTACTAGGAATTGAGTCCACGAACCTGAGCCATCTGCGGCCTCATGTTTACGTCCTTCATGTCTACACTTCCAGGATCGATAACATTTAGAAGATTGCAGAGTAACACTCCATCCCTGAGGGTATAGGCCAAATCCTGGATGGTGCTTTGGGGCCAATTCGCCTTGTGGTCTGGCCGTAGGAGACCGCATCTCGTTAACCATGAAGCACATTCTCTCCACAATTCTTCACCCCCTGTCGCCATTTTCACAGGTGTATAGTATCACATAACACTGATTATGTTTTTTACAATTCTATTTATATTCGGATCCCATTAATAAATACGGGTTAATTGATCATTGACACACAAATTCTACAGCAAACATCACCAAACACCACTTTTTGACAACTTAATCAAGTTCGTTCGGATATCAATTAGTTTCTCTTATGTCAAAAAATACACTACGCCTATTGGTTGGTTCCATTTGTTCCCTGTGTCGATTGGTCGAAGCTTTATAAGGACGATGTTGAACTTAATTCAACGAACGAAGCGATAGATTGACAAAATATTTTCTTATCTTTCGCCATGTTGTGATGGTGAATGTAACTAAAAATACCGCCATTTTTTGAATGCTTAGATTCAAACATTAAAATTTGTGGGTTTTGCGAATTAGATTTCATATTTTTTAATGAAAACATTCGAAATATTCACCTATAAAATAAAGGAAATCCCATTTATAAATTAAATTAATGAAATGACGATTATTAACAATTATTAATAAACTCAATGCAGATAAAATAAACGAAAAATACATTTAGAATTTGCATTCTGGCTTTAAATCAGTCTGTAGACCATAAAATACTACAATAAAATGTAGAAATCGAACCTAGGACATCATGTATGGTAAATAAATTTCCTAACAATGCGGGAATTCAGTGCAATGGGTAATTTATTTATTTATTCAAATTTTTCTCTTAAAAACCATAATTAGTAATAAAATAATTGTATATAAAAAATGTTTTTGATTATTTAAAACACCCATTCATTTGTTGATTTTGAAGAGACATCACTATCGTTCAAAGTAGTTTATTTTAATCAAAATATTTTTTATGATTTTTTTATACAGTTTCGAGAAACTTAGCTGTACAATTGTACAGCAAAAATAAAACACCGTAGGCTGAAAGGATAATATTCCACTTTACTGTCTTTCGATACCGAGCTTCCTCTACATCCATACATCTTCTCACCCATGCACAATGATTATTCCATTATTTGACGTGTCCATCTTCAAAGTATTCATGCCTTTTCATTATTTTTTCCATCTAAATTGTAAATCTTTTTAGCCGTTTTTAGCTGTTTATTCGCTCTACACCTCCAAACCAATGCAGCGTCCTTTCTTGATTTTGTCAAAAAATGTTTGTCGCCTTGCACAATGCACGGATCACAACATTTGTGGACAGCAAATAAAATCGTTGGAGGATGCTTTAAATCAAATTTACATCCTTTATTAACTCATATCAACACGTGCAGCGGTACTGGGTGCCGCTTTTTTAAAAATAACCCGGCGAATTCAAGCCGAATCACCAGTAGGGCCATATGTCGTAGTTCATTATTCGCACTATAGATTGAAAGTGCTGCAGGTTAAAAACTGTTAGGTAACTGGATGTCTGTCATCGAGTGTCAAAGTAGGAAGGTCCAAATTGTTTATGTTTCAAATAGAAATATAATTCTATTTTATTATATCAACCAAGTCTAAAAAACATAAAATGTGATAATTTCATTTGATAAATTCATTACTAAATTAAACCTCAATAAGGAAACATGTGTAGCTTTCGGAGATTTTTTATTTTCGGAGTTTATTTAAGTAATGAGCTTAAATGTTTTATGTGTAACAGTTCCTTTTTTTCCAATACAATATTATTCAGGTAGACACCTACGATTATTTAACTGACAGTTTTTTTTTAATTTTACAAAGTTAACAATACTTGAGTACCTAAGTATTGTGTGATACTTTTTGACGCTCAGTTATCTTTTAATCTTCATATAGTGAATCTATGTAATGACTCCCTTAAAATGCTTGGTTTTGTTCTTAGAAATGCCACGATCTTTTCTAACACTCAGATTATGAGGACATTGTATAATTCCTTGGTAAGAAGTCGTTTGGTCCCCACATGAGGCTCGATACTCTTTAATGGTGGAGAGAGTGCAGAAGAAATTTCTGCGCTATCTGTACCTAAAAGAGTGTGGATATTATCCTTGGCTCTTCCCAACCGACATTTTACTGGGGATGCTAGGCTATCAGTCATTATGGAGGAGGAGGGACGTTCATTTGAGAGTTCACTTTTTCCAGGTGATTGGTGGTCGCATACACAACTCAGAAATTCTGATGGATGTAGGTCTGTTCGTACCTGATAACTATTATCGACAAAAAAAGCATCGATTGTTTTACTTACCACGATGCAGAACCAACCTGTCAATGGTTATGCCGGTTGGTAGAGCAATCTTGCTACTTAATTACATCGCCTCGGATGACGACATATTTCACGACAGTGGGCCTTCCCTTAGGAAAGCACTTTCTAATTTTTAATTTTTCTTTTTACATTTTGTTATATTATTTTAATAACATAAGTATCTACTGTAATTTGTGATCTATTATTGCATTTAGAATGAATTGTGTCTTTTTTTCTGTAATGTTTTAAATATCTGAATAAATAAATGAAAACACTTTTTTTTTTTAATTTCTAAGTATTGTGTAACGCTTATCTTTATTCTTGAGTTAATTTGACGCTACTAACACTGCCTACTTGTTTTGTGAATTTGGAAAATATTCATACATTACTGTTTTATTTTATTTTGTATTGGTCATACATTTTTTATTTATATCTTTCATACTCAATTACGGTGATTTGATGTATCAAATGTATTTTTGTGGTTTTTTATTTAGATCTCCTAATCATCCCGTTACAATTTTTCTCATTGAAAACTCATCGGTGAGAAACGACTCAAAACAATTTGCGGTACGGAGTGCCACGCAGGTGTACTAACGTAGCTAAGGGTTAATTTTACGAAAAAAGTTTATAACTAAAAAAACTAAGTATGCATCTATCTGATTTAGTATTTAAAGAAGTTTGTATAAATACAGCAAAATAATTTCTCAAAAAGAACAAAATATACAAGTTTTTATAGAGAAAAATATCCATATGTAACAAGATTTCCCTTTAATTTAAGCGTTTATGTATGGTTGCAACACAAGTGCAGTACAAAATCATTATTCTTTCTGGGGAAAAAAGAATAATTAATTATCTGTCAAAATAAAAGGTATTGAAAATATAAAAGTATTTAAATTCAAACTAAAGGATCATATAAAATCCACTCCATCCTAAATTCCAAGCTGTATTCATCGATTTTTGTAATAATAAATATGTATTTGGATTGTTTTTAAAATAATAAAAAAAAGTGTAATAACTCCCTCTTGTTAACACCAGCATCCTTTTCCATTAGAGGTAGAAACGTTGAGTAAAAAATGTATAAATATCATATTTATATATATCAAGAAAGATAATTGTAAAACTTTTTTGATAAAATAAATTTAAAAAATAAAACAACAGGAACGATGCTAGATTAGATCTGCATCTAATCTGCGGTAACAGGGAAATATTGTAGTGGCAAAATACCTTTTAAATAAATAAGAAAATAGAGTAAAAAATGTTTATTTCACTTATATGACTAATCATACACTTATTTACACAGATTAAATTTCTAGACAGTTGTTGCATAAAATGGAAGTACATAATTCATACAAATATGCATTTATATCCAGCGGAAGCTACGAAAGAATCAAAGGCAGCCACGACTTAGGCCGTGCTAGATTCACACCAGTAATATAGCTAACGCAATACAAGTTGAGGCGAACAAACAAAGAAAAATGTGCATATTGGCGTATATGTATAGGCTTCAGAAGGCTACAATGTTGTTTCATAGCGAGGCACGCGTTCATGGGACATCAACATAAAAGTATAAAATTAAAGTATCAATTAATTATTAAATCATTCATCATAATTTAAAATCGGGTTGTGGTCCCGTGGCTAGTGTCTCGGACTCACGGACCAAAGGTCCGAGGTTCGAATCCCACTCTACCCCAATGTGATTCCATTTTCTAATAGTGAGTTATTTACAACTCGTTGAAAATGGCCCTCAAAATGAAATATTTGGGTAAATCATAAGAACGCAAATTTTTCTTTTACAAAAACAAAAAATCATTCTTCTTCACACTCAATGGTGCATAGGGCACTGCACTTATAAATCAAAGGCATTGTATTATTTACGATTAAAGCATTAACATTTTAACTAGTGTTAGTAAATATTAGTACATATATAACCACTTAGTGACTTTTTTAGTTGTGTTTTTTAGTGATTACATACTAATATTTACTAACATTAGTCAAAGGCATTGTATTATGTATCTGTTACATGAAGGTAAGGTGATCAGACTTACCTTTAAAATCAACATTTCATGTCGACCTTGCTAGGAATCGAACCCAGGATCTCAAGAATGGTAGACAAACGCGGCAATTGCTACACAATGAGGTGGACTTATCCACTCGATTTCTCGCACGCCTTGTATTTGAAAACATTCGGCCAGATTTCTGATTTTATTTTAAACATAGAACTTTATTCTTCTTCTGCTGGGACACAGACAAAACCTTTACAGAAAACTCCTTTAAATTCGGAAGTCAATTCGTTACAGCTTAGAATTTTTTTTGCGATGTGTGGATCTGAAGAGGCAAAAAGACCTCTTTCAGGCTTTCGATGTTTGCGTCTCAACTTAGGTTGCGTTACCTGTGCCTACATAAGTTGTTTATATTGTAATAATCTACGTAGGCATTTCCATTCTGGTGAGAAAATCTCTCGCTTGTCTGACAGCTGCGTGGTTTTTGCTTTCACCGGCAAGAGAGCGCAATGATTCCATATACTGCTCGATGTTCTGTTTTGACGCCCCATTCAAACCACCTACAATAAGGAAAGAACAAAATATTAACATTTTCACCCCTATTTAAATTACTTAATCTAATGTACATTATCATCATTGAACCCTTATCTGAGCTTGATGGTGCATAGGGCACTGCAGTATATCTTGATCATATTTTGCACGAAGGAAAGATGTTCAGTCTTACGCGGTGCCAAATAAATCTTAATAAAACCCTAAGCGGTAAAATGCAGTACTTGCCTACAAACATTTGGATTATAATAAATTGTAAATAATCAATAAATATTTATATTTCCGCATTCAGTGATAAGGCACTACATTTGTATTCCAATGAGTGAATTTAGTTGTTTTTAAAAAATATATGTTTGTATGTATCGTATTATCAGCGCTATGATTTTTAAAGTTTTGTATTTTTGAAATTACTTCCATGTGACGTCTTAAGTTCTCTTCCCCTTCTTCTCGATGTGATTGGTCAGTTACCTTACTGTAAACCGGAAATCTGTCACAACTCTCTTATCATTGGTTGATTTGGAAGAACTACACAGACAATAGATGATGGATTTAATCAAAATTGGATATGTTTTTTTTAATTTCTTAAAAATTAGTCAAATTCACTTGATCATATAAAACTCGGTTAAATTTAAAATACTTTATTTTACAGTAAAACCCCTGTTTTACGTTTTTCAAGGGAGCAACAAAAAAAGTGTAAAACTGAGGAAAACTTAAAAGTGAGGAAATGAAAAATGTATGGAAAAAATGAAATTTCATTAAAATATAATAATTGTACAAGACTATACTAAATATACTGCAGAAAAATTGTAAGTGTCATGATTGGGGATTATTCATATTTACCAATCATATAATTACAAATATTTTGTATTTTTTCAAACAAAACTGCAATGTGTTATTTTTTATTGAATTTAAAAAAATACATGCATAAATAATTTTATCTTGGTACTTAACTTTAAAAACAAGAAAGTAAAAATTTGAATTTGCATAAAATGCATACGATTTTTTCCCTAAATATTGGGAAATTTTATTTATAGGGAATATCTTTTTTTGGAAATTTTATTTATATGGTATCACTTTTTTAGTACGGCACCACAAAATTTCAACTGTCATTTACATCGCGGACTGTTTCACACTTTTATGATAACTGTTTAAACTATCTCCTTTTCACATTATGTGTGTATAACAGCAAATAATATTTATATTGCCAATTTTTTTTAACTTTCCGCATTGTAATTTATTGATGTAAAGACTTCATTCTTCCTAAACATGAGTCATAAGACACTTAAACAAAATGGTCAATTACACTGCACCTATTTTGAATTTAGTTTGAGACAATAATTTACACATTTTTTTATTTAGGATACTGTTTAATCTCCTATTATTTTATTTATATAAAATACATTTAAATCGTTCTTAACATCTAGATCTTGTTTTTTAATAAATTAATTAAATTGTAATAATATGTTAAAGAAAACTTTGCTTGCGAAAAATTGTTTACGTCATATTATGTGATATTAACCGATACATACATAGTAAAGATAATAATTAATAATAAGGCACAAGTACTTTTGTAGTATATTAAGTAAGTACATTGTAAAATATTTATATAGAGAAGATTTGAATTCACAGAGCCTGGTGTTTGAAATTTGTACAATAAATATAAATGTACATGGAAACAGAGGATGAAGATAGGAGTGTAGCGTATTATTGACCTTGCTTTTAATATGCAAGTACAATAATACTGAAATTCCCCCCAATTTTGACATTTGTGCACTTATAATTGGGTGAAATATATAAATGTCTTACCCGGAAGCGAAACACTACCCAGTCCTCTGACCAGTGTGTCTACCAGGGTGGTGAGGTGTCCTCTTAGCATTGTGGTGCGAGATCTTTGATTGGCCGAGTCGGTTCTGGATCTTTCTACTGCCCCGCGCATATTCTCTATATGTTTCTGTAGAATGGCATTCTAGAAAATTCCAACAATAGAATGATTCAAATTGGTTAGAAATGTAAATATTAAGGTAAAAGTTTGATTAGAGATTATTGTCCTAAATAAAATAAACTATTAAATGCCCTATACATGTCCAGACAGATAAAGAATACAATTCTGTGTGAAATAAAACCAGAATCCCGGAGAAGCGTTTTAAACTCGACGGCTATTCTCCTCCACTCGAGTAGACTCCCTTTTTCATATTTTTTACAAGGGAGTAGTTATCACTAAAGTCCGAGAAAGGGCACAGCAACCTCCTATAATGAGTGTTTTGAGGATGCAGCAATGGGCCTTGCTTGGACGCATGCTGCGGATGCATCAAGAGAGCCTTAACCCGAGTTGCCTCTTTCTCACACCTACGGGCATCTGCCGTCCCGGAAGATCGTCGATGACGATCTTTTGGGTTTATTCGGCAAAATTAAGGGATATGGGAGGCGAGTGCTGGCTAGCAATAGGGTCTGCTGGAGGCGTCTGGTGTTGTACACATGCTCCATTTAGGAGTGAATGTGGAAAAATAAAGAAGAAGAAAGAAGAGTAAACATCAACAATAGACAGACTAAAAAAATCACTGAATTTAAATTAATGTGCTGATCGGTTTCAGTAAAAGACTGTTAATGTGTAGTGTAGAATAAAAGAGAAGATCAATTATTTTAATTAAATTAGAAAAAAAATAGGGCATAAATAAATTGGATATACCAACCTGTTGCTCATAGTCTGTATTAGCCTTCCGTAGCTGCCGAAGTTCTGTCTCGCGTAGCTTGTTGTGCTGTAGGAACTGTTCTGTGAAGATCGGTATATCTGTTTCCCTCTGGTTTGGGTCCATTCCCCCTCTCATGGAGTCATGGGATCCCAGTACGCTGGATGGTGGAGTAACGGTAGACTGAAACCAAAGATAGAAACAGAACATTTTACTTTAAGGGTGGATAATTAGAGTTGACTGTGTAGAAACATCAGTAATAATTGTGGTTGTCTACTGGTATGTCTTAATGAAACTGTATATTAATTACTTTCTCCCTTTTACTACCTTTCTTGTATACTTCACTGTTTTATTATAAATCTTTTATTCTTTTTTCACTATACATTACTTTTACTGAGTTTAACCATAACAATTAACTATGTTTTATTTCTATTATATAACTTTGTATTTAACTTCAATTTTGTACAATTTGGCTACAGCCATTAGTTATAATAATAAATAATAATAACAAAACTTCCATATTCTTTTTTAAACTCTTTGAATCACAGTGGTATATTTTTTTTATATTAGAATTGCGGTAAACACTAATTAAAACATTGATAAAACTTTTTTTTTTCATTTTTTGTTTCATTTAATATAATATAAAGTTACAAGATTTTAACAAAAAGAAATACATAATAAAGCCAAATTACAGAAACAAAAAAACAAAACGAAATACTACACCACAATAGACATTACATTTTCACTAATATAAGTCACTAGCCTCCGACTGATAAGAGTTGTTTACTTCCTTACTAGCATGGGGGTAGTCAAATTTATACCACCTGGAAAAGCGTTTTCCATTGTTTAATTTAAAAAAAAATTTAATAAACTCATAAATCAAAGAAACAATAGTAATTTATTATTATTTATTAAAATAAAAAACTGTGTAAGAGTTAAAAACATTGGCCAATTTCCAAAATTTACCTTGTCCAGTATGTCTTGTCTTTAATTTATCAAAAATGTACTGAGTGTGCCATTTTACGGCTTAATAAAGGAAGCACATAAGCCTTAAAAAAAAATCAAAAACTAGTATTTTACAGTCTGTATAGCGGCTGAAAAACATTGTCGAATTCCAGAACGCATCTTGTCTGTCTGCTCTCCATTATCATGTTGTCTTCTTCGAAGATATATATTTTGTTTATTTTTGTACTTATTCTACAATAAATATGTATAAGTAATTAACTAAACATAGTTATATTTTCTCACCTTAAAAACTACTTTTGAAAATTACTATAATTCATCTTGTTCCTTTAAAACATTCCCTAAGTGCAACATGTCCATAAAACAGTTACAAAAGTCATCTTTTCCATGACATATCTTAAAATAAACAGTCAAAAACTATCTGTCACATTAAAGAAATGTTGTGATTTGAACTCTTTATTTAAAGATTTTAATTATTTTTTAATACAGAGAGAGGTCTATACTTATTTTTTATGACTATCTCATTACAAAGCAAGATGGAAAAGATGAACTTTGGAAATGGGTGACTTGAGTATCTTAATACGGAATCAAATACTGATTTGAGTCTACTGATTTCACTTATTTTTTTCAATTGTCGGACAATTGTTTCGTCTTTGGGGCATTTTCAAGCTAATGTTTTTTTTAAAAACGTATAACAAGCAGTACTCACGGCGGGTATTCCAGGCTTGGGTCTATTTGAGGCGAGCAGTGGTGTCACACCATGTGCATTAGTGTTAGTTTGGGCATTGGAGGCAACACCATTAGCTAGACCCGTTGGAATAGGATCTGTCGATGCATTCTCTGTAAAATATAAAGATCAATAATGGTCATTTTTGCTTGACACGTAATAATACACTCGCAGGGGTGGAAAAAAACTTATTCTAGAAAGATCTAGAGATGTGAAAATATCAAGTTAGGAGAATAGTTGTTTTTCAGAAACAATGTATAATACATCTTTAATGTTTATTGTATAATAATGTAGGAAGAAATTATTATCGATGCAGTTTTTGCTGTTTTATTCTGTTTAAAACTAATTTTCCTAGTACATTTATTTGTAAAACTGATTGAAATGCACATACGTGACATTGGCGTTGCATTTGTTTAAGAAAATGCACAGAGAATATAAAATCTGTGTTATATGTATTATACGAAAGATACAATAAAAAATCATTTTAATACATTTCTTATTAAGTACATGACAAGTAAGTACAAAATGTGATTTTGTTTAGTGTAACTGTTTTTATAAAAGATGTAGCATCTTTATTATTTTACTAAATTATCTTTCTTTTAATGCAGGGAGAGTGTTTGATAATTTGGAAAAACTTCTCAAACTCTCAAAAACAAAATAAATTTTCAAGAGAAGCTTTAAAGATTTATTTTTTCTAAATAAAATATTTGCATTCTGGGGATTCACAAATTTTTCAATTTTGGCGGCCATCTTCAATGAATTGTACATAACTTTCTATTATAAAAAAGAAATCAAGTTGTGGTAGAGCGGGGATCGAACCTAAGACCTCTAAACTGTGAGTCCACAATACTACAAACCTTAATTAAGGTTTTTCCAATAAACATTATTTGTCCTCAAATATAATAGATTTAAAATTCTAAATATGAACATATCATAACATTCTTTTTTTTCTCAATATAGTTGGGCATGTTTTATTTCATAAAATTCAAAGCATAATGTTCCGTTCCAAACACTACAGTTTTTCACCTTTTTTGAAAGGCACCGTGAATTTTAATTGTGTAATTAAATTGCAATAAAAAACATGCATATTAAACAGCAATAAAAAATCAATCATGTTTTGAAAAAAAAAATTCATTTATCATATAAAGTTTACCATTGTGATTATCCACTTTGGCTTGTCTTTGCCTCTTGGGGGGAGGAGACCCTATAGATGGGCCCCCTTTGTTAGCTTCAGCCCCCTTACGGTCCAGCTGTTGTTGTCGGAAAGCTCTGTACGAATCAGTCTCCTTGTAAAGAGACCATTCTTTGATATACCTAAACATAAATTATCCAGGGTGAAATACAATTTATTTATTTATTGTGGATAACTTATATAGCGCCATTTTCGTAATAAAATACCTCAAGGGCGCTTTACATGGTGATTCTATTGTTATTTTTTTATAACTGCAGACATAATAAAAAAATTATAACCAAACCCCAGCTGGCATGAACTTGTGACATTTCCAAGTAGTTCATTTTTATGAATTTTTTCACGCAATCAACCTCAACTTTACCATACAATGAAATGTTCTAATTTTACCACTTTTTATATCTAATTTCCCGTAGCAATGAACTTCCTCATTGGGACCGCGGCCGTGGTTCCTAGATCGATAGGAAGAAGCATAGGGACATGATGACGATGATGTTAGTAAATACCTCTCGCGATCCTGCTCAGCTGCGTCAAGATACTGTTGTTTTTCCAGCACGGGCAGTCGGCCCCACTCGCTCGCGAGTCTCCGAGTCACTTCTGCAAACCCGAGTCGAGGGTTGGCGGCTCGGAGAGTCTCCCTTCGCTCGTTCAGATAGCGCACATACCCTGGAAACATTGTTGAATTTAATTTTCTGTATGAAAAATTTTATATTCAGATTGAAGATTGGATGGAACAAAAGACATCTCGGCTCTTTGACTTCACAAAAACAACAGATGGAATAATTGAAATAATCGGAATAAGAATGTTCAAACATAGGCAGAATGGTGAATGTTACACAGTGTGTGTAAGGTGGCCACTTAAACTGCCTGATAACAGATCATACGCCCTGTAAATGCCTATACTTCTGTCATTTTTCTTGTCCAATATGTTCTCCATCTATCATAATATGTTTATTTTAATTTATTACGTTTTAAAAAATAAAATAGATTCAAATAACTCAAGATATTTACGGGGCTTATGGCCTGTCATTGTTTGATTTACATTACCTAATATTTATCTCTTCAAAGTTTAACAAATTACAACAGGGATGGAGAACACCTTAAATAAGGGAATATGGAAGTCTAGGCATTTACAGGGCTTATGACCTATCATTGGCTGGTTTAAGTGGCCACTTTACACACTGCGTAACATTCACCATTTTGCCTGTGTTTAAACGTCCATATTTCTTCAATTCTTCCATTTGTTGATTTAAGTGAAGTTAAAGAGCTGAAACCTTTATTGTTAAGAAGAGATTCATTTGACTGAATTATTTCACATACTAGGCAACGCCTGAAAACAATTTTTCAATTTTTAAACTTCTTGGACCAGTTGGTTTCATTACAATATATGAGTTAGTCCTCTCTCTTCTTAACAATAAAGGTTTCAGCTCTTTAACTTCACTAAAATCAACAAATGGAAGAATTTAAGAAATATGGACGTTTAAACATAGGCAAAATGGTGAATGTTACACAGTGTGTAAAGTGGCCACTTAAACCAGCCAATGACAGGTCATAAGCCCTGTACATTCCTAGACTTCCATATTCCCTTATTTAAGGTGTTCTCCATCCCTGTTGTAATTTGTTAATCTTAATGACTCCCGGGGGGGTGAATTCAGTCTTTTGTCTACGAACATTTGGACAAACTCAAATATTGTCTTCGAAGTTTGTATAAAGAGTAAAATAAATTACTATTTTGAAGATACACTTTAGTTGTATGATTATAACTATTGTGGTCTTTCGGGAAGGCCTGGTATACGTGTTTTGTTATAAAAAAAGTCTAATGTCTTTGAGCGCTCAAAAAACCCATATAACAATGAAATCTGATACCTGTGAGTGGTTGCCGAGGAGCAGTCATATCTCTTAGAGCCTTAGCTTTCCTCTTTTTCCCTTTAGCTTTCGGAACAACAGCGGGTTTCGGTTTTTCCTGGACAACTTCCACTAAAGGGTTTTCCTTAGCTGGTGCTGGAATTTCTGGATCTGGTGCAGAAACTGGAGGAGGTGGTTCATTTGGAGCTGTGTTAGGGGTTTCTTGCTCGGTGGCCATTGCAAGAAATTGCAGTTTTATTGAAGATTATTATTTATATTGAATTTATAAACAATGCAATTCACCGCCACTATCCGAAAAACTATGTATTGACTTTTCTCAGCTTTTTCTGTGGTTGACCTGACAGATGCCATTAGTGTATAGTTTATGGTACAGGGTGAGCGCATATCTATAATGGTCTATCTACGAACAAACAAGGACTTAACTATTTATTATGTAACAAAATATTTATTTATACATATTTTTACTTGATACTTTTAGTGTTAGATGTATAAAAGGGGAAATTTAGAGTATTCTATCCCCCCAATCGAAAAGTCTTAGAGAGATAATTCATCTAGATAAAATGAAATATGAAAACCTAAAATAGTTTTGATTATGAATATGTTCATAACTGTGTTTTTTTTATTTAAACCTTAAAATGAGAGATAATTAAAATAATTAAGTCAGGCCAAAATCCAAAACAGGTCGATGAGAATACTAGGTGACCATTAAGCTCTTTTATATTTCTCTAGAACATCCCTCATGTGAAATTTATGAATACGCGTTTCCATTTTTTGTGTGGTGAAGAACTGATCAATCTCGAAATGACATAATTTGTTTGGATCAATTTAATGTTGCTAATTACTGATTTTCCTATTTCACACTGATAAATATCCCCAAATCTTTATGAATTCACACATTCTTTTTTCAATACTGTCCGGGTTTGGGTTAATAATATATATAATACAGATCCATTATATGTGAAATAGAACCAGAATAACGGCCGAATGTTTCCGACTTAATGGTTAATCGCAGATTAAAACCCTAAAAATGGAAAACGATTAAATATAGATCCGCCTCATGGTGAAGTGTTTGGCGCGTTCCACTACCATTCTTAAGTTTTTGTTTCGATTCCTGAGAAGATGACTTTGAAGTTTTTTTATTTATATATATTTTTTATATATAAAGGGTGATTTTACACTGTAATATTTCGCTATCCCTGGACTGGCACCTGAAGCGTAAGACTGATCACCTTACCTTCCAGAACCTAACAAAAATTATCCAGATACATTGGAATTAGACTAGGTACTGGTTTACTGATTTCTAGGTTCGGTGCCTTTGCAGGATAGGTTCCTCAACCTCATCCTCATAAAGAAATGATAGTTATGATAGCGTTTTATCACAATCACCTTCTACCGTATTTAAATAAAAATTTAATATTCCGAATTTTTAAGGCAATTAATAAAGAAGCATTCTAATGGAGTGAACTTTGTAAAATTGGTATTAAAAACGACTGTCTATTGTTTTTTTGAAAATAACCTAGAAAATCAACTTTAAAGCACTAAGATTGGAACAAATATAAGTAAAGCTAATTTTGAGGTACATGGAGTCCCACAAGGAACAGTTTTTGGTCCTTTATTTATAAAAACAATATTTGTAATATCAATGTTCCTGATTAGCTATTTTCTTATGCTGATGATTTCGCAATATTTTTTTAAGGTAAATTCCAGCCATAAAAGCCAATAAATTTAAATAGTTATCAAAGAATGGCTAGATCAGAATCACCTTTCTCTTAATTATTTTGAAAATACTTGCTTTATACTTTTTTACAATTCTAAATCGCAAGCCCCTTCATCTAACCTAACAATATATTTCATAATAAATATTGTAACATTGACACATGTTATGGCTGTAAAAAAATGAAAACTAAAAAGTCCACAAAATATTTGGGAGTGGCATTAGACTTTAAACTTAAATGAACTAATCGTATTGACAAAGATGTTAACAAATTGAAATATTTGACCTATGTTTTAAAACGTTTAACTAGTTATGTTAGTATACTGGATCTGATATATGAATCGGGTTGTGGTCCTGTGGCTAGTATCTCGGACTCACGGACCAAAGGTCTGTGGTTCGAATCCCACTCTACCCCAACTTGATTCCCATTTTCTAATAGTGAGTTATTTACAACTCGTTGAAAATGACCCTCAAAATTCAATATTTGGGTAAATCATAACAACGCAAATATTTATTTAAAAAAAAAAAGTGTTCATCAAAACACTAGCAAAATGGTTTATCATGCCCTTGTATAGTGTTCTCTTTCTTATGGAATAATTGGCCGAGGAGGAGCTTAGTAAAATAATCATATTAAGCCTTTAGAAACCGTAAAAAAATATTATGTATCTTTTTTGGGTGATACCGTGTATGTTGGATTTGATCCGACGTTTCGGCTACCATTGCAGGAGCCATCTTCAGGGAAAACTGTGTGTAAAAAAATAGTTACCAAAATCATACTTCATTAATATTTAAATTTTCTCTTGAACCAATTATTTCAGGAAGCTGAATTTTTGAAGCTACGAGAAATTTATCGCAAGTGGTGTCTAAAACATGTTTTAATGCACCAACATTTATTTTCTAAAATTTTTAATAAATGTAGTCAAAGATTGAATAGTTTACCTGAAATATCTTATTATAAATTCAGATTCATGCAAAGACTCTGATTTTTATTTGTTTCCATTGAATTTTTTGTTGAAATTATGGATAAAATCATATTTGTTATTATTTTCTTATTTTTGTCGAAAAAAAAATTGTGTTCTAAAATCAGCACATTTTTTTTTCTTTTTTATATCTATCGTATTCTTCTAGTAGCATTTTTTGAGATTTAAAATAAAATGTACACCTACACACAGACCATGCTTTGGTTGTTTTTTTTTTGTTTATGTAAAAGTATATTTATATTTGAAACTTATGTATACCTATTGTTAAATGCAATAAAAAAAATAAAATAATAAAAGTTTTATTATTTTATCACCCGCAAAACTACAAAGTACGTATCAAATTAGAAATTCAAAAAGGATTTTTTCATTTCAAATATCCAAACTAATTTGTATTTTGAAGTTTCGCTAATGGAAATTTCAATAAATTTAATTATAAACCAAGAATCTAACCTTCATTAAATTGATCGATTCAGCATACTATCAGTTTAGATCAATTCGAACCCAGTCATAATGTAAAAAAATAACACAAATATGGTTTCAAAATTTAATTTTAAAAAAATCCTACCTAGATAAATTTGATATATTTATCAAAGTTTACAAGAGTGCAAGTGTTTCTATCCGCTCGTAGATGGAAATGTCGTAATAGCACGTTTTCTATGGCGAGTTTTGAAGGCTGCGGGCGCTGTAAATAAATTGTGCGCCCACAAAAGACGATCTGAAAACTTCCAGCCCGTTTCAAGATGTCGAATAAGTCGTTAGAAAGTAAAATTCAAGGATTAGAAGAAAAATTGAGGGCGGAAAACGAATCACGGAGTAGAGATGAGTTCTCAGTACCCACTGTAGGCGGAACGGGCCCCCCAAGGCCCACGGGCCTGAGGCGTCCTAGAACGAGTAAGTCGATGTTTTCCGTCAAAATCGCCATATCTGTGACAGCCCATTTGCACAAATCCAATTTCGATCGCTTGGCTGTTTTGTTATTTTTATTGCGCAGAATGTTCCCTCAACAGTGAAACAATAGTTTTACAATTTTTACTATGTATATTTAAGTAGTCGCAGGTCACCTTGAGTTAATTTAGAACTTAATATCAGCAGCAGTCGTTTATTTCAACAAAAATAAAAATAATTCCGTATATAAGGAGCCTAATTTCGCAGGTAATCCTGCAAAACTGCCCCCTTGTGTGGGCGTGCACAGATTCAATGTTTATTTACAAGCGAGCCATATCTGTCAAGTGGCGGAATCACTGTATTTCTAAACGTTTTCCAAACACATTTAATTGATTGTATTTTATGAATATCACCTTCCTGATCCTCTTGGCCAAGAAAACAAAATTACGAAGCTAAAAAGTACTTTTTTGACTTTTGATATATAAATATTTTTTGTAATGTATACTTTGTGTATGCATTACACTAGTAGATACGGCACTAACCATCCATCTTAGTTCTACTCATTGAGGTTTCTGTATTTGACTGATATTTGGTGGGAATGAGTCATTTACGTGCAGCGGTGAGTAAATGTGAAGCGCGTAAATGGACGCGATGCACAATTTTGAATTCACGGTAAACTGGCATAGACAGTTAGTCTTTTTTTAATCTACTACGTGCATTGACATAGAGTAAAATATTCAAAAAGTAGTGACACGGAAACGTACCCATAGTTACTATAGTCCTTAAAATATAGCTTGATTATAATAATAATAATAATTATGGATAACTTATATAGCGCAATTTTTGTAATAAAATACCTCAAGGGCGCTTTACATGGTGATTCTATTGTTGAGTTAATTTAATTGAAGCTTTTAAATTTGTAATTTAATTAAAATAATTTATTTTGTTGTCATGTGCTACGGATTTATTCAAATGATTTAGAGAACAAGTGGGTTTTAAGTTTTTAAGTTTAGATTAGAATGACAGATGTCAGCAAAAGTGACAACATAACTTTGTAGTGACGTCTAAGGAGTGATTTATATTGGCACATGAAAAATCATTAGTATCTGGCATGTTAATTAATTTTTTTAATACAATGCTTGACATATAAATCAACATATATATATCAAATCAGCTTTAAAACTAAAAAAAAACTCAAATAAACCTAATTATTAACGACGTTCTTTCAAGGTTACATAATTTTGCAAAAACGTTAGAGATGGGACAAATTAATCAATGTAAATTGATTGCATAAAAAAATAATTCATTTGATGTCGTTCATGAAAAAAGTATAATTGTCTTATTTTTTGGTGAATAATTGTCTTGAACACACTATAATAGGCTTGTTTTTGCGTTTTTATATCAATTTTCGGAAATAGAGTTTCATGTTTGCATGAAAAAACTGATAGAATCGATTTGATCGGTACATGATCAGTGATCAGTACATGATCAGTGATCAGTAATTTCACATCACTATTGACATCAGTTTGGCAGCTGTCATTTTAATCAATCTAAATTTTAAGGACTATAGGTACTGTTTATTCAACCAGGGCTACATTCAACGAGCGTGCATATGTTACCACAAATTTAAGGATACTCATTTTTGGTACATAGAAAAGTTGGTATTTTAGCGTTAACAATCAACATTCGTTTTTGGTGTGTATCAACCAGGTTCTTTCCTTATAATTTGGGCCCATTTATTTCTTTTCACTGAATTTTTAGGAATGAAAAGATAATATTAACTCAAACAAACAAAAAACAAATAAACCATTGCCGTTTTCCCGTAAGGGTAGGCAGAGAGAATAGAACGCCGCATCACTCAATCTTTGCATACATATCTTGCCTTCTCTACATTCATACATCTTCTCACGCACGTGCGCCGATTATTATGACTACATACAAAATACGCGAGATAAAAGTGTTTTCTACGGCGGCGAGAGCGGTTCAGAATGGCACCGCTGGACACAGGAATAACAAGCAAATTAGCATAGAAGGAATAAAAAAATATTTGAGTGATATGTGAACAATGTCTATTCATTTTACAGTCCTCCTTAAAACAGGTTTCTCTGAGGAGGCCTCTTAAATTAATTTGGTATAATTTTTTAATTATAAATAAATTTTATTATAAATGTGCATTTTGTTTCCAGTGAACATGTCCAACAGATCGAGGCCCCAACACATGGACATCCCCACATCGCCACCCCTCTCTCAGGACTCGCTCGAGACAGAGAGGAAGCTGCGTGACCTGAAGATGAGCGGGAACCTGACCATAAACCAGCACAAGTACCGCTCCGACATCAAGGACCTCGAGCACTTGGGCGAGCTGGGGAACGGCACATGTGGACATGTCGTCAAGATGTTGCACAAGCCCTCGGGAGCCATTATAGCAGTCAAAGTAAGAACAGTTATTTATTCATTTTATCCGCACCACGACAGACCAGTGGCGTATTTATTAAAGCCCACAGGGCTTTCACATGGATGATTATTATTTTTATAATCAACAAAAAGTTAAAAAAATGCATTTTTGAAACACTGATCAATGTCACTGATAAAAATTATAAATAGTAATGGTCCCAAGTGCGATCCTTGTGGGATGCCTGATGGCACTTTTACGACTACTGATTGCGGTCTATTATTGAAGTAAGACATTTTTTTATATTTTTTTTATTTACAATTTTAAAAAACCCGTTAGGGTTACATTAGAAATTTAATATTGTCTAGTCATTTTATGTCTCAGCAGCCACATCAGCCACCTATGCAGATCCCCGTGGATACCTAAATTCCATAATTTATTGAGTAATATACTATGTGCACAAAGGTCTTTGAATAATCAAAACACGCTACGTCTACCTGAGTTCTTTCGTCTATTGCTTTTAAAACAGACTCTAAGAATACAGCAAGATTCGACGGATCTAAATTTAACGAAGCCATGTTGGTTCTCGATGATAATGTTTTTGACAACATTATAAAGTTGACTGTAGACTATTTTTTCAAAAAGTTTCATAACTACACATTTTAAAGAAATATGAAAAAAAAATATCACTACCCACCCCCACTAGTGCTGTTTGATAAACTTTTAACATTACCAACTATCGAAGATATTATGTTGACCCGATCATCAGTTTTTACATTTGTATAAGGTAATGAGGAAGTTCAGCCCTATGGGAAATTGGATATAAAAAATGTTTTCTTACGTGTGGTAAAAATGATATCATTAAATTGTATGGCAAGTTTGTTGAGAATGTATGTTTTTTAAAAATAAAAATGAGCTACTTTGAATGACGTCACTAGTTCGTATGAATCAACCAATGATAAGAGTGTTGTGAAAGATTTACGGTTTACGATATGTTAATGGACCAATCCGCAGCACTGCCAGAAGAAGCAGAAGAAAATACAAAACTTAAAAAAAATCATAGCGCTGATAATACGATAAATATTTGATTTATTTTGGTTTATTTTAATAGTCTATTAATTGACAAATAAAAAATATTAAAAAAACTACTGAACTTCCTCATTGTGTGTTGGGGGTGTAATGATTGAACGAAGAGATAGAATCTTTCTACAGCCATGTTAATATTTCGGAGATATAATTAAACATATATCATTGGAATTGTAAAAATCCGCTCTCAATGTTTAATACATGTTCAAAATTATTAAAAAGATATATTTTTTTAACGATTCGACTTTTTTAGCAAATGCGGGTATCCGGCAATTTAGAAGAGAACAAACGTATTCTCATGGACATAGACGTTGTTCGACGGTCACACGACTGCCCGTACATCGTGCGCTGCCTCGGCTGCTTCATCACCGAGGCCGACGTGTGGATCTGTATGGAGCTCATGGCCAGTTGCTTCGACAAGATCCTCAAGCGCCTCGGCGGACCTGTCCCCGAGGAAATCCTCGGGAAAGTCACAGTGGCGGTATGAACAGAACGACTATTTCTAATCATGTTAAAAAACATAATTTCTTTACCAATTGTACAGTTGTAGGAGTACTGGCAATACACAAGATTTTAACGGTCGGCATTTAGTTTTTACCGAGCATAGATTGGAGTTCCAGACAGCACAAAATTATTAGATTTATATCAGTGTGAGCGGTAACTGTTTTTATAGGTAATCTACAAAAAATGTTCATAAATTTGTATCTACATAATTGATATTTTTTATCTCTGCTTCAGCTGAAGACAAAATACTTATTTTTAATGAAAACAATTACCAATAATCTATCAATTTATTTTCAAACGACAATTATTAACTTTGCAATATACATGTATGTAGCCATATTCTCCAATATTTTAATGCGTCACTTACAAAAGTTTTTTCAAAACACCATTTAGTAAATATATATAATTAACAACTACAACAACAACAAACCATCACGCCGTTTCCCCATAAGGGTAGGCAGAGAGGATAGAATGCCACATCACTCTATCTTTGCATACATATCTCGCCTCCTCTACATTCATACATCTTCTCATGCACGCGCGCCGATTATTCCGACTTTTGACATGTCCATCTTCAAGTATTTGTTGAATTTGGTCATGCCATGTCTTTCTCGGTCTTTCCCTATTTCTGCATCCATCAACATTCGCATTGTAAATATTCTTAGCCGTTCTTTCGCTGTCTATTCACTCTACATGTCCAAACCAGCAAAGAGCTCCTTTCTTGATTTTGTTGATTACCCTTGTCTCAGCCTTACATAATGTATGGATCTCAACATTTGTGCACCTATCGTGCATAGTTTTACCACACATTCACCCGAGAGATCGCATTTCGACAGCATTTAGCCTACTTTCATCCCTGTTTTTCATAAGTCCATACTTCACTCCCATACATCAGGTTTTCCATTAAGATTGCAACCCCAATGTTGGCATTGAGCGATTCCTTCTAGAAATAAATAATGCCAAAAATAGCCATGTGTGTATCCAAAGACATGGTGTGGCGTACTACCCTATAGGGAAACGGCATGATGGTTCGCTTATATCTCCGCTAAAAAGCTGTGTAAATTCTCTCAAGAGTCTTCAGATGCATTTTTTTTCTAGAACTTAAATTCTTTCCTTATTTGAATAACATAATGTATTTTTTCAGACTGTGAAGGCCCTGTCCTACCTCAAAGAGCATCACGGAGTGATGCATCGCGATGTCAAACCCTCCAACATTCTGGTGGACGGCCGCGGGAGCATTAAACTGTGTGACTTCGGTATCAGCGGCCAGTTGGTAGATTCAAAAGCCAAAACCAGAAATGCGGGGTGCGCAGCGTACATGGCAGTAAGTACCACATTAATTATAATTTTATGTTTATTTTTTCTCTGACGAATGTGTGGGAAATCAACATATGACAGGGCTACGAATGATGAAATCAGGCGAGAGTGAAATCTGAAAAAAGTATTTGATAAGGTTAAGAAAAAGGCACTTCGATGGTTTGGTCATGTAGAACGAATGGATGGTGAAAGAATGGTAAAACAGATATATATACATACATCACATACAAATAATATAATCACTAGATCCTCAACACATAGACAACTTAAACAAATACCACTTTCGGACAAAGGGATTTTGAGTATTATTAAATTAAAATCTCTAACCTACTTCCACTATCTATTAAAACAATTAGTAACGATAAAATGTTTAAAAAGGCTATAAAAAAATGGATAGGGGGGCTAAGTAGAAATAAAATGGATTGTCTCATTCATGGAAGTGTGAAGTGAGATAGATACGATCTTTATATCTAGACAAGAGTGGACTAAAGGAAATATTGTTTATTTGGCTGTCTATTTATTTTTTCTAAGCTTTGAAACCGGTCAGTAGAAAAAATAAAATAAGTGGTAATAATCAAAGTTCTTTTATATTTATTTTATCATCCCTATAAACGTTTCTTTCTTGTGACCATCCTTGTACGTTTGTTTCTTGCGATTATCTCTATGAATTTTGTCTGCTCCAGCCGGAGAGAATCGACCCGCCCGACCCCCAGAAGCCGGACTATGACATACGCGCGGACGTGTGGTCGCTGGGCATCTCGCTGGTGGAATTGGCCACCGGCATCTTCCCCTACCAGGACTGCCACAACGACTTCGAGGTGCTGTCGAAGGTCATCGGCGAGGACCCGCCTGCGCTGCCCGAGAACCAGACCTTCTCCAAGGAGTTCAAATCCTTCGTGGGACAGTGGTAACTCTACTCATTCAAACTCTCTTTTAATGCTTCAACATACTACCGCCCTAAGCATAAACAACCCACTTATGTAAAGGGGTTTCCGAGAGAAAAAAGTTTTTTTTTAAGCTGTTCAAACCAAACTTACTGAAATATTTTAAATAATAAAGCATTTGTAGGATTAGGTTGTTGCGGGTTGGAGCTCTTACACCAGTTGGAGATTGACAGAAGACACGAGGTTGCTGTTTAATGTGTATTTATTACATGGCGAATAAGATACAGCACTTGGTTGTGTAGTGTGAGCGTAGCGGCGATGATGTGTCGAAGTAACTGTACTTGAACTACATTCTGGAACTGTGCGACTGCATGGAGCAGAGTCTTCGGGCTGGCTGGACTGACTGACGCTGACTTGTCGACTGAACTGAACTCGTTGGGCCGGCTGATGCTGAACTGAACTGGGCGTTGACTGCGCCCTGTGGACTCTTTATAGACCGCGTTCCCTTGTTATTTGTATCTAGATGGTAGGGACGGTGTTAGTGTACTGCAGGACGATGTTCTTGTGTTTCGCAGAATATAGTGTATTGAATTCAATAGAAAATGCTGATTTGCTTCTTGGAGTCATCGCCTTGTAATTTCAGGTGAAATTATTTAGCACATGTGGGTGTCAAACATTTTACTAAAAGTTATTAAATATTTGTATATAACCATTTGCCGACTTTCCTATATCTACCGGTTTTGAGACGTGTCCGTTTCTTCATCGTAGTTGACTCAGTTATATGTAACATTGACACTGACAGCGTGTCTCTGTTCCAGCTTGACGAAGAACTATCACGACCGGCCCAAGTACGCGCGCCTTCTGCAGCACGCCTTCCTGGAGAAGGCCGATTCCTCCCCGGTGCGAGTGGACACCTGGCTCGCTACCGTGCTGCCGGCTCCGCAGTGGTAGGTATGCATGCCTCATCCCTGTAACTGTAACACTAACCCAATTTACCCACTGTGCCATTGGCAGCACCAGAAATTCTAATTGTACGCTGTAGACACCAAAATATATGCTGTTTACTCCGAATGTCATCTCTATGTAACTGTAAAAATGTCAATGACTGCGAGCGTCATCTTGAAAGACACTAAGGGCCCGAAATTAGCAAACAAGGTATCCTGTGGGCGTAACCACTGGCATATGTACCCTAAGAAAAATAAGATTTTCTAATAAATTTGTATCTGAGCGAAAAAATTTTCTCTGTGGAATGCAAATTTAATCTTTAAAAATTTAGCCTGAGATAAACATTGGAGCCGAACGGACGTCGTGTCGCTAGAGGTATTGTTGATACATCTTACGAAAACTGTGTTTTTGTGCATAGTATAAAATAGCGTCTTCGCTAGCCTACTTCCTCTCCTTAAATATGTTGTAGACCATACATAGTCCTCATTTTATTGTGACACTAAAATATGTTGACCGCAATCATCATTTCTATTTTGACACTAAAGTATGTTTATTGCAATGAGGAATTCCACTGTTTTCTATTTTTTTTTTTCTATTAGGGTACTATTTAACTAAGCAACAATTTTTTTAATTTTTTTTTGTGCGTTATTTACAAAGATATGATTTTTTAAAGTTACATTTATCAAATACCGCGCCAAATGACTGTAATCAGTGTGTCACTTTTCAGTAGTGATGTCATGAAACGGTTGGCGTTCTTACTTTCACTGACCGCGGTAAGTTGTATTTTTCCAGCCAATAACAAAACTGACAAGAATCTATGGAATATTGCTTTGATTACTTCATTTAGTTGATCGTAATTTGCTCATTTCCATGTTATGGTTGTTTTTACGAACGTTTCGATTTAGAAAAACCTAGAAAGTTGACATAATCTCTGGTTGAAATGTCAAATTATACAAATTATACTCTTTTTTTTCTATGGTCAAAATGTTCCTTACAAGGTGCGGGGGCTTTAAAGCGGAAACCGGAAATACTACACGTAGATATAAGGAGTGAAGTCATTATTTACGATTTTAAAATGAATACTATTTTTAACATTTTTCATTTATTTTTGCGTGCGTTTTTGAGATATTTCTCCATAAAAATTAATAAGAAAATTCAATTTGACCATAAAAAAATGTATTCTTGCTGGAAAATTTTGAAACCCTTATGTCAACTAAAAGTTCGCTGTGTTTGTTACATATGTTTTTTTCTGGTGGTGCCAATTACAGGTATTCCCAATGTATTGATTCGTAGAAATTCATGCATGGTTCATATTATGAACACTGTTTTAATTCCTGTATAAATTTAATCCATGTTTTATCTTTGTTTAGTTAAAAAAATGGGTTTGTGTGCTGCGTGTGTATGATTCTAATATTTGAAATAACATAGAAAAGTAAATTAATTACCATTACATTACATACAAATTCTTGCTGTAAAATATCTCAGACATCGGTGTTAGGACCTTCAGCATGTTTGCAAATAAAAAATCTGTGGAAAATCACATTTCATTTCATTTATTTATTTTTAGTTACATTGAGAACATTACAGAGTATCCAATTAATTCTCAACACATCACAAAATATACATATCAGATTTATTTAATAGAAAAGAGAAAAGAAAAAGTAAATTGTCATGTAAAATTGACATACATACTTATTACAATTTTGAAATTGCCCTCCTGAGGTAATCCCACCGTCATGAAATATATCGAAATCCGAGGCGATACAATTGAATAACACGATTGCTCTACCTACCGGCATAACCATTGGCAGGTTGGTTCTGCATCGTGGTAGGTAGAACAACCTGTGCTGCCTTTGTCAAAGATAATTATCAGGGACAAATAGACCGAATTCATTCAGAATATCAGAATGATGTATTTATTTTCTCTTATCTATTATTCTCTATTTAATTATACCTCAGTGGAAGATGGTAAAAATATTTAATTGATTCTAAAATCAGTTGATGAGAAAAAAATGATGACAGTTTTTGGCAAAATACCTGATGTAAATAAGTAAATCAAACGATCTGTGAATTTTACTCAGTATAGAGTAAATACCTAATATGTACAAACTGATAACATAAATGTAAATACCTACGAACTATAAAAAGAACAGTGATATACTGAGACATGTCTTAATTGTCATTCTCTTTTCCATACCCAGTGGCGCTTAGGGCACTGCATTTGTAGACCAAATGCAGCGTATTTTGACCATCTGTTATGTGAAAGTAAGGCATCGGTCTTACGCCGCAGGCACCTGCCCAGGAACAACAAAATATTTCAGTTCAGAAAACTTTTAAAATCAATATTTCACATCCACCCTGCCAGGAATCGAACCCAGGACCTCAAGAATGGCAGGCGAACATGTCAACAACTACAACCGAGGCGGATTTATCTCCACTCGATTTTGAGTCATCGAGTCGAAAGCACTCGTCCAAGGTTCTGGTTCTATTTTACACACTGAACTGTATTCTTCATCTGCCTGGACACGGAAAAGATCAGAAAAATATAATTAAAAAATCGCATATGAGAAAAAACTTAACCTGACAATTTAAAAAAAAAAATTGCGATCTTATGATTTATCAAATATTTCAATTTTGGAGCCATTTTCTTTTAGTCTTACATAATTGGAAAGTGAAAAACAATTTGTGGTAGGGCGGGATTTGAACCTCGGACCTCCTGCTCCGCAGTCGGCGACACTACCCACGGGACCACAACCCGTTGGTGTGAATGTCATATATTTTTTAGATCTATAAATTTGAATACATAATCAAAGAGCCATAAAATAGATATAACATTTTGTACATAGGTTGGTTTTTACACTTAGTTTCAATAAGGAAATATCACACACTACGATTACCGATAGAAATATATGAAATGGATTTAGAGTAGTTAATCGTATTTTCAAATCAATATAAATCTTGTAGAGAAATGTTTTAATACATAAATATAAAAAAGAAATTCAATAAAAATATGTTCGTAGAAAAACGCGACGTGTTTGACCTTGGTTTTTGTGACGTCAAGATTCATGAAATTGTTCTACACAATTTTCAATGGCAGGAACAAATAAATATGAATCGTGACGTATGAGGGGCGTGGCCAATGGAATGACCGTTTTTGCGGGAATTCAGAATTACAAATTTAAAAGTATTTTTTATTCTACTAATAATTAGCAAAAAAATATTTTTTTTACTGGACAGTATTTCATAGACCTTTATTTCTTAAAAAATGTAAAAAAAAGTGATATTTCCCTATTGGGATTACTTTGAAATGTCTGATTTTTAAATTTTCTTTCTGTGTGTGTGCGTTTATGTTTTTAGTTTTACGTCATTGTATTAGGTAACTCAGTATTTTATATTAGTTTAGTGGTTAACCTTTACTAACTAAATTAAAATAACAAATCACTAAACTTCTATGTTGTAATAAGGTTCTTTTGACAAACTTAATTCTAGGTAATAGTTGATTGATTGAGTGATTGAATAAGAAGAGCCGGACTTTAAGGAGTTGGGATTTTTTTTACCTAACCTAACCTATTTGTTTTATTCATCAGCCAAGAGACTCCGCCAGTGGCACGCCGTATACACCCCGGCGCAACAGAGGACAACCCTCTCCTTAGTAATAATATATCGCAAACCGCGCCTACTCTCAACGGATCCAACAGCTTACACTGCCAAGCTACCAACGGGCTAGCCCCAGCTCACAACGCTCCCAAAGACGAAGCGAAATACCGAACCAACGAATCCCCAAAAACATCGCCCGAATCCGAACGGCTGAGGGACTCCCAAAAGACGAGCCAGGACTCCCCCGACAGGAGCCTCTCCGAGTCCAGCAAGGCCTCAGCCGCCGATCAAAGTTTAGCCTTAAGTCTAGCCAATAGGGTATCTCCGCCAGCCGACGAGGGCGAAAGCAGCTCTTTCAGCTCTATGACTGTCGAAGGCGACTCCATCAGAGACGTAAACATGGCGTCTATTGAAAACCTCAACTCCAAACAGCTGGACGACAAAGAAAACACCCGAATCCAAAGTCCGGCTGCAGAAAAACTAGTATTAAGGTTGCAACGAAACCCGACGCCCGAATGCTACAACGGATCCAATCCGAATGTCATCAGACATAACCAATACCCGCCGGTGTTAGACAATTCTCCTAAAGAATGCTATTTACAACATCGAGTTAGATCATTTAGTAACACAATGGTTTACGGCAACAATGGCAGCGAACGAAATCTCCCCCCGCGATATGTAGCCGGGTCTCCAAACACAAAAAACTACTTTGCGAACTTGGAAATTCGGAGTCAGCCATTTTCCGGCGGGGGGCCTTCTAGTTTTGACAGCTACACCGATACGAATCATGATTCCGGAGACTTCCACCCCGGCTCGTATAGCAGAAACTCTCCGGAAGTTTCTAAAATACAATTCTTCTCTCCGAGTCGAGGCGGGAGACCGCCGCCGCCGATGCACCAATATTCCGGCGAATACGCGAGAGAATCGCACCAAAACGTGATCTCTCCGCCCAATTTAATTCTCGGTAGAGACGGGTATGAGAACGTGCCGGAAAGCAGGTTCGCTCCCAATTTCAGGACTGATATTCCGACAAACTACTTCACTTCTACGGCTGTGTGCACCATGTCGAGGTTTGGTCCCGTGCCCGTACAGCAGAGAGGCCATTTGCCTGTGGGCGGAGGCTACCACCAGAACCCCGGGGGAAGCTGCTCACAACCCACCAGCTGGGAAGACTATGGAGAGAAGAGACTTTACCCTCCCTATGTCCATGCAAGGTAATATATTATTTATGTTGTAGGCAGTAATTGTTAAAAAAAATTACTAAATATATTTTTTTTCAGTACTCTCCATTTACATTTTCCCTTAGAAAACCTAATTTAGGGGTTTTACTGTATTCAATTAATTATTGTTATGTAATAAGTGCAATGGGCTAGAGAAAATATGGCGTCATAACTAATTGCAGTTAAGAAAAGCACTAAAAAAGTAAGATAGGAAATTTAATTTTTACAATTCCAAATACCTTCTTTTCTTAAAACAAAAATTTTGTCATTTAGTCTACACATTTATTGTATTTTCAACACGACAGTGAATAAAAATTTAAAATTGTTATCAGTGATATGAATTGTATCGAATGTATGTGTCTGTAGGCCGCCAGACAAGGGATACAATCCAGGGTTATGGTCTCCGCAGCCCGTGGCCCGGAGATCAGCCGTGGCCAGCCGGGAGAGGGAAGAGAGGGAACGCTGGAGGACCGGAGACACTCCGCACCATCATCCACAGGTGAATCGGGAGTTGTCATGCTCACCCTGTCTGCAATCAAGTGGGATTAAGATTATTTATTTTTTTACCATTTCAGACCTGAATTAATTCACGTGGATACAAAAATCAATTTGTATTCTGTTTGTACTAAAAAATTTCTTTAATACTCTAAACTGTATTAATTATTTAATGTTAATTTTTAAATAAATAATGATTGTTCTAATACTCCAGCGGTATTTCTGGTTGATTAAAATCATAAGAAATATATTAACAAAACACTTTTTAGGTTCCCCTTTAATAATATAAAATTGAAAGTTACACAGTATTCCAGTATCACCAATGACATGTTTCATATGTTTAGTCAATCAAATAAGTTTAACTTTAGCGAAATGTATTTAAAACTTGCCTTAAATATCATTTATAAGGACGACAGGAATTCACCCCAAATCAAATAAACCAGCCAGAAGCCGCTAGCTGTCAAATAAAAAAAAAACAAACTTTTCTTTGTAATGCTGACTACTAAAATATGCAGGAAAATAAGAGTACTTAGGGATATCAATAATGAAAAAATAAACTCGGCGCTTTTTAATTTTGGCAGAACTAAATAAATCTTAAATATTGTGTAAATTTGAATGCACAATAAATGTGTCATTCTTGTGAAATTTAGTAAAATTGTTGTAGCAGGTAAAATAATAATAGAGTTCAGTGCTACGGGAAATTTAATGCATTTTTTTTTTTGCTTGCACGCGGTAAAAAATAGAGCATAAAATGGTGTGGTGAAGTTTCTCATAAATGTATGGAAACATTAATAAAAATTAACTACTTTGAACTACGTCGCAAGTTCTTCTGAATCAACCAATCAACTGCAGCGTTGTTTTGTGTTGTGATAGATTTTCGGTTTCTGGGAAGCCAACTCACCAATGACAATTTACGTCAAAAGGTGAAGTAATTTAAAAATTACAAAACTTTAAAAAAATCATAGTGATGATACATAAAAATAAATTTTGGCTTAGATAACAAAAAAACTACTGAACTTCCTCATTTAGTTGAGTTGATGAATCTCACCCACATTAATAAAGGTTTCAGATTTTTTACCTTACAAAACATGTTATTAGCTCAGTAAATGACTTTCACATTTACTTCTAAAAAGTGGTTTTCCTTTCTGATGCATCAAATGAATGCAGTCAATTAATGTAAATTATAAATGAACCATTGTTGTCTAGGTGCAGGGGAACACGAGCCCCATAGTCCTGCAGAGGTTCTACCACCAGCAGAGCCAGAGGAGAAGCAGAAGAGATTTGAGGGATGGAAGTCCAAGGCAGAGAAGGTATTGCTCTTTGAATTATCTTCACTTCCCTATCCGAACCCATTTGTACTACGATAGGAAAATATCACGTATTATGAATACCAATCAAAATGTGTCAAATGAATTTAGAATAATTAATTGTGCTTTCAAAATCATTCTCAGTCATTTGACCTTGTGTTTACTGCTATTCGTGTCGCCATTATAATTATCCTTAGGAATTTTCCACCTCAGTATCTTTGAAGGCTGATTTCAGTGAGTAATAGCCAATAGCCTATTCAGTACTACTTTTTTGTATTATTACGAAAGCTTAGAGTCTAGCGCAGTTTTTAAAGTTACTCAAAAACTAAGGAATTGCCTTTTTAGATTTTTAATGTTAAGTTGAAAGTTCAAGTCTGACTCGCTCGAACTTAAATTCTCCAATATTTGAGTTTGTCCAAATGTTCGTAGACAAAATACTGAATTTCACCCCCTCGGGAGTCATTAAGATTAACAAATTACAACAGAGATAATAACCATAATACACGCTTCACGTGTAATGATGGCTTGGTAGTACCAAAAGTATGTAATAAATATGGAAATAGAACTCTCAAATATTTAGTACCTAGAATTTTTAAATTTTTACCAAAAGAACTTAAATTTAACTCACATTGTAACAAGAGCAAAATAAGAGAGTGGCTACTCGATCAAGAGTTTATATATGAATAGTAGCTTAGGTGTAAATATTTTATTTTTTCATATATTTTCTTGTATTTAAAAAATAAATTTATATATTATTATTTGTATAAACATGTTTATTCTGATCTTTCCGGCTGTTAATTTTTATATGTTATTCATTGTTTTTATAAATGTAAATAATATTATTAAATCAGTATAAATATAATCTTCACCAACAAGCTACAAAAAGTGGCTTGGTGGGATTTTAGTTTTAGTAAAAATATAACAAGTGAAATTTTTTTAAATTGTAAAAATGTATAATTATGCTATTAAATCAAATTATACCATAAAAAAAAAAAGATGGAGAATACCTTAAACAAGGGAATATGGAAGTCTAGGCATTTACAGGGCTTATGACCTGTCATTGGCTGGTTTAAGTGGCCACTTTACACACTGTAACATTCACCATTTTGCCTATGTTTGAACATCATGGACAAACATTTGGACAAACTCAAATATTGTAATGAAACCAACTGGTCCGAGAAGTTTAAAAATTGAAAAATTGTTTTCAGGCGTTGCCTAGTATGTGAAATGATTCAGTCAGATGATTCTCTTCACAACAATAAAGGTTTCAGCTCTTTAACTTCACTAAAATCAACAAATGGAAGAATTGAAGAAATATGGATGTTCAAACATAGGCAAAATGGTGAATGTTACACAGTGTGTAAAGTGGCCACTTAAACCAGCCAATGACAGGTCATAAGCCCTGTAAATGCCTATACTTCCATATTCCCTTATTTAAGGTATTCTCCATCTCTGTTGTAATTTGTTAATCTTAAATTCTCCATTTTAGGTCAAAACTTTTGTAACATTTATTAATGTTACGAAGCTGATTATTTTACGAATGTTACGAAGCTGATTATTTTGAGTTACAAAAAAAAATTCCTGAAAAAACCTTCCAGGAATTAAGAAAAATAAATTAAGAACCGATCCGTTTGAAAAATTTCATGAACCCATTAAATAAATCAATACAATTTTTGTTACCCAATAAGTTTAGAGGCTTCTCGGTAGGACACAACTATTTTTTGAACAGGTTTATTTTACATAACAACATAACCTTATTCTCCGCTACCTATGCGAATCGTGGCAGGGCCCAAAACAGCAAGATACTGAGTTTTGAGAATAGGTGTCTCAGAAGTATCTCGGGTGTGTAGTGGTTTGACTTTGTGAGGAATGAAGTAATAAGCGAACGGACTCAGCAAACTCCAATGACAACTGTCATCGAGCGGAGGGTCGGCTGGGCCACATGCTGCGGATGCCTTCTGAGAGCCTTAACCAAGCTTGCCTACTTTACAAGGCATCGGGTTCTCGGCGTCCTGGACGCCTACTGCTGACTGTTCGTACGCGATGCGACTTGACTTGGGAGGACACACAGGGGCTGGCAGCCGAATGAAATGCATGGAGGCTCTTTGTGGACACCATATGCTCCAATTAGGGAGCTGACATGGAATAATGATGATAATGATATTTTACACACATACATACAAAGTACATTTATTAATTAACAGTTTATTGTAAGGAGGTATTTCTTCAGTTTTTTTTTTCATTTGAAGATCTTCCATGTTAATAATGGCTTTCGGGAGATTATTGAACAATGAATGTACGTACATTGTACGATGTGAACATAAGATTCATGAGATTGTGTTTGTATATTCAAGTAGTGTTAGCAGAGAGGCCAGTGTGGGACGCTCTCCCGAGCCCCCGAGGAGGGCGCACAGAGATCCGAGCAACACTAGAACTGATGGCTCACGTAAGTTTATTTATTATCATTTTTCTGTACATTTATTTTTCATTTTTAAATGACTTGATATCAAAACATGGTGATAATAGATTCGACCAGTTCGTTCCCTTTGCATGCAAAATCAATATCCAAAGTCAAAATTTGCGGGGTCAGTAGGGCTAAGGAACTTGATATTTTAAAAGAACACTGATTTGTGTCAACATGTTAGGTGTACAAATGAGTTTCTGCCGTTTTTTTTGTCGTTGTCAATAACAATTTTGACGGCTATAGCTTGCCGGCCATATTCGTATCTTTGTAGCCGTTAGTGATTTAAAAAATAATATTTAAGATGTTTAATCAGAAATGAGTTTCTTATTTACACTCACCCAAGTATCTCTCTACCATATAGCACATCGAGACCAGCAGGCTCTACGCGAAAGGCTAGAGAGGGAGAGAATACCGACTGAATCACACTTGCCAGAGAGAGACACACGGCAATCCTTCATGGATAGAGATAGGCAACCCGACCTCATTAGGCCGCTTCACAGGTACGAGCGAGACGCACGATACTCCCAGGAAGACAAGGACAGAGAGACCTCCATCAACACAGCCAAAGAGAGATTCGAGCTCCGGAACAAGAAGAGAGAGATAGAGAAAAGGGATGAGCAAAACGGCGACTACAGGAGCGACAAGGACGACAACAGCGACCGAGATAATCTCTACAGCCCGAGAGAGAGATTTGAATACAGAATGCAGGAAAGGAAAAACAACAAAGAGGTGTATCACCATTCGCGAGAGAGAGAAAGGAGAGAAGAACCGAATGGAGAAGTGCACAGGGGCGAAAGGGACGACAGTAGTGGTCCCAGTCCTCTCACTCCACGAAAGCACGGAAAGGCCCATAAAGACAAAGATGATCAAGGTAGTGTGTTACTTCTTATTAATAGCTTTATCAATTATAAATGTTAATTCAAATGGAAGACAGAAGGAAAATGGAAGGAATATAATTTTCTCTTTAAAAATTAATAATTATATTATACAAGATTCTATATTGTGGCTGCAAATCTATCACAGCGTAAGTCATGTGACTATTTTAATTTACCCTCATTCTGGATCAAACCTTTAGCTTCCAGAAAATTGTAAAATTGAATGCGACGCACTGAGCAATTGTCCGAAATATATACAGCCTTTCTATTATGGGCCATAATTTCTAGTTGATTAACTGTCACTACACGACTTTATGGCATACACGTTTTTACATATTAACAATGCAATTTACTATAAAAATTCACTGAAGTGACCGAGAATAAAAAAAAATAAAAATAATTTCATATTAATGTTGTTTCTTAACGGACGGATAAATTTTGACCTGTGGTGAATGTGATATAAAAAAGGCTTAGGATTAATCTGGCAAGGCCTGAAAAAAATACGATATAAGGGATATTAGAAACCCTATCTTGGAGCTACCGACAAATAAATTATAATAAACTTACGTCAAAATGGACGCCTTGCACTTTTTACGGAACTACAATTTTTTATATGGATAATTTTCTGGTCGTCTTCCCACAAGATTTTTGACAAATGGCTGAAGCACACAATCTAGCTTTCAGATTCCGTCGCTAGGTGGCAGTAACATTGCCATACGTGGAAAAATGGCTGCATAATTATTTTACAGTACCTGTCCGAATTAACGTGTTTCACTATGTGTATTAATATATCAATGGTTGATGCTGTTTTTGTAGAAGTTTTATGACTCAGCTAACAGATTTGCAGCAACAGTTGATTATATAATATATTCATACTTCCCAATAAATAAATTACAATAAATCTCCATTCATCCAAAGAATCGTGAATCTTTTAAAAGTTAACTTGTATATTTCTCTAGTGAAATCCTTCATACAGCGATTGTTGTTAGATTTCTTTGAAGAAATATTAGACAAAACTATAGAAAATATCTCTAGTTTTTAGATCAGAAATTCACAATCATTTCCACCTTTTGGCTTTATTATTATATCTGCTCTTAGATTTATGTTTTATCAAATATCATATTATCACATATTGGTCTTACTTATAAATGTTATTTTCTTATTCAAACTGCCGAATCAGAAGTCAAATTATAAGAAAATTATTATTATTATTTTAAAAAAATTATACATTAAACGCCCAGAGGGCTTTTAATTTAATTAGCTACATTGGAATTTCTACAAAAGCATACATTTTGACTATTGCCATTTTAAATTGCGTTCATACCGGTTTGAGTCTGGCATAAGCAATCAGTGTATCTTTATGAGGTAGTAAATACATATTATAATGTGTATAAATTTTATGCCAGGTTTATAAGTAAGACCGAATAAAAAAAAACTCGTAATTTACGCAGAAATATAATGGTAACATAAAAAGAAAACAGAATTATATTTTCATATCATGTATGGGTGTTAACATAGTTGTGTTTGTTTTTTTTCCAAATGAGAACAAGAGAACACAACAACAAAAAAATTACAAGAAATTAGTCAATCATTTATTATCTTTATTTATTTTATAAACACCCAGAGGGCTCTTACAATATATAGTTAAAAAGTACATTCAGTATTATAGCAATTGACACAAAATAGAATCATAATTATTTCACTAAAAAGTTAGTTATTATAATAAAAGAAAAAGGAAATAAAGTGAGATGAATAGAAATTAACAACACATTAAAAAGAGGAGAATTCCCTCAATTGAACGCAAATGAAAAAGGTGTCGGAAACGCTCACTTTCGTCTACTTGATATTGCATTTTGAAGGCTTGTAATCAAATAAAATAATACATAATTATTATTCGTTATAGACAGGTAGCCTTTGCTGATGCGCCTATATTTTGTGTGCTGCTTTTAGTCTGCGTTCTTCCAAACGGTTTTTGAACTGGTTGACTGAAATGGAATGGCCAACTAGGCTTGGCAATTTATTCCAGTTTGCAACAGATACAATTTATGTCAACACCTAATAGCCATATTTTAACTACACTGGTGTCCGAAGATATCCATGTTTACCAATATAATATAACTGTTTTTATGTACAGCAAATTTACCCTTCTTAATTTTATGTAAAAAATATTTGTTGGAATTAAGATTTTTAGATTTGATTCCAGTTAAAAGAGGGGGCATACTGAAAGTAGCTTATATTCTGCTTGGATTATCAGTTTTTTTAACTGTAAATTCATCATGTCCATTTTTGCACATTGAAGTACATAGCTGTGTAATATTTTCAATGAAATGCCGTATTCTGTCACCGATATGCTTTACTATATCTAGTTATACATAAAGGGAATTATGTAGATGGTGCGCTTTAAAATATTATAACTCCACACGCCTTCATATATCAGTCTGCTTAGCTTTTGTATACTGTACACATTTCTAACACAAATGTAAATGATGATAAAGTAGTAGAAATGACATTTTTGTAACAAGCGAGACCTGCTCCTCGATCACTATTCTCTACAAACTTGTCTGTAAAAATAACGAATACGTTGACTCGAATATTTCGTATTAAATATTGCACCCCGAAAATGATAATTGCACAACTCAAAAACTAATTTTTACACGAGAGCACACACATTCATTCGCACAAGCAAAGGCGCAATTTCAAGTTCACTCGCTTGTGCCATCTAGTAAATGTTTTCAGAAATAACGGCATAATGATCATTGTGCCACTATTCTAACATGAATATTTTTGCTCTTGAGGCTACGATTATGCCGTTGATTTTGCAGAAAGAAAATATATATAGGAACATTTCATATTTAACTTAAAAACAAAATGGACTGTGATTAAGTTATTTGAAATTTTGAATTGAAATTGAATTCAGTTTAGATTTAATAATATTTTCATACTATAATAATTTCTTATGCCTTACTCTGAAAAACAGGAACAAAGACGGCCGTTTTATTCAAAATATTTGCACAGTTGTGTCTTTGATTCATCTCATCTTGTGAAATGCTCTTCATGAAATGGTGTCAACAAGAAATGTTCCTTTTTGATATTAATGTAAACAATTGTAATGATTTATTTTCAACAAAATCAACTTTGATTATCTTGCCAGTGAAGTTGTATTATTTTGCTTATAATGTCACGAAGCTATTTCTGTTGAGAGCCACGCGCCCCGGCACCATATAACCCCGAGTTGACTGTATGTATTGTATTCCTAACATGAGTTTTTGTTTGCAAACCCGTAAATGCCCATTTCGCACACCCGTTGACTGGCTATGTGTTGTGTGAACGTGACTTTAACCCGCGCTAAACTCGGCCCGCCTATGGATCTCTGCTACTATCTACACTGGTGCCTATGGAATTTGGATTTGTATCACATTTTCTTTTTCTTCTTATTTTATCCGTGTTGTATTGTGTCACTTTTCAATATCTTTTATCGCTCACCTCGATCGCTTTATCACATATTTGCTTGCTTTTTATATTGGCCTTGTCTTGCATGCGGCACATTCAAAAATCAATATTTTCAATCAATATCTTTGACTCTTAAAAATTTGCACGCACGAATGCGTACCTCTTTTTTTCAAAACATTTTTTTGTGTATTTGTGATTTGTTTTGTTTGCGACGTAATTGTTGGATCATCCGAATTTTTGTATCTCTGCACCATTTTGATTTTTTTAATAATTTACCATGGAAATGATTACGCTGATTTTCACGCTGCCGACGAAACAAAACAAATTGCGACGATGCAAAAAAAAAATAGGCTGGTTAAATTCGATAGCCGGTTTGGTGAAAAGGAGGTTCACTTCGTATGTGAAAATGCATTTGGGTGGATCAGGAGTGCATAGTGAGAGGGGAGGAGGACACAGTTCCAGGGATGGAGTTTGCCGCTCCGGAAGGCTCTCATCCGGCCAGCGGACAGGGGCGGACTGCGAGGACCCCATACCGAGCCAGCGGACTAAGGAGGGACACACCTACGTGCCCGCAATGAGGTGAATATCATTTTTTTTTACATTTTGAGTTTGTCCATATATATTTTTTATATCGACCGTGTTCAGGTTAAAGGCAATTTAAACCAGTTTTAAACCAATTGCATAGGTCTTATAAATATTCCTGGAAAAATAATTTAAGTCGATAGACGTTTGCAACTCAAATCATTTTGCTAAAATATGATATAATATGGATTATATAGACTTATTTTTCTGTACATAGAGCCAGTTTGGTAGCTATCTGCTTTCTTAACTCAGTCATTCCCAAAGTGGTCTATATCGACCCCCAGGGGTCCATGATAACCTGCAGGGGTCCATTGCTGTGAAAAAAAATTAAAAATTCGGGGTCCATGAGATGAAACGGGGGTCCACGATGATGGATCCTACTAAGACATTTAGGTACGCCATCACCAAATTTTTATAGTAATTGTAATAATACACAAAACACGGATAATTTCTTAGAAGATACTTACGTAATATTTTTTATGCCATTTTATGAGATTTATGGTTTTACCAAATTGAAGACAAACATTGAAATTTTGCTATGAAAGCATGAGGCTCATCCCTCTTTAAAAGCATTTATTTTATGTAAAAATGTTACTAGATTTTGTGTCATTTTAATTAATAAAACTTAACATATTTTTTTATTTTTTTAAATAGGAATTTTAAAGAAATTTAAAGAACATTCAAAGTTAATGAACTTCTAAAAAAATGTTAAGAAAGTGGAGGGTCAAAAGGAGGACCAAAAACAGAAAACATAGGCAAATGGTCTATGACACAAATAAGTTTGGGGACAGTCTGCATTACGTGATGGATTAAACAACCTGCGAAGTAAAGCAGACTACAATAAATAAATAAGACCTATGCAACTGGTTTAAAAAACATTTGAAATAGTGAAATCGATTTTTGCAAAATTATGGTTTAATATTTCTGTTAACTAATTATTCGTCCCAACTCAACACGGGACTTCTGGTCCCACGGAGTTGGGACTTATGTCTAAATAAATAAATGTTTGTAAACTAAACAGGGTCGATATTATTTGTTAATTATTTTTTGTTTGTAAACAATGACTGGATTGGAGTTAGTGGTGTTACCACTCCCTGTGGTCTCTATTGGTCGCGTTCCTTTGTTCTTCATGTCTCCGTAGTAGGAACAAAGTTATTGTACTGCAGGACATTGCTCTTATGTAGACTGACATTTTACGTACAATACTGTTAGTCTTGTAGAATATGATGTACTGTATCCAATAGAAAACGCTGAATTGCTTCTAGCGGTCGTTGCTCTATATTTTATTACAGATCATTTAGCACTTGCCTGTGTCATCGGTCTATGTACTATGACCCCCACATCTAACATTAGTTTAGAAAAATAATAGTTCAGAATTACTTGTTTTGCTATAATATTACCATCGCTTCAGGATGTAGAGATAGAACTATAAATGTAGAATCTTGAAGTAAATAAATTGAATATTTGTAGATACGGAGTGCCGCTGCCGCCGCCGCGCAGAGCCCCCGAGTTCCGCAGCCTCCCGGGCTCCCCCCTGCCCGCCCGGCCTTCCTAGCCCCGTCCCCCACTGACCGCGCCCGTGGCCACCTAGCTAGCCCCCACCTAGCGACACCCAGTGACACCTAGTGAGCCGGAGAAACAGACTCGTAGACTCACACGACAAGCTGCCAGCATTATGCAAAATGACTCCAACAGCACTTGGAATAAACCACCTTACTAGTGTAATTGATATTTGAAGTATCGCTTTGTGCGAAATTTGTCTCAAATTTAGTTCGACCAAAAAATAGGGTCTTTTCGCAAATCGGGAATAATGTTAAAAATATATTCAATATTTATAGCGGATTTTTACGATTCTAGCGATATAACTATCAATGTGCGGAAAACAAGTCTTCATTCATAATTTTCCATTTTGAAAATTCTCCGTTAACGCCATCTGTTATTACAGCCGTGTGCGTTTATAACATACCTTGTGCACAACACAAGGGTAGTATGGGGCAGGTAATGTCACACGTGTCGTTTGTCCCATAGAGCGCAAAACATCTAATTTTCTTAAAACTAAAAATGAAAAAATGAAATGCAAATAAAATGAAATTAAATGAAAATAATAATACCGTTACTAAAAAGATATATTTCTTTTTTTAACACGTTCGTGGACACTTTTTTTTTTCATAGGATCCACTTATATGAACACATATCATAATGAAAGTTATGAAATTTATTTCAACAGAGAGGGAAAACATTTTTGAGAAGAGAATACGGAAGTCTAGGCATTTACAGGGCTTATGACCTGTCATTGGCTGGTTTAAGTGGCCGCTTTACACACTGTGTAACATTCACCATTCTGCCCATGTTTGAACATCCACATTTCCTCAACTCTTCCATCTGTTGACTTTTTGTGTGAAGTATCATAACTTTAAAAAAATGTATATTTTACTTCCGATTGGATTAGTTGTTGTTGATAGTTTGAAGTAACTTATTTAACTAACATACTGGGAGACTTTTGTCGCTGACTGTTTTTTATAGGGACACAATATCTCCTTCTTAAATTTAATTACTTCAGTTTCACGTAGGCTATAGCCGTCATTTCCTAAATGAGAGATTTTGACCGTGAACATGTTAGTGTGAAAAGACCCTTTTTTGTATTTATTATGGTTGAAATGAATTTGCTTTACCCAAATATTTAAATTTTGTAAATAACTCACTATTAAAAAATGGGTACTAAGTTGTGGTACATTGGGGTTCAAACCTCGGACCTCTGATCCGTGACAATAGTCGCGAGGCCACAACCCGGTTCAACATTCAACGTGGAATATTTTACTAGTGTCCAAGTGACGATTGTTTTAAGAACGTACTAACCTCATGATGCGTAGTAAAAGTGTTGCATATTACATAAATATTGTCGGGCCGATGCCAAAGTCACAAATCTGCATTTTGAATTGTTTTGAGAGAACTTAAAAAGATAGTTTTAAACAGTACTAACTACTAAAACAACCAGTTGCAAATTGTGTAGTAATACCAGATATTTAACTGTATTATGGAACAGGGTAGCTGGATATTAACTGTATTACAACTGAACTAAATTTACGACATTGATGTATAATAAATAGACACGTTTATTCCTGTAGTATTCGCATATCTCTCAAGATACACGTACGTTGAAAGCCCCACCTATTTACCCGGATCTGTTTTAAAGGCCTTGTGACCTCTTTTCAGATCCGCACATTGCAAAAACATATTTTTTCAGCTGTACTGAACGGTAAATGAATTTTTTTCAAAAAAATCTTTGTTTACAAAAGATTCGCGTATTTTTATTTTTTAAATTTACATTTACTACTTTCAATGGCCCCTATCGCCGTCAGAGCAACCTAAGTATATACAGTCAATTCGTCTCACCATCAATCAAATTTTAAAATGTTAAAACTCGATATCTCAAAAGTTTTATTTGCAGATTTGTGATTCTCGCACGAGCCAATGATATGTTGTCATTTTGTTTGTCCACCTGTGTTGCCATAATCCAGATTCTCTCTTTCACGTTGCCATACGAATGAAACTGAATATTTCCATTGACAAATATTTACGCCATCTATATTTTAAACGCATTCAAAGAAATCAGTTAAGTTAGTTCTGTAGTTAACGACTTTGGATAGTTTTCAGTCAATGGATGTTACGTTAAGGTGATTTTTTAAACTTAGTGCAATAGTATTATGATATATTTTTGAAGTTATATTTTCAACTGTGAAATGGTGACCGACTTCCGACCCAATCACGCAAAATTGAAGAAAAATCTCTACAGTGATTCAGAACAGAATGGTTTCAGACTGAAATAACTTGCCTAACACGGTGGTCCATTCCGCTATGGTTATTGTTTATAATGCAAAAAAATCTCTACAATTTTCAGAACAAGCTTTTCCCATATACTTTTTTTTTCAATAATTTTTTAAATATATTTTTAGTTATTGAAATCCATTTTTAATAAGTCCTTTTTTGTTGTGGTTTGGGTCGGCTGTTGTGTCCCATTATTGAGGCCTAGATATGAAAATCTCTATTTCTTAAAATTTTTGAATAAATGAACTTAATTACCTTATTATGGATTGCAAATTAGTTCGCCGATCATAAACAGCTGTTGATAGAAAAATTGACAAGTTTCATAAAACAACTATAGAAAAAGTAATGTTACTCAAGGTTATTTAAAAATCTTAACCTTTTAAAAATCATAAATGATGAGAATTTAAAAAAAAATGTTTTATCTTAGCTAAATATAAGAATAAAATATATCATCATTCCCCTTTCCGCATCCCGTGCTTGCCTAGGACACTGCATTTGTAAACCGAATGCAGCGTATTCCGATCATCTGTTACATAAAGGTAGCGTGATCAGTTATGCGCTTCAGGTGCCTGGTCAGGAACAAAATATTGCAGTTCAAACAACCTTTAAAAATCAATATTTCACATCCAACCCGCCAGGAATCGAACCCAGGGCCTGTATTACAACGGGAAGTTACCATTTATCTTTAATTTTATCTACAAAGTGAAATTAATTTTTCTGTATGAAAAATAGAATATGTGTTAATTTTTTTTTCCAAACATGTTCTATTACAGGTTACCGACGAAGATACTCTAAATTTTCATAACAATATACACATTTGATTTTACTTTATACCATCTCGATATGTACCGATGAAGATAGCGTTTATAATCGCGGCCCGGGACTTCCCGAATGGTCGGTGGACACACCGAACACTACACGACGAGGCGGACTTCTCTCGAGTCGAAAACGCTCGTCCAGGGTTTGGATTCACACACAGAACTGTATTCTCTCCATCCACCTGGACACAGTTATCAATTTGTTTCTTTTTTGGGTGATACCGCATGTGTTGGATTTGTTCCGTCTCAGTTTGTCTCGGTTTACCCTGAAGATGGCTCCTGCAATGGTAGCCGAAACGTCGGAATAAACCCAACACACACGGTATTACCCAAAAAAGAAACAAATTGACAGAAATTATATTTTGTAAAATTAACTTGATAAAATTAACTGACAAAATTTGTTATTTATTCAAAATTATTAAGAAATGGAAATTTTCATCATTATAGGTCTTAATTACATAAGTTTGTACAGCTTGTGTCAATGTGATTGTAATTTTAGGTTATATATTATTTTGTATTACTTATAATGTGAAATGAATCAAGACTTAATTTTTTATACACTTAAACCCCTATATGAATTTATTTATTTCAATTTTAGCGTACGCTCATCGGAAGATGTTCCCTTTCAAAGGTCTTTCAATCTTGCGATGAGCGTACTGATTAAGTAACTTAGGTTTCCTCACTCATGTATGTTCTGTTGTTTTTCCAATCTTTTTTAACCTGAAAAATATTGCGTGTAAGATGATAGAACAGGCGCATGTGAGGTGGGTAATTATATATCAAGGATGTTTAAATCGTGGGATACTTCAGTATTGATCACCTATACCATCTCATATCTGCCTAAACATTCATATTTCATTTTTAAAAGTATTCTACCGAATATGGGTACTGAAAATGTTGTTGAAAAATAATTGACGCTAAACAAAGATTTCGATTGGATTTGGGAAGCTTAAGTTATTATCTTACCCCATCTAAACCCGATGGTGCAGTCTTATGCTTCAGGTGCCCGTCCAGGAATGATGAAATATTTCGGTTCAAAAAACCTTTAGACCCGAACCCAGGACCTCAAGAATGGTGGCGAATGCGTCAACCACTACACTGCAAGGTGAACTTATCTCCACTTGATTTCCTTATTCAGGATTTTTACCTGAGACCAGCTATCGAATTGAAAACATTCGTCCAGGGTTCTCAGTCTATTTCACATTCAAAATGTATTTTTCATCTCCCTGTACACGGAGAAAAATTTTGGTGTGTAAAATCGCCTTTTAAACCAATATTTCATATCAACCTTGCCGGGGACCCGATCACAATGTGAAGTTATCAGAGTTATCTTCAATTGTCTGTAAAGTAAAATATAATTTTCTCTACAAAATTGTTGCGAAGCCTGTTCAATTGCAGGTCGCTGATGGAGATACTTAAAATTTTTATACAAGCTTAAACATTTTTGTACAAAAAAAAAAAAACAGTTTTTAGAGACAATTGAAGACGATTGGTGTGATCGGGGCCCAGGAATCAGGCCGGGGACCCCTAGTATAACAGGCGAACCCATCGAATGCGACATTACAAGGGAATATTTATTTCTACTCAATTTCCTTTTTCAGAGTTAAAAACACTAACATTTTTTATTCGCCCAGACAATATTTACGCCGTATCCCCCGGATTTAAACATCCGTGGTAATTATATAAAGGCTCAATTTTAACATTAACAATTAACTTGTATGTTTTCTCATTTGAAAAGTATTGGAAAGTATAAGAAATAAACTCGTGTAATTGGTTTTGAATGCTCGGTGGATATTGGTGTAATTTTAATCCACTTATTCATAATCTATGGAGGTCCGAATTCAAAACTGCACTGGCTATTCATTGCCAGTGTTGACAGATATAAAAATAGCCATAAATCTGTTGATAGATTTCAAAAGCACACATCTGTTTCAAAGACTCCTTAAATTTATACAATATAAATTTGTTGCAACAGATAATTGTTGTACAATATATTTGTTATACAATATATTTGTTATATAATATTGAATTTACTTATAACCCTCCACAAAATGCATAGAAATGGTTCTATGATGAGCAAATTGCAGAAAAAAGCAAGGAGAGGGGGACAGTTGAGAGTAAGCAAGCGATAGGACAGTATTGTAGTTAAGAATGACCTACCAAATATGTAAAGGAATTATCAAGGTCCTCATATTGTTATGTCATTGCGAAATATATTCTTCTCAGCCATCTGCTGCTGGATTTTAAGCTCTGATAATTTTTCTAATCCTTTTTCCTATCTTCCTAAGCCTCTTTTCCTGTCCCATGGTTTCCACCTGAGAATTCTGGGTGCCTATCTGTTCGTTCCCTGTCTGGCAACATGACCTGCCCATTCCCATTTTATTTTGGCAATACGATCTACCACATCGACCCTTAGTCCCGCGTCTGATATCTTCAGTCCACAACGAAGTTTTAGTCCTAACACTTATGTATGGAAGTGAAACGTGGAACTGGCAGAGGAAGGACGAAAGCCGACTGAATGTGGTCGAAATGCAATCTCTTAGATGAATGTGCGGGAAATTAATGCATGACAGGGTTACGAATAATGAAATCGGGCAAGAGTGTAAATCTGAGTCGGGTATAATTGATAAGATTAAGAAAGGGGCTCTGAGATGGTTTGGTCATGTAGAACGAATGGTAAAATAGGTATATATGGCGAGAATGAACGGTAAAATGGGACGAGGACGACCAAGGAAGACGTGGCATGATCAGATAAACCAAAATCTTAAGTCTGGTCATGTCAAAAGCAGGCAGAACCGTAGGGCATGTATGACAAGATGCATGCATGTAGAAGAAGCTAGAAATGTATGCCAGGATAGACGTGTGTGGCGGTCCATTCTCTCTGCCTACTTCTATGGGGAAATGGCGTGATGGTAGTAGTAGTTCTTTTTTATAGTAGTAATTTTATCTTTCAGACTTATGCCTAGCATTTGTCTTATATTTCAGTTTGTGGATGGTCCTCGCAGTTAATATGATGGTTTCTGGACGATACACGTTTCAAACACTTTCTCCTTAAATTCGTGGGAATATATTTGATTTTAAGGACACTATTAAGTTTCCCAAAGGCTGTCCAACCTATTCTAATTTTTCTGATTATTTCTCCTGCCAGGTTTTTCTTCCCTAATTTGATCTATTCTTCAACAGCTTCAATAGGGAAATATCACATTATACGAATACCGACAAATTATGTGAAACGGATTTAAAAAAATAATTAAATTTTCGAGATCAATATGGACATTGTGGAAAAATGTTTTCATTCATCATAAATTGTTAAAAAACACTCCTCCACAAAATCGCAACAAGATTGGCCTCGAAAATTGTGACGTCAAGATTTGTGAAATAACAACGGTCTATTTAAACGGTCACAAACGACAGTAAACATTTAACCGAATCATGACGTATTTGGGGCGTGGCTGATGCAATGAAGCATTTTCGCGGGAATTAAAATTGTAAATTTAAAATATTTCTTATGCTGCTAAAAATTACAAAAAATATATTTCCCTACTGTCTTGTCAAAACAAATTATATATCTACAAAACCTGAGGAGGACAAAAAAACTATTCAATTTAGTATTTTTTAGTCATACAAAAGACAAATAAATATATTTTATAATAAATGGAGTTGTGTATGAAATTTATCGACACGAATATGCTTTTATTATAATATGCTGATTGTGTCTGATCTCTAATGGATATTTAAGAATGCAATGCTTGAACTAGTCTACTGAGAATTTAGCAATAGACAAAAAATGAAAAAAAAAAAGAAAAGCGATTAGCTATTAAAGGATAATAAATCACTTTTATAATCAAATTATTTATTTCTATTGACATTTGTCTCTAGTTAATTTGTTTGCAAAATTCTCATCAATATATCTTTGAAAAAATGATTATCAGTGACATGTTATATTCTATGAATATATGTCGCATAAGTATTTTTTATCTCAAAATCCTTTTGATTATTGTATGTATGTATTATTTTTGTGCAATTGTTTGGGATCAGTTTTGTGCTAATGTAAATATGAAAATTTTAATGTCAATGTTAAATTATATAGTCAATAAGCGCCGAGTTGTAAAACTTGTCGCATCTCGGGTCTAAGTCACTGATGCATAGTTTTCTATTTAAAATAACTCTCGGTCTATAGTATATGTACGTGTTTTTTAAATCACCGCTTTGAAAATACGTTTATTGTATTGGAGAATTGTACAATTATCGAAACTTTGACAATAAATCGATTGTGTCATCCGTCAAAGTAGAATAAAAATGTGTTTAGCTGCATGTCTACGTGGCTTAATATAACGTAGCTTAAACGTATAAATATTTGTAATACAATGCTTGTGAAATTGACTGAATGCGTACGACCGTTACGTATAGATTTTTGTACCAGATGTAGTAACTGTGCGTGCGAATTCTTTGTGATTTCGTAAATCCGAGTAGTTCTTCTTTTTTTAATGGAAAATAATCATCATATTTTTAAAACTAAGTAATTTAACAATCCCTAAAAAAGTTATTGTAAGCATAAGTTTGCTTTAGTTTATTTATCTAGCTGTAATTTTTTTTTAAACAATTTACAAACACAAATCTTAGAATACAATATAAATATAAAAATACTGTGACAAAATTCAGCAAAAGAAAAAGCCATTAAAACCAGTTATAAAAGAAAACTAAACAGATTCAGATTCAAAATGAGAAAAAAAATGTCTTCCAAAACTTTAAGATTAATCTTACTATTATAATTTGAATGAAAATAAAAATAACTAGCTTGATTTTGAAAAAATATTTGTGCAACTCATATTAAATTCATTGTACTTTTAGTACTAATTAGCTAGCTTACAATACCTTTCATTGGGGCCGTTGAATAAATTGTTGAAGAGTATATTGAAAATCAAGGTGTAAAAATTATACTGTTAAGAATTGATTTGATTTAGTCAAAGCTAAAAATGAGCAATTCAGTAAAACCTCAATTTAATTGACAAACAAATTAGTGGCTTTGATCTTTGAGCCAATGTCAGATGAATTTTTTTCTTGCCAACATTTTGTAGAGAAACGATGTCAATTAAAAAAAATTATCAAACAGTTCATTATAACGCCACAAAATGGCTGACAATTACTCTCCTGTAATATTGTGATTTACGACATTGGCCATTTTAGATCCAAGCCACAGAAATATCGACAAACATCTGTTAAAAAAGGCCACTTAAAAAATGCTTTGGCTTTTGTCTAAAGTGAAAAATAATACATCTTAATGTCTCTCTTGTAACAAACTTTTTAATAATGTTTTCTTTTGAAATTTTTAGTATATCCGGTAATTTATATTTCCTAAAGGTTTCATTACTCTGGCTGAATAAATGTGGATGCTACGATGGAAAGATATGTTTTTTGTCAATGTCTATAATCTCAGGTAATTTTTCTCAAAACTATGATATTGTGGTTTAGTTATTTTCACCACCAAGATCCTGATTGTTTATAGAAAAAAATAATTGAATTGTGGTATTACTGTAAATTACCTGTCAATTTATGGATTCCTATTAATTTTTAATGGTGCCTAAGTAAATCAGATCGGTTCTTTCCAGGCATAATGATATCTGTTACAACAGAATAAATTAGCCATAAAATTCACATATCCTTTTAATTGTGTGAAAAATTATATAGAACTAATATAGTGCACTTGGTCTGTCAATTTTATGATAGATATTTTTTATTTCAATCTGATCTATCGAGACTTGTTCTGTCACTCAAATTATTAATTATTGATCTAAATGGAAATCTAAAATTTTTGATCAGAAAAGCTGTTTTATAATGGAATATAAAAAAATCATGTGTAAATTATTCTATGAACGGTCCCCTAACATTTTGACTACTATAAAATACATTACTTATTGAATTTCAATTTTAAAAACAATTTGATTTGATGTGAACATTTTTGTTTAACAAAAATAGTTAGATCTACCGAAATAATTATTTTTTTTATTTTTTTTTTTTGCACCACAACAGGCCAGGAGGCCCAATTACAGCGGTGAATTACATCACAGAACACCCAGGCTTGAGAAAAAATCACATTTAATTTTTGTGTTCTCACCGGGAATCGAACCCGGAACCTTCCGTCTGTGAGTCAAGCGTCTTGACCACTACACCACGGAGGCCGCCTAATGTTATTCAGCAACTCAATTTAAGCTTTTTTATTTTGTTTTGAAATCGTTATAGAACGAAAGACGCAATACTGCGTACCTAAATAGGTCTTCATTAAAAAAAATACCCTTATTTGAAAACATGAATTTATTTTGGTTGGATTTTCCTTTTTAACTGTTAAAACTAGCGCAAACCTTGCCGGGCGTAGAATTTAGTTTCAGAACAAGTCTCTGTGTGTAAAATTCTGTACATATAAACATAGTGATAATTCAAGAGAAAACCTTTCAATGCCTTACTGAAACTGAAGAAAATTTAATCTATATACCCAGTTATTCTTACGCTAGTTAAAATATTTTAAAATGCGTACATATTTTTGTCGATAATCTACTGTCGCACTGTTTCCAGATTATTATAGAGGAGATATAAATGCGTATGAGCTACCGCGCAGACATGAGCAATATTTTGTCATTATTTATACCTTTTCCAAATGTACTGTATATAATATTTATTAGCAAAATTCACCTCACATAATGCTCAAATATTTGAAAGAAATTTATTGTTAAAGATCAATATATTTGTTTCAAATTCACTTGAACTATGTTTAACTTTCATTATTTATATAAAAAGAAATAAACGAAGTCTGAATGAGATTACCTTCTTTCATTTCCACCCCGCTATACTCCTACAAATCGATATATTCAAATTAATGGAAATTACTCACATTCACTCGATATCACAATTCATATAATTTATTTGGAATATTGCGTTCATTATTACAATTCTACAAAGGGATAAAATGGCACAGAATATTTTGATGTGCTTATGTCAGTGCCACATTAAAAATAATATATTGTGGGCATTCTGCGAAAAAGCATTTAGTCAAAATGTTGCTGTTTTGATTTAATGATGAGGTAATATTGTTCATCAAATGCCCTAGAATCTACAAAATTGCACTTAAGTCCTATCTACACTGCAGGCCAAATTATTTTCCGTGATACGTCAATAGAATATAAATTTGTTCAAAATTCACACAAATAAATAAAAAAATATTCCTTATGAGTTTTAAAGTTGGTATGCGAGCATCCCTTCTATCAAGAATACTGATATTACAGAAAGAAAACAAAAAAAATAATAACCATTCTTATTTTATTGATTTTTTCAAATCATTTATACAATTATAAACTTGATACAGATTAGCACAATAAAAGGTTCACTAATCAAAAAAACCGTGAGCATAAATTTTCAGAGAAGTTTTACAAGAAAGCTTACAAGGACACACTAAGATCATGGTAAAACAATTAAACCAACCAAGGTTCAAGAAGAAGCGAAAATAATAATAAATGTTTTCAGGTGTTGCTGCCTAGTATGTGAAATAATTCAGTCGGATGAATCTTACCCACATCAAAAAGGTTTCTTGTATTGGAGAAATTTGTGAAAAAGGGGATGGCGAAACAAATTGCTCAAAAAGGTCTGCATTTGGGTATATTTGCAAGCTAGAAAAGGTCTGCATTTAATCAAAAATATTTTTTATGATTTGTTCAAATGTTTGTAGACAATGAATGGATTTCAGCACCTAGAAATTAAGATTTAGAATTCAGTTATTAAACCGACTGGTCCAAAAAGAAGCAAAAAAATATATAAATATGTTCAGGTGCTGCTCAGCATGTGAAATAATTCATTCAGATGAATTTCACCCACGTCAATAAAGGTTTTAGCTCTTTAACTTCACAAAATCAACTGATGGGAGAATTTAAGAAATATATATTAATATTGGTTCAAACATGGAAAAATTGTGAATGTTTACACAGTGTGTAAAGTGGCCACATAAACCAGACAATGACAGCTCAAAAGCCCTGTAAATGCCAAAATTTCCATATTTCCTTCTCAAAAATGTTCTCCATCTCTGTTGTAATATGCTAATCTCCATTAATCCTTAGGGAGTGAAATCCAGTTTTGTCTATAAACATTTGGGCAAACTAAAAATTTAATTCTATGCTAAAAATGTAAGAATATTTGGAGAATATACCTACATGAATTTGGAAAAGTGTGTGCTAAGATCCACAGTGGTATAGCCTCGGAACTATTGATATAGGTACATATTTCAATGCTCAGAACATAATACAATAAAATGCCAAGCAATATATCATTTCTGCCTACTTCTATTGTTAAAATAATAATTTAAACAATGATTTTACTATGCATAATAAAGATAAAAAATAATAAAAGAGGATAGCCTAGTACCTATTCAATTTCCATAGTAAAAGGTTTAAAATATAGCACGTGTTTTTTTATTATTATTGTGACCGTTTATGGCATAAATTAAATTCTAAAATAAGGCCGTGATTTCGATCACGTTTGAATTTGGAACAATTTTTAAATTGGAACGCATGCGCGTCATTAAATAAATTACCACGTGCCACAACCAGAAACATAAAAAAAGCTTACTCCATTTTACGGCGTATGATTTGAAAATATTTTTTTACTACGTTGTCTAGCTTTACTCGGTCACAAACATAATTTTACAGGCCGAAGCCAAATGTCAAACGATACGTCAAAAATGATTATAATTTTTCTAGGTTAATTTATTTATTTCCATTTATGTCAGTCGTCTGAGCGGTAGTATTTTTAGTTAAATATTTTTTATTACATAAATAAGCCCCTTACGTTCGTGAATTGTTTATTTCCTCACAGTTCTATCAATTTTTTGAGGTATTCTAAGTTTATTTATTTTATTTCATATTATTTATGACAAGTCGTGAAGTTAGTATGCACAAATAATAACAAATAAGCTGTTTTACTTTATATGGAAAAAAATATCAGATTGTATTTGATATTTACATATTAAAATTGATTTTCAATTTTATGATATCTTTGTAAAATTTGTGTCACTAAATAAATTATACCGGAAAACTCGCGAGATTTTTATCATTATAAATTTAAGTGCTAATATATTTATGTTAGTTATTTTGCTGTGCAGCGAGTCTTCTCAATTTCCCTTTAAAATCTTTATGTGAATGTGAATTCTACTTTTTGGGTAAACATTGATAAATTTCGAACCTTAGTTTAAAATTTAAGGGCATTAAATAATGCACATTTTCTCAGATTTTAAATTTGCTAAAAGTCGATTTCACATATTCAAATGGCTACGGTAATTGAATGTTCATAATGATGAATGACTATTCACTTTCAATAAATGTTGTGATTTGAATAAATTATTGTGAAAACCCTTAAGGCTGAAGTGTGATAAAAAGAAAGGAAATCATATGATTGCCACTATGCCATTTTAAAACGATGTTCTTTCGAAATCGCTCCATTAAAAAAAATAAACATTTGATAAAAACAACCGTTTTCTAAGTAATGTTTTTTTTAATATTCATATCGGCCATTCGACAGCATAAATTTTTTGCTAAAAAAATACTGCAGAAATGTAATATTTATAATATTTTTCCCAAGAAAAATTTAAAAAAGCATTTCTCCTTAAAAAAGGGATTTGAACTAAATTATATTTAACTATTTTAATTTTCTTAAACGATTATGAAAAGCATTATTTTACATGGAATGTAAGAAAAACACCCTAAATTTTATGTGATTGATGATTGTGATTGATGCTTGTATTTCTTTTGATAAATCTTTTTTTTTCATTTTATTGGTACAAAATATTCCCAATCAGCAAAGTGCTGGTATGAAGGAATATAATATAAATTATTACACTATTTAAATGAATTAACTTAGTGTATAAAATAACATTCTTATTTTCAAAACTTATTTTCTCTAATTACTCATCACATGGGCAGTAAGAACAGTTTTTTAAAGGTATTTAAGCATGTTAATGTTATGTATATTTTTAAGTCTTTTGTGTGTTGAAAGTAATTGTAAAACTTTATTGCTTTATACACAAAACTGTTTTTTTTGGTTGATCACAGCTTAAATTACTGGAAGCTCTTGAATTTCTTTGGATTTTAAGATTTTTCATCAACAACTTTTATCTATTATCATTAAATTATCAGAACTAATTTTACTTAAATACTTTGTCTTTATATGAGTAGTAATGTACCTAAGTTTAGTCTAAATTTGAGGCGTTATCTGCCAGTAAAAAAGTCATTGTATTTTTATTTTTTATTGATTAAATTTTTGGAGATCCTCATTACTTTTTACACTGTTTTTACTATGTTTTTTAACTATATATATATATATATATATATATAAATGTACATATTTTTTACTATTATATATTTAACTATGTTTTTTCTTTTTACTACGTATTTGACCTTTTTTTTATTTTACTATGTTTTTAAAAATATGTTTTTGGTATACATTTTACTGGGTTTTTAAAAATGTTTTTTAATATGTTTTTTACTATGTATTTAACTATGTTTTTCACCATATTTTCACTACGTCTACGACCTTTATTTATTTTTTCTAGGTATTAATCACTGTTTTTTAATTAATTTTTTTGACTGTCTTAGAACTAGGTAAATAACCGTAGTTAGACAGTCAAGCAACTTGGCATAAATGCATAATTTTATGTATGTAATATGATAATAAATAAATAAAAAATAACACGAATAATTAAAATTTTAGTTAGGTGAGAGTGAAAAGTAGCCAAGTAAAATTTTTCGATTTTGAGATTTTTTGACCATGTATCTTTTACTGAAAAAAAACCAAGTCCAATCATCTCAAAGTTTTTTTACAAAATTGATAATTGTATATTGATTGAGTCAGTTTATGAACATCTGCTACAGGAAATATTGACAAAATCAAAACGCTAACACAATACATTAGCTTTATGCTATGTAAAACAAAAGAAACTTAAAATCAAAAGTGTACTAAATAGCAAAACTATGAGTGTGTAGTGTGTTTCTATGTAAAAACTTCAATCTTGATTCGCTAGCAAACAAGAATTCTGACTATCAGTTTTCTTTGTATGCTCATGGTATATAAAACTTTTAAGTATATTTTTTACTAGAAATACCTCACAAAAATATGGTTTTCATCTAATGTTTTCATACTTATTTTTTAAAAACAGTGTTTTAAAATGGCAAAATCATATGGTTTCCAGACTTTTTATCAGAACATTTAAGGAACGTTTCCCACTAGCCATGGGTTTAATCCATTTCCGATTTGCTTTTGTCACATACAGAACTATATTACATTATTTTTTTCTAGATGGCTCTCAAATTTAAAGCTTCAAATATACTTCAGAGTGGATATTTTCACCCAACATTAAGATTATGGCAACAAAAAGATATCGGCGTGGAACCTCACAATCTAATGCTGCCGATATTCATTGTGTAAGTTATTTACTGTCTTTGTCCCGGCAGATGGAGAATACAGTTCTATGTGTAAAGCAAATTGATTGGAGATAAGTCCTAGATAGGTTCGCCTACTATGCTTGAGGATTTCTGTGAAGGCCTACATTAAATATTGGCTTAAAAGGTGGTTTGACACTGCTACATTTCATTGTTTCTGGACTATGGATCCTGCATTTCAAGATATCGTTGACGGTAATAAAATAGATATGTTACCTATTGCATTTGAAAAAGCTGAATTGAAGACCAATCTACCAGTGATTTAAAACTTATTATTATTACGAAATGTTAGAAAATAAATACTATATATATATATGTGCCACTTTGTTTTAGATGTCCTATGAAAGGTTAAACAAAAAAAAAATCTACAACTTTACTGAACACACATTAGAAAAAATGTTTTAATCTCTCCCCTCTAAAGTGGTCAAATTTGAGTTACGCGGTAATGGATTGCCGTCGACAATATGCAGGATCTGTCAGTCTCAGTCGAGAGCTGGAAAAATAAGGCACCTCTTGATTCTTGCAGTCCACCCATGGTTGGAGAGGGTGAACATTTGAAGGGAATATAAAATTCTGGGCAATTACGGAGACGGTTTTAGCGGCCACTTTACACACTGTGTAAGGTTCACCCTTCTGTCTATGTTTCAACGTCCACATTTCCTCAACTTTTCCATCTGTTGACTTTTGCAAAGTGAAAGAGCTGAAACATTCATTGATGTGCGTGAGATATAATTATTTCACCCACTAAGCAATGCCTGAAAATGCTTTTCAATTTTTATATTTCTTTTTACACCAGTTAGTTAAATCAACAATATTTTTAATATGTTTGTAGACATTCTTCTCTGTTGCAATAAATTTCAATCCTGGAACATAAAATCCTGCCTATTGGTAATTTGTGCCACAATGCATTTTGATTTTGGAAGTTTCCTGAAATTTACATACTTAGCAAAATTATTTTTTTACGAAGTTGATCACAATCAGAATTTATATTTGAAATTAATTTATTTATAAACCTTACAAACTGCATTAATTAAACAAATAATTTTTCTTTTTTAAATTCATATTCTACTGTTAATGATAATATTTCTAACATCTTTTGTAAAGGTTGTTTGAGTCTTTTGTTTAGTTTTGTCAAGTAGTTTATTGTATAATTTCAGTCCCTGGTTCATTAGTCTTGACTGCCCTTGTCTCGTTTTAGAATATTGGCTATGATATGGTTCTGATATTCTCGTATTGTGTCCATGTTTACTACAATTTTTAGTTTTTCATTCATTTAGAAATTCTAATTAGCAGTAATGACTAATTAAAATCACATTATCAGTATTATTTATAAAAATATTTACTTTAATAAACCAAGTGATAACTTTATGTATTTTTTGCACTTAAAATAAAGCACTTACATACTTATTGATAATGGGTAGCATTTTTAACCCTCTCAACCCGGGTCTTCATTCTAATATACAAGTTTTTTTTTTGTATTTGTCGGTAATCAGCACAGAAACGTTTGTTTTCAACTTTGACAGCTGGCTTCTGGCTGGTTTATTTGTTTTGGAGCAAAATCCTGTCGTCCTTATACATTATGTGTAAGGCAAGTTTTAAGGCTGTAGTCTGTCATTCGAATCCTACGATTTGCCACCAAATGCGTAAAATATAAACGAGTAAAAAAAATATCCATCAATATTGTATATTTGTCAATTTCTTACATACTCTTCATGCTTTATTCGCAAAAAAGAGAAAGACCGAGATAGACAGAAATTTTGCGTGATTATTTAATAGGCAAAATCTATTTTATAGATAGGCACCTAATGGTGCATAGGGCACTGATTGCAGTGTATCTGGATCATTTTTGTTACATGAGGGTAAGATGATCAGTCTTACGCTTCTGGTACAAGGTCCAGGGACTATGAAATGTTCTAGTGCACCATATCGGAAATCGAACCCAAAAACCTCA